>NC_068289.1:31851040-32170813 GCF_025860055.1 Xyrauchen texanus | reverse complement strand
TCCCAGTCTCACGCATGTTTATTCCTGCTGTGTCAAAGTTTGATTTAATGGCAGATAATGGCAGGCAATAGGTCAAGGGTTTCTGCAGTTAACCAGTTTTATGAGGTCAATCTTGTGCACAATCAAGACACTTCATTTACTATGATTCTGCTAATTGACAGCAATAATTATTATACTGTATAATCTTGAAAACAATACAATGTTCATTGCACTGACAATCTAAATATTACAATATTTTCTAACACTGCTAAATAACCTTTAAGTAATATATTTAGCTGGCGTATGGTGAGTGTGCTGGCGCACTATGGCTGCTGTCGAATCATCCATGTGGATGCTGCACATTGGTGGTGGGTGAGGAGAGTCCCCTGTTCTTATGTAAAGCACTTTGAGTGTAGTGTCAGAAAAGTGCTATATAAATATAACATTAATTAATTAATTAATGACACTTTAAGTTTGACTTAGATCTGTCAACACCACACTCAATTCTGTTGTTCTCATCCATGTTTTCAGAAGATGTCCATATCTTAGTCAACGCCAGTGCTTCTTTCTTTGACCACTTTCAACAGCTCACACTTTGTTGACCGTCCCTCAGCAAGGGTCAGTTTAATCAACATACTTGCTGATATAAGTGTTTGTTCACTCAGCGCATCTCTATTTTTCCCATAGCTTAGATGGCGATCAAACTCCCATATCTCTTGGTATCTCCCTCTTTCTCCCTCCATCTTCCGAATCCTCTGTTTATGTATACCCCCTCCCTCAGCAGCCCACGTAAAGATTTAACGATGGAAAGTGAAATAATTACACTGGAGCGCAGCTAGCCAATGGCGCCAGGGCTTGATATTTACCCTCCAAGCCCTGGAGTCAGCCATCTCCCAAAGCTCACGCAAGCAGGCGTCAATGAATACAAAGGATTGAGGGGATTAGCCCATAAGACATTTGGTAGGCATTGTTCTCAATCTGCAAATGAGTTTCGCCAGTCGCATGCGGCACGGGCCAAAGTTGGGACATCACAGTGAGGAATTCTTATAACTACCCCTCTCTCTTTCTGTCTCCCGAAGAGAAAAAAATGACAGCTTTGGCCTCTGGATCCTGAATCGTGGACATTAGCAACTGAATGGAGAGCTTTCATACTGTATATCATTTTAATCTTTCATGTTTAGATCCAGCAGATGGCTTATTATTAGCAGAGCTGAGGAGAAAGAGAGACAAATGGTCTTGTCTTTTTTCGGTAGGGATCAGCGGGAAAAATGGCATTCATATAGGCTGAGCATTGGATAATTGTATATGTGGCTGTTTGGAGCTGCAAAGCTGCATCCACCCTCTGCCTATAAATCATAAAACTATTAATAACAGACAAATGCAGGTCCAAAGAAATGATGTGCCTTTTGATAGGGAACAAGAAATATGGGTCAGAAAGTAAAATATGGAAGATGTATTATAGGCTCATCTCAATTTCATGAAATATAATATAAATATTACTTCTCTTTCCCAACATAATCCACATATTTGAACATTAATGGTGGAATATGACTGAAAAACTGAAAAAGGTAATTTCTTCCCACACAATTAGCTTGTGGGATAAGTTGATATTAATATAATAATATTTATAATGTATAGATAGACTTATATATGTATAGATCCAATATCCATATGAAGATATAGCTAAATCTATACTTTCAAATTATTAAATATGTTGATTGCACAAATTATTCTGATTGAATTTGTTGAGATTAGGTTGAGAGTTACAATTTTAGTGTATAGAGAAGCATTTTGTATAATCCATTTATTGCAACATCCAGTTGTGCATTCTATGAGCTGTGGATTTCTTGGCCAGGGTTTGATAATTGAATTTCTCTAAGATCTGGTAATAACACACTTTGGCACATGTGTAATGGTGTGATGGGATTCATGGTGGTGTGTCTGGAGGGATGTCTCTTCTCTGTTTTATTTCATCTCTGTGCACTTTGCATTTGGCTGTCCCGCTCTCCACCTTTCTGTCGGCCCTCCAAAAGGAAACAATAAGGTTTAATCTCCTCGGCTGACAATGATTCATGGCGGGATGAAAAACACTTTTCAGGTGTTGTCATTAAAAAGCCATTTCTCCATAGCCCTGGTGAAAGAAACCCAAAGAAAGGCCCCAAAGTGAAATGCTTTAATACCCCTCAAGCTTTTCATTGGCATCTGCAGAGAACAAGCTGTCGTGATTGTCTTCTCTTTTTCAATTACCTGATCTTTTCAACTTTCTTCGAAATTGAAAACGCACCAATGGTGGAGCTCTGCAGCAGAATCCCTGTCCCTGTTTCCAACTGCACTCATTTTATGCATGTATCTGTGGTGTTCGTTTTACCTAATCAATTTCTTACTGTTAATTAGCAGATTAAAAGATTTTGCTGTTAAAAACCGATTAGTGTTGTTTCCACACAGCCAAAGCAGATTTATGATGTTAAAAGCCATCCGTTTCACCCAAACCATCAGGTTCACCCAAAAATGTAAATTGTATATCCATTTACTCACGCTTATGTTGTTCCAAATCAATGTTTTTTTTTTCAACTTTATTTATTTCTGTGGAGCACAAAACAAGATGTTAGGGAGAATGTTGGCCTCAGTCACCATTAACTTTTATTGCATCTTTTTCCCATACAATAAAAGTGAATGGTGACTAATCATAACATTTTGACTAGCAACACATTTTGTATTCAATTAATGTCATACAAGCTTGGAATAACATGAGGGTCAGTCAGTGGTCACATACAATACTTTTACAATATGGTGGAACAATTATTTTAGTGATGAATGATTGCTTTTTTGAGTGGTGACTTTGGATACTTTAATGTATATTGGTATGATTGCAATTTTTCAAACTTACTTGCATACTTATGTGATTTTTAGGAATGCAGTGCAGTGTATTGTATGAACACAAACTATGATGATGAAATATTGTGCAAAAGCAAGTGGTTCTGAACGCTGCCCATAAATGGACTACAAACTCAGTGATTTGATGTAACCTGTCAAACATTTCTTTCACAGTGGGAAACATAAATGAGCTCCAATGGGCTTGTAATCCAATTTAAAGCTGGCATTGATTTAATTCCAATGCATTGACATGGAGGTTTAATAATTAAAAAAATTAAATTAACCTTGGTCATGTTTTTCTCAGCAGGCAATGTCAAACTGAAATAGTATAGGTGAGTGTAGTGTTATGATATCAAGCTTTTGAAAATGACCCAGCAGATCACTCTGCAAAATTCCCCCATGCAATATTGAGCTTGCTTGTGTATCGCTCAAGGTGAAACATAAGCCTGAATATCTTCTTAAAGATGTTTTTTACACTTGTATCACAGTGAGTGTTTTGATCTAAGAGGGGCAAGTGGTTAAGTGTGGAAAACGAAATCCATGTGAACGGGGCACACGCTTCGGCAATGAGACGTCGTTTACCAGATCACAGCTCTGCAAATATTTATGTTACACGAGACAAGATTAAAGCAGCGCTTCTGTGAGAGAGAATGAACTGCAGCACAGATCAGATGAAGAAATACCTTCTTCTCTTTGAGCACATCCATAGCAATTCCTTTATTCTACAAAAGATGTACAGCATTTTGCAAAACATGCGTGGGCTTACACCCCTGCAGTCTTGCACCGAAGCAATTGCATGATGCTTTGGGGCAAACAGGGCAACAAAAAAAAAACTTTTATTTCAAAATGCAAAAAAAAAAAATGTGTATTAGTGTGTCTGTCTGTTTGGTTTTTCTCTCTCCTTTGTTTGTTTTTTGTTTTGTCTATAGGTGGGTTGACTGCTGCTAAAACTATACTCTCATTCATTTCAAAGCCAAAAATGTCTTTGTTTCAAAGACAGATGCAACCACAAGGGTGCCATGTTTTAACAACTGGTTGAAGATCAGACTTTGCGAATGATGCACATATTGAAACGATGACGTGGAGGCGAACAGATGCACGAGACAGATGAGAGGCACGGGGAAGCTCTGTGGAACAAAGTATGAAAGCATCTATCTTCATCTCCATTCTTGGGCTCTTATGACTTATATATGACCGTTTTAGCTTATTATAGGCATAATCCTAACTAATGAACATGTGTTTTCATTTGAATAAGCTTTGTAAAGAACACCAAAGCCTTTGCAAGTAACTTTAAAAGGCGACACAAATCGCAACCTCACTACTTTCTTTGTAAAGATACTGTTTTCTGTTGATTTAACGCCCCCAAACCACTTTATTTATAACAGCAAAAGTCTCCAGTGGCTAATTACAGCATGGCTCCCACAGTTAGTGGAGCTGCACCAGAAAAATAAAGTGTCATTTTGCCAGTGCCGTTTTTTAAACTCCAAATGGGCCTATGTCAGAGTTCCGCTCGTTGCAAATGTTTGGCCAACAAATCACTTTACACAGCTGCATGAAAGCAAGATCACACAGTGGCAAGGTTGCTTCCTACTGTGCCGTATTAAGAGGATCTGAAGAGTCTGAGAGAGCAGGGCTGGATCGTTGGCTCAGTACTGAGCACTAGCACTTAGTAGATCATTAACTGGAGTTTTATTGGAAAATACACACCCGCACACACACACAGACATACAGCTCATGCTGAAATGCTTACTCCTGCTGAAGCTTAGGATAGCTGTAACGGTTGGCTCGAGATGGTATAGGTGTATGTGAATGAGTATGAACACGAGAGAGACATGTTTGGGGAAAAGTTAGCTCAGAGCTGGGCTATGTGCAGCATGTATCATTAATGTGCTCCCATGACGGCAGCCACTCCAAGGCTCCCGCTTACTGGGTGACATCACTATCTGGCAGATTTCCACCCAGCACAGTCCAATAGTGGACACCCAGCTGTGGAGAAGCCGGGTAATGTTCCTTCATGCACAACTACACACACAATCATTCCTCCACCACAATGGGAGGCCAGCAAGAATTGGCAGGCCTGGCCGCCTAACAAGGAGGGGTTTCGGGATCAAAGGTGTGCCCACTCTGTCCACTCTGAATGTGTCCACAGCACCCAGACACACTGCCAACGCATGGCAGTCCATCAGCTCCTTTTAAATTCCTTGCGTCCTGGCCACAATCATACACCTGTCAAATTGCTCCTTGATATAGCTATTTTGAGAATAGAAATATGATGTCTGAGACGTGTTTGCCCTGTCGCTGTGGTAACTGTGTCAGGGATGGTATTTAATTGGCCCGAGTTGTCCATTTCTTTCTGCCTGAAAAAGACCAAATGGAATAGCTTGTGGAACCCAAAAGCTCTCCCTGCAGTGATTAAGACGCAGAGTTAGACACATATGTGAAATGGGTGCTAACGCCATCCAAGGCCCTTAGCCCGGCTCCCACACAAGTACAACAGGTGCTGAAGTGCCGTTAGATCATCTGACAACTGTTGCTTTCATACGACCCCACTAGCCTCTGATGAAGACATCGTGTTTTCATCAGCGCTGCCATAAATATGACACCTCTGAAAGCACACACTCTCACACACAGCCATCAGATATGAATCTGCCAGTCCATCTCCATGCCCAAAACATCCTTTCAAAAACATCCCTGCTGTTGCGCTGCATAACAAGCAGGGTGCCAGGGCACTTGGGGTTAGACCCTGCATTTAGGTTGTGTCTCTGGTGAAACAGAGCTCTTCCATAATTCAGCACTCTGCTCTCTGCCTTGCTTTCTGTTGACAGTGGTGTGATCAAGGCACGTAATCACATCTGACTGAACCACGCCGAAAGTCCCATTTGATAGTGCCACTGATAGGGAGCTCTCACACAGGAATTGGTCAGAGATCAGCTCCAGTGGCAGGTGTGTGATTTTTCCCCCTGAGCTGGACCAAGGGGCGGCAGCATGTACTCATGGGAGCAACAAGCACTGAGCAGGGTCAGGGGTGGTCGGCTCAGTGATTGATTGATTGGACGTATCAGCGGCAGGGTTATTTTCAGTGCTAATCCCTCCACTCACTACCTGCTGTGGCACCACAGGCACATGACTGACTTAAAACAAGTGCAGTGTGCCAGTTATGAGGGATGACACTGAGCTTAAATTAACTGCAGCTGAAAGCCGCCCTCACACAGCTGAAACACTATCTCTTTTCTAAAGAGTCAAAAAGGTATAATATATTTAAAAGCAAATGTAATGGAATGTGCTATTAGGAACATGGCAATGTTTTTAACGTGTATGGAATTGATGCAGTAGATTCAGTTATAACTGGCAGAATGGCTTTCCATTTATTTAGCTAAATTTGCTCAAATGCTGCCAGAGACATCATACGGAGTAATTCTGGACTATGTGTACTCGTGTTAAAGGCTTGGTTTTACATCCAGTAGTGAATATGTGCAGTTTTTTTAGCATAAGGAGCTATTTCTACCTGATCTGACCCTTAAAATTGATTCATTAGTGTAACCCAGTTGTTCTCAACCTTGTTCCTGGAGCTCCCCCAACACTACACATTTTGGATATCTCCCTAATCAAACACTCCTTGTTCAACTCATCAGCTCATTAGTGAGCTGAATTGGGTGTGTCAGAAAAGGGGGATATACAAAATTTGCAGTGTTGGGGGAGGGGGGGGTTGAGAACCACTGGCATAACCTATTGTAGTCTTATTTATTCAGTCATATTAAATAATCTCACAATAATTTTAATGATTTCTTCAAAGCTCCACTACATATTATTTTTTTGGTTAAAAATGAACTAACTGCCTTTATTGATTGATTATAATCAGTGTTTTAAAAAATTACCTTACATTACTCTGTTTCGTTACGGTAAGTCTATAAAAATTATTATTATTTTGAGCTGTCTGATCGCTGGCTTATGACGTTCATCCTTGCGTCATTACGTCATGTCCGTAAACAGGAAAGAAAAGCTGTCTCATGTTCCGGCTGGAGAAACTATGTTCAGTTCAGTCAGTCACACTAACACAGTTCAGGACAGCATTGCAACTATCTGGATGGATGTGTATCTGTTATCCGTTTGGTGAAGTTGTTTACCTGCTATAATGCTTGGATATGTTGTCTGGGTTGTTGAAGCTAATATTACTCGTATGTTTACTGAAGTTATAATATTTATAACTTCTGAATTTGACTTGTAACTGTTATATTGCATATTTAAGCACATTATTTCCATGTTTATGTTCATGTGTAAGTTTATGGTGTTATTGTGTGCATTGCATAGACATACTATTGAAGTATTGCGGTTCACTTGCATTATCAACAGAGGCTGTACAATATAGTATAAAAATGATAAAGTCGTCCATTAGGCCAAATCATCAGTTTCACCTCTTAAATTGATAAGTGTTGTACAATACAAACATCAATAGTACATAAAACACGTGAAAAAATCATATTAAAATATACTGATTGTGATTGAGTCCCCTGTTCCCTATGTAAATCGTGTTGAGTGTTGTATCAGAAAAGCACTATGAGTGTTAAGTAATTCATTCAAAATATGTAAATAGGAGTGTTTTTTTATCTTTATCAAAGCAAGTGTTGATAGAGAGCACAAAGCTACGTAGTACAGCTTTAAATTGAATACAATCAGGTAATTTAGATGTTACCACATGAAGGACGACATTGTCATCATAATAAAAAGTATCTAATTTTTACCCATTTAAAAAAAGTATCCAAGAATTCTTTGTCTTCATTTCACTCTGAGCTTTGTTTGTTTGCATACTCACGGTTCTGAAACAGGTTGTTGGTAGACAGTGTTGGGGATGTAGCATGTCATAGCTTGTTGTCACACTATATGACATGATTTCATATCTTGGGGGGAGGAAGGGTTTGACATCTCACTTTATAGTGGCAGGGTACTTTGTTTCAGCAGGGTTTATAAGGCCATCTCTGCTGACCCAATATGACAAATAAGAGATGATCTCTCTGACAGAGTATCTGTAAAAAGACAACCACACCACTTACTCTAACCATAAGCCTGTTTCACCTCCAGCCCTGGTCTCTAACCCTAGGATCAAAACTGTTTTTCTCTCCCTCTCTTTCTCCCTTTCTCACCCTTCGCACTTCTTATTTTATGTCCCTCTCTCTTCCGTTACCTTGTCGTGTGAAGTCACCACTGCCTGTAGTATGTGTCTCAACCATTGATGACATATTTCAGCCAGCTGCAGTCACCTGTATCATCAGCCTGTGTCTGAGATATGTACAGACTTAGCTATGTACATGATACATTCCCCTAACAATACACTTCCTCAAAACAAGGCAAAAGCAGGAAAAGGATAGAATATCATGATGTGACTACATCGTTTAAGCTTGACCACATTTCAATGTTTTTAAATTTTTTGTCCAATTACAAATATCCAGTTACATCAAGCATGACGAGTTAATGCAAAAATGTATAATTAAGGTCTCAGTTACATGAGCTGAGAAAAAGTTTGCTCTTGTCTTGTTTTTATTTGTATTTTTTTATCACTGTGGTGTTCAGTGTGAAATGAAGAAAAGCACAGCTAGTTTGATTTAAAAAGGTCATATTGTGCAAAACATTTTATTGACCATTTAAAATAAGATTTCAATAAGATTTTTTTAGTTTAACAGCTAAAATCTTCCTCCCTAGTCCAAAAACCATTTTTTGAAAATTTCTTGAAAATCTCAATGTTAAACTGCCTGGCTCTGCCAGTCATGGTAAGTAATAAGGTGGAAGACAAATAGTAATCCTTAAAACCAGATAAAGATCCCATTTCTTTATTTGGTATTAAAAATATATTTTTGATATTTTGAAAGCTTTGACAAACCCACAAACCGTTTGTAAGCATTGTATTTCATTTAACATGTGATGAAGGTGTTTACAGAAGAAATAGAAGCAAAACATGGGATGAAAGTCAACTGTAAGGGCGTTCATATGCGTACTTGCAACAAGGTTGTTATTGTGCTACTTACATTACCACAACAGTTACTGCAATCACTACATGTTATTTCAGTGTAACTATTTCCTGCTATCCAATCTGAGCTATTTTTAATATCTAGAAATGTTTCTTTGCACATTTATCTCTTCATCTGTTTCTATTCCTCTGGGTACCTGAATGCAAAAATCGATCTGCTCCTTCAGTTCTGTGCCATTAATAATACAACTCTGATAATGAAAAGGTCTGGAACAGTGGTCAGATTATGTGGTATTAGCTACCTTCTCTCTCATCCTATCATGGACTCAGCAGCAGCAGTGTCCAGAGAAAGTGAGATAGTGACCGGGCAGAGTGATAATCGATAGCTGGCCGCTCTGCCTGTATTGTGTTTCTGTTCTAGGGTTCTGTTTTAATGTTGCCTTTTTCCCCCCATTAAAGGATCTGGTTACTCTCAAACAGCTTTTTAATTTAGCCTAATGATTTTTTTGCATAATATAAGAGATATGTAGTAAGCCCCAGGGAGCTGACACTATCTTCAAGGTGCCTTTAGTGTAAGTGAGCTTTGTATTTGAATTAAGCTTTTTAATATATTTTGAATCAAAACTAACATGATATGCAATGAAAACAATATACAATGACAAAAAAATTACATGGAAACGACACATTTTATTTAGTGATATATTATATTACAGTAGTAAATGTCTAAAGACTGAAGTGCAGTCATCAAACTCTTTGCAGGTTATAAACAAGTCTCTAATTATGACCTACCTGCATAATTAAGGATTGATTATGATGCAATCATTCCATCACATCAAGTGTGCAGATTATAAAGTGGTTTTCAGGAGGCTTTACTTTTTTTACTGTTGTGTAGCCATTCCTGTAGCTCAACTGGTGCCGCATGGTGCCAGCAATGCCAAGACCATGGGTTTAATTCCCAGGTAACACACAAACTGATATAATGTATACCATGAATGAACCTTGTAAGTCCATTTGGATAAAAGCATCTGTCAAATGCATAAATGTGAGTTTTTTGCTAACACCTTTTGATTTCCATAGAGTTGGTAAAAACATAAAAAAAAGATGAGAAAGCCAGGTCTCAATTAGTGCAATGAGCAAATTTGTTCACTTGACCAAACTGTAGTGAGTATTAATGTATGAAATTCCCACTGACACACATAAATATAAAAAGGAGTGTCTTTTTGTCACGATTTCTTATTACTTCCTGAAGCATGCATATAACATAGACAATGATATATCGTAACTTACGGCAGACTATCCTGATTCAAACGAGCCCAAACACAATTTAATATGATGGGTATATCTTGAAATATTCCTCAAAGAGTGTACATGGAAAGAAGATGCACAAAAGGATGCTCAACACAAGTTTGTGTGTGTGCACATGTCCGAGGACTTTGTGTTTGCAAACTGTGCCCAAAGCCGAATACCTTATTTGGAAAGGCACGAATAATGACTTCAAAACAAATAACGCATTCATCCGAATAATAGAAACAAATATTCAGAAGTCTGATCACAGGTATTTTAAATAAACATATAAAAAATTACAAAACAGTGATGATTCTGTGAAGCCAATATTACTACAGTGTAAACCTTATGAATGAAAATGTGATTTCAAATCACTATGTGACGGTCATGGTCTCAACTCCTTTTCAGTGTCCATTAATTGTGCGCGTCTCAGAAATAGAATCTTGTCATGAGTAAAGTTAACTAAGATAATATATTATAACAATTTTCCATAAAAAAAAAAAGCCTGTCAATAAATAACTGTTATGTATACCTTGTCTTGTTTCTCTGTTGCCCTTTTGTTTGCCATTTTTGTCACTTTTGCATTCCTTAGTTTTCACTTTTGTCCCTTGTCTAACTCCATAGTCTCTTTGTTAGCTTTCGTGTTCACCGTTCATTGTTTGCACCTGCCCTCGTTAATTTGCCATTTTGCTTCTGTTAATCACCTTGTTATCTTGTTTGAGTTCTGTTTGTTCATTGACCCCTTTGTCCCATGTTTATGTATTTATACCCCCGGTTCTTTGTTCAGTCCTTGTCTATCGTTGTTTGTTGTTAGCCTGGTATGTGTTCCTTGTCTGAGTTCTCTGTTTTGTTGCCTGAGTTCTCTGTTTTGTTTTATCGTGCCCGTGTTTCAGTTTTATGTTTTATTTCCCCATTGAGGGTTGTTCCTTTGTGTTTACTTGCTTGTTTATTTAATAAAGTCAAACCGCATTTGGATCCACGTCTCCTCGTCTGCCTCACTGCTCAATCGTTACAATAACTATAAAAGATTTCATACATTTTCACACGTAAGGATTAATAAACCAACCTGAGCATGATGTTGAATTCCTGACCAGAGAAGTGATGATTTTATAGCGGAGCTTGATTTCCCGTCTCTTAAAGCTAATAACATTTACATCCACATCACCAGTGAAGGTAATTGCATGGTATAGCCTTTATCCCCAAACAGCTTAAATGCCCCAAAGAGGTTTAAATACTTTTAAATCTATTCAGAATATTTGCAGAGAAACACAGAAGTTTGCAGAGAAACCAAAACATGCAGCTTTTTCCCCTTTTCTCTTCTAGACATGTATAGAAGCTCGCTCTTGCTATTTATTCCACTGCATTTCAATAATTCTGTAGATATCATTTAAATAAACAAAATAAGCCTTGAGTGTAGCCTACCATAAAACTTTCTTATATATTTACGGTGCTTTCATCTGTTTATAGGCTTAATTATATATATTTTTTTCATTTCTTATAATGTTTGTATTTGTAGTCTATTTAATATTCACCGCAAAATGTGTGCTTGATCTTTCACAATTGCTTGACACCTTGTGCCTCCTGAATAACTTAATATTAATGTCACAAATACCAGGAGAAACCAAATTTAAAAAAACATTCCACAGTTAATGTAGCCTACATATACAGCTTCATCTGGTGAGAAAAATAAAGTATATATCAATAATATTATTAAATAGTAATAATTATTATTAGGCTATAATAATTATTAGTAGTAGTAGTAACACTAATAATAATAAAATATAAATAGGCATATCCGAGGCATATTTTATATACAGACACTATAAATAGAAGAGAGTTACATTTTAAAATCAGTTTGAGGCACTTCTGGTTTAACCGCCCATATCCGGTACTATCCGTATACAGAAACAGATGCAAATAATACAGATATAGATCATTTCTTCGCTGCACAACCCTAGTGCAAACACACATCCACACATGTGCTTTTCTGAAGGACTGGGATGCTCCTGAACACTTAAAAATATTTTTTTAGTCCATTAATCCATTAATTTCAAGTGGTAATTTTTGACCAGGAACCATGTGTGTGTGTGTGTGTTTCAGTTACCTTATGTGGACAAAGACCAGAATTTTATTCCAATTGGATTAAGTAAACAAAAATTTTGAAAAAGAAATAAATATTGACATTCTGCTTAAAAGAACACAACATAAGGGTGGAATTCCTTCTGGTCATTTTCGAAGTTCATCTCGCACAGTGCAAATTGTCATTTGATTTCACTGAAACAGTTAGCTAAACACTAATTACATGAAAGAATTTGATATTGGCAGTAATTGTCATGATTTGTACCACTGGATACTAGGAATGTCATAAATTGTCAATACATAGATTTTTTTTTAACGATATATTTTTGAGGCATCGATATATAAAAATTAGCCATCATTTAAATTAGAAGCCAATTTACAAGTGCATTTCCATTCACCCAGTTGGCTTCTGTTTAACATTCTGGCATAATAGCATTGGGAGACCACAAGGGTGATATAACATGTATCTCTCTCACACACATATAGGACATGCTGATGCAGCACAGGAGATGGTAGAAGTCCAAAGTTACAAAGGTTTTTGTACTTATTCAAGAATGAACAAAGTGGCGACGATGATCAGGTTGGTTTATGAAACAGCGCAAACTGAACTATTAGAAATGGTGATGCTGATTACCTTAAATGGGCCTTTCATTCAAGCTGTCAAACCACAAAATGACATATTTGATGACTGGAGTAAATCATCTTTGTACTTTGATAATGATTTGGGTCAAATTTAATGGAAAACTATGCAACCTGCAGTCCAATTTACTACAGAATGTTGATGCTGAGTGCTGGCAGCGCGCATACCTTCGTAGAAAATAAATAATTGTTTTGAATTTTAGATCGCATCATGTCATCCGCCAGATGCATCCGGTGTGTGACTTCTTACCCTGCCACTCACACTTCACCAAAGTTATGTAGAGAAATATGTCTGAAGAAAACGAGACTATTGTGCAACAAGCAGCCCAATTTATATCTGAAAAAATCCCTATATATATAGATAATCATTGGGAAAATCTTCTGAATACTGACACATGTAAAAGGCATCAGTCCCAAGCCTACTGGATACTGATTGCAATGGAAAGTGCTCAAACAAGTCACTGTTGTTATGTTTACTTCCTCATGCGAACACAACAACAGTCTCTATTGTATATTCAGTAGCAAGTGAAAATACACTCTTTGAATACTCTAACTTTTGACGTTTAACTTTTATGGGGGCTTAAAGCCTTAAAGTGATAGTTCACCCACATATTAGAAAAAGTTATTTGATCATTTACTCACCCTCATGTAGCCCCAAAGCTGTATGACTTCATTAGGCAGAATGCAGCCTAAGTTTCCATTAACAATTTTTTTATGGAAGAAAAAAACTATGGAAGTGAATGGTGACTGAGGCTAACATTCTGTCTAAAATCTTAATTTGTGTTCCACAGAAGAAAAATGGCATTGATGTAATCAATGAACAATGTATCAAACTTAATTGGCAGTTTGGCCATGTTAACAGCCTATGGCATTTCGTTGCTGCTGTGGGCCTGACATGATGTGTGTAGTAGTGACTATTTTGAGCATGTGAGTGGTAATGCTGAGACTAATGGAAGGATGGGTCATACACGCGTGGATATGAGCATTAGTCAAACAGACGGGCCGAGTCCCTGATCATCACTCATCCCCACTTCCTTTGCTCTACATGATCCCTCCCTGTCATTAGTGTGTTTGCCATAAATTATTTAGCTGTGCACATGTTCTGGCGAAGTCTAAACACAACCGACACTCAATGAGGCAAAGTGCTTTCAAACCCCAGTTGAGAGATGACACACTCCCAGAAATGGACTCCAAACAACAAACAAACATCCGCGCCGCTTCAATCACGTCCAAATTAAAGCAGGATCTTAATATTCGTATGATGTATTTCGTGCTTATTTTGTCACGCCGTTATCATGCCTCTCAATGTCTGTATTCCCAGTCATGCGGTGCTGCCACTCAATATGAGTCCTGCTTCTCTCAGTCTGCGAGCGGCACTCTTAGAGGAAATGATAGCTCTCAGTGGATGAAAAAAAAAACATCAGATTTCTGAGCTGCCAGAGTTGAAGATTCATGTAATCACCAGTGCATGCATGCTCAACAAGGCTATTCCCTGCTGAAGAGCATTGTACGGCAGCAGAGGTGCTACAAAAGATGACATCACACACAAAGTGGGTAAACACTTCTTGACATGTTTTCAATATGATTACATTATAACAAGCAGCGTTTGATTGAAAAACTAATATTCGAGCCATGCAAATCATCAATCACAAGGAGTGCTGTATTAATTATTCAATAAAACAGTCTAATTCAAGAATCAATGTTGGGACCGGGGAGAGAGATGAGGGGGATCCCAGCAGAGAGACTGAGGGGGGATAATAAAAAAGGAATAGGGAATTACCCCTCTCTCAGAGCTGTGGTCCAACTCATCCCCAGCTGTCAAAAACAACTGCCGCACCTCGGTTTCATCTCGCCAAGTTTAAAGATGACTTTGGAAACACTTGATTTTCCCCACCAAACTCGTTAGGTCTTTGTGCCTCATTAGTTCCGTTTTTTTCTTTTCTCCTTCCCTACCTGCCTCTTTATATTTCCCAATTCCTTTTCTTTCCTTCAAAATCATCATTATTCACTCTTATGTCTCACGCTTGCAGTTCGGTGCTGTGATCTCCAGCAATTACCAAGAAAGCCACAATTAAAGTCAGATAATTCATTATTTACATTCCCTTAAACAAACTGATCAATGGGCCCTTCTGTATGGGACCACTATAACGAAGGGGGTCGAAGTTGGCAGATCTAATCTCATCTAAGACAAAGCCTTCTGATATATTCTACTGATGTACAACCTCAAAGCTTGTTCACACCAAACTCATATGTCTGATTATTTGGGGGTTATAAGGGTCTCATCTATTAGTTCTGAAATATGCAATATTGATGTCATAATTGAACCCAGAAGTCCGTTCAAAGTTTAGGACCATTAAGGAGCTTCGTTTAGCTTTAGTTCTCTAATGACTATCTCTTGCCTTCATCTGTTATTGACTTATGTTGAACATGTCCCAAATCTTTCCTTGATCCCACCTTTTCTTCAGAACTCAAGTAACTTTACTACATTCTAGTGCTTTAAGACTAAATCCAAGCTGCTGTAAACGAAGTAGCAATATTTTGAAAGTAATTTGCTCCTGTTTGATCTTTGAGACTTTTACAATCCTAATTCTATGTTTTGGAAATAGTTTATATATAAACATTCTTACAAAAACCTATTTATCAGAAGTCAATCAATAATTTTTTTTATTATTATTATTTTGGATTTTGGCTTTTGAGGTTTACATATGAGGCTTACCTCAGTCAGATATTTGATAACAATCTTGTGGTTAGTGAATAACTTCAAAACCCAAAAGACCAAATATAGCTCATATAATATTCAAATGAAGTCTTATCTTCAGTGGGGTCCAAAAGTCTGAGACCAATAGTGGAAAGGCTCCTATTTAGCATTTTTCGTATTTTTTTCTATTATTTTTATTCCGAATTATATCATAAGCATAACAATTTGAGTGCAAAGTTGAATTAAATAATTTGCTTGAATTTTTGAGAATGTGTATTTTTTCCTTTTGCTTTATTGATAGCATTCACTTGGCATGGACTCCAAAAATTTTGTAAAACCTGATGATCCATGTTTTCCCAGCATTATTTGAGAATGTTCCAAAGAACATCTTTTGTGCTTCCAAGAAAAGAGGGAAATCTGATTTTATGTACAAAGGAGATAACCTTGTCGATGTGACCAATATGTTTGTATATTTTGTGACATGGAAATAGTGCAGAATCCTTAATATTTCTTATACATTGTATGTCATAGATTTTAATTTAATTTTGAATTTCAGATTTTGGTTACAATTTATAATAACTAATAGGGCTGGGTAAAAATATTGATTTTCCAATGCATCACGATCTTCATTTGAACGATCTCAATATCAGTTCTTAAATCCCACTATAATACTATTTTAATGTATTAACAATGTACCAGTAACAGTTTGGCAGACTACCAAGGTAGAAATTCCTATTAGTTATCCTACAAGGTCAGATTCAGTTGCGATTTTGAAATGCAACTCCTGTGCTCAGGGTCCACATGTAGACAAGGTCATTGTCTAAGAGAGTGTGCAAAACCAGGACGTGGGGCATTAGTGCAATTCTTTGTGCACCCTGGAGCTTCCTTGCTTTCAAATAAACACACACACACAGAGTGGGCAACACCACAACCCCTCACATGTTAAACTATACTCTGACTGTCAGCAATCACACATTTACTAACACCCACAGCCTCCACTGTATTTATTTCTATAATTATAGCCCAAGAGGGAGTCCTTGTGGCATGCCAGAGCTAGCTGACCATAGTATTTATGAGATATTTTTGTGTGTGTGCATAGGCATACAGTGTTAAACTAAACAGTCTGACAATATGAAACGGAAGTGTACAACTGGATCTAAACTGAATTAACATCCGATACACAGATTATGTCATATTTCACCATCATAATATGGCCCACCGAGGCGCTGAGAGAAAGTTGAGTTATTGGACTATTTCAGACTGATGGATACATAGACCGTTCTAGTCCTTCACAAAGAGAAGTATTGATTGGTGTTTGCTTTGTATTTAGTCTCCATTTGTTAATCAGGCATTAGGCATGACATATAACATGCACAGTTTGGCTTAATAGAATGGTCAGTAAGTTGTACAGGGTGTGTAGAGGAATGCACAGGAAACATTGCCAATTGAATACAGGTGACATTTATTCAGGGTTGGGCAGTATCGATATAAAAGTAATGGGAATATGTATTTAAAATGCAAAATATAAGTAACTTTATTCTACTACAGTTAAAATTTAAATCATTGGTATTTAGAATATTTTTTTATTTTTTATATTTTGATTACTGAAGAGAATACTTTGCATTTTATTGCCATTTGTTTAATTTAATATTTAGTCTTCAAATGGAAAACAATTATACATATAAATTATGTGATCCAAAGTGCATTTGAACAGTGGTGAAGCACTTTCTTATGATGTGTTACATTTATACGAGCAGACAGAGAAGTTTAAAGTAAGTCTGGAGCAGAAGAAATTGAAATAAACCTTGTGTAAATTGTCAGATTTACGCTAAGCTAAAATGCTTTTTCTAGCCATTTTGCATGCACATGTTATCAGGCACGATCATATTTTTTATCAAGAAAATTCATCTTGGATCCTAATTTCTTTTTTCTAGTAAGATCTTTGATATTAGGGCAAAAATCATATTCTTGATAATAAGTTTTGTATTGTTTTCGTGTCAAAATATCTAAAATTCCTTTTTAAAAAAATCTATTTGATTTGTCTTGTTTTAGAAACAACACTGCATAAGATATTTAGGCTTTTCAGAGAATGTATTTTTAACATGTGTATTTTGTCTTACTGTACTGGCAGATTTTAGTGAAAAAATCTACCTGTCCTGAAGACGTAATCCAAAGTATTTAGAAAACATTACTGACCTTGAGTAAACTAACGAAATAAGTTACAAGATACATTTTTCATATATTCTGTAATCTTTAGTGGAATATGTTTCAAAAGTGTCCCTCCTAGCCCTGCTTTTAATATATGGGTAACAAGCAGGAGAGAGGAGAAATTTTGAAAAATGTACAGTACTAGTCACTCTTTTTCCATTCAATTACTATTAATGGGGATTGCAGCATTTAAGCTCCAAAAAGCATGCAAAAGCACCATAAAAGTATTATAAAATCAGTCCATGTTTTATGAGGCCATTTGATAGCTTTGAGGAACAGAATGAATTAAGTTGTTTTTAATAATTAATCATTTATTTATTTGCATAGCACTTTTTAGCGATTAAGCACAAGTTCTTCACAGAACATAACATCAAAAACGCGCACAGAAAAACACAACATATTCACAGCACATAGTAATAAAAGCAACACACAGGGTAAAACAAAGCACATTTACATAGTATAAAAAACCAGTCTATACAAATGAGTTTTTAAACAAGACTTATAAACAGACACAGAATCAGCAGATCTAATATCCTGGGGCAGGCTGTTCCATAATCGTGGGGCCTTTGCTACAAACACTCTATCAACTTTTGTTTTGTATCTGGATCTTGGAACAGCCAACTGTTCATGACAAGAAGATCTAAGAGGTTCTAAGAGATATAGAATATTCTGGCACCAAATCATTTAATGCCTTATACTGTATGTAATTAATTAAATCTTAAAATCAATGAATTGATTTAATTCAAAATGAATTGGTAGCCAATGCAAAGAAGCTATAACTGGAGTAATATGATTAAAAGACCTAGTTTGTGTCAAAAGTCTAGCTGCAGCAATTTACACTGATTGTAGCCTTGCTAAAGTGTGTTGATTTAAAACTGAAAACAGTGCATTACAGTAATCAAGGTGTGACTAAATAAAAGCATGTATAAGCTTCTCTGTATCATTGAAACTAAAAACATGTCTAACCTTTGAAATGTTCCTTAATTGATGAAAACGTCTCGGGTTACATGTGTAACCCTTGTTCCCTGAAAAAAGCGGAATGAGATGCTAAGCTTTGCTAACAATCCTGCATTGTGACCAGCTGTGAATATGTGTGTAACACGTCAATGAACATTGACTGGAATTTATAGCCTCAGCTGGTGATGATCATTAGATGCACCTGTGGCCAGGCTATAAATAGACGCGTCACCAGCGTGTCATCAGATATCTTTTTCTGAAGAGCAGTCCTGGGACGTTCCAGTGTGGCAAAGAAGCGCAGCATCTTGTTCCGCTTTTTTCAGGGAACAAGGGTTACTCATGTAACCTCAGACGTTCCCTTTACAAAAAGCTTCACTATGATGCTGCGCTTTGCTAAGCGCTTTTGGGAATGCGATACCCACGGCGCCGCACTGGGGCTGTCCGGACCCCTACGGTTGTGAAGTGTGCTCACAAGAACGCAAGAGGTCTCAGACATGAGCTTGAGATGTCGACTCAAGGACGTAAGAGTCCGGAGTAGCAAAAACATCTAACCCATAAAGTTCGATGAACGTGTGCGGTGAGGACCAGCCTGCCGCATCACAAACTTGTTAAGGCATGAGCCTGCCATAAAAACTGATGAATGTGCGTGGAGAGGACCAGCCTGCCGCGTCACAAACTTGTTCAGGCATGAGCTTGAGATGTGACTCAAGGACGTAAGAGCCCGGAGTAGCATGAACATCCAAACTATAAAATCTGATGAATGTGTGCGGAGAGGACCAGCCTGTCGCATCACAAACCTGCTGCAGAGGGACCCCTCTAGCCAAGGCTTTAGAGGAGGCGAACCCTCTGGTGGAGTGAGCCCTGACACCTCATAGGCCAGGGCAATAGCATCCTTCACCCAATGTGACATAGTCTGCTTGGTAGCGGCCACCCCCCTGTTGCAGCCCCCATAGCAGACAAATAATTGCCCTGACTTACGCCACTGGCTAGTGCGGTGGACATAAGTCTGAAGGGCACGGACTGGGCAGAGTCCGTGAAGTCTTTCCTCAGTCGCATGGCTCCACGAATGAAGCGAGCAAGTAGAGGATGCCTCCCCAAAGGCCATCAAGGCATGGCAAGCCGAAATGGCGGCCACATAAACCCTGAGAGTAGCGAGGCATATGCCTTCTGACAGTTTTTCCTGCAGAAAGTCCAGAACTGAAACAGTTTGGCAGTTAACTGGACCTGCACCTTGTGAACATCACCACTTTTCGAAGACACCCCATTTATTGGTGTAGATTCTTCTGGTAGAGGGAGCCCTAGCACTAAGAATGGTATCCGATAACCTCAGGTGACAGCCCTGTGTCCTTCAGTTGGTACCCTTCAGGGGCCAAACATGAAGTTTCCACAATTCGGGCCAGGGATGAAATATCGTCCCCTGCACCTGAGTCAGAAGGTCCCTCCTGTCCGGAATCGCCCAAGGCGAGCCGTCGAGGAGAGATATTAGCTCTGAGAACCATACCCTGTTCAGCCAGCAAGGCACTATCAGTAAGAGGCCAGACCCTTGCTGGCGAACTCTGGCCAAGACTCCGGAGAGCAGAGAAACCGGGGAAAAACGCATACAGATGCATTTAGGGTCATGTATGCGCCATCATGTCCAGATCCAGGGGGGCTGGGTGACTCAGGGAGAACTAGAGGAGACATTGCGCTGTTCATAGAGGTGAAGAGGTCCTCTTCTACCCTGTAAAATCTCACCCAGATTTGTTCCACTATCTAGGGGGGGAGTTTCCACTCACCCGTTGGTATTTTCTGTCTGGACAGTAAATCTGCTCCCACATACGGGCATCCAGGGATATAAACTGCCCTGACTGACAGGGGCTTATCCTGGGCCCCAAGGAGAATCCGACATGCCAGAAATTTAGCTTACGTGAACGTGGACCTCCTTGATGGTTTCTGTAAGAGACTACCGCTGTATTGCCCACCCGCACCAAGACATGTTAGCCTCTGGAGGAAGTATTTCAGGGCCAGAAATACCACCATCAACTCGAGACAGTTACTGTGACAACCGAGCTGACGACCCTCCCATCCCCTTGAGCTGGAGGACCACTTAAGACCGCTACCCAGCCCATCAGGGAAGCATCTGTTGTTAGCAGCCTGCGACGAAAAGACACACCTAGAGTGGGACCAAAGGAAAGAAACCGGGGTCTGAACCACATAGCAAGGGAATGAAGCACACGGTGCGTAACCCTTATTAGCCCTAGGGGACTGGCCCTTGGATGAAATCCCCTGGCTTTTAGCCACAGCTGAAACGGTCTCATATGGAGCAAGCCCAAAGGGATCACCGTGGACGCAGATGCCATGAGACCTAGTATTTGTTGATACTGGTGAACAGTGCAACCTTGACCTAGCCTGAGTTTGCTCAGGGTGTTCTGAATGGACGTGATACGGGCAGGAGACAACTGTGCCCGCATCGTGATCGAATTCCATATAACCCCCAGATAGGTGATTCCCCGGGTGGGAGAGAGAACGCTCTTTGAAGTTGAGACTCAGACCCGGAGAAATCAGATGAGCTAAGACAATATCCCTGTGCTGAACTGCCAGTTCTTGGAGCTGCGCTAAGATCAGCCAGTCGTCTATGTAATTCAGAATGCGGATGCCCCGGAGTCGCGAACGAGCCAGTGCTGCATCCATGCATTTCGTGAATGTGCCGGGGTGATAGGGCTAGGCCGAATGGAAGAACCCGATACTGGAAGGCTTTGTCCCCGAAGCGAACCTCAGGAACTTCCTGTGCTGTGGCAGAATTCCAATATGGAAATATGCGTCCATGAGATCGATCGTGATCAGCCAATCGTAATGTTGGACCGTCTTGACAGTTAGCATCTTGAACTTGAACACCCTGACCGAGCAGTTCAAGCCTCAAAGATCTAAAATCGGACACTACTGGCCCCTTTGACCAAGAGATTTTGCAGCTCTTTCCACAG
This sequence comes from Xyrauchen texanus, assembly GCF_025860055.1. Taxonomy (NCBI): domain Eukaryota; kingdom Metazoa; phylum Chordata; class Actinopteri; order Cypriniformes; family Catostomidae; genus Xyrauchen; species Xyrauchen texanus. The sequence continues at coordinate 32,149,176 of NC_068289.1, read as the reverse complement.
TAGACGTGTCTGCTCCGGTTTCACGGTAGTGGGAACCACGCCGTTGAAACGCGGAGGGTGGCGAGCGAATTTAATTCTGTAGCCTTTTTCTACTGTGTTCAGAACCCACATAGAAATGCCTGGCAGAAGTTTCCACTCTGCCAGGTTTTCTGAGATGGGTATCAATTTCAGCACTTCCTGTTGAGGGGATGTCGAGTGTTCCGCATCCTGGATAAAGGCAGGAAGCAATGGTACACCCAACTCTTTGTTTGAAGCCTCTGTCACCCGAAACACCAAAGGCGGCGGGAGTGAAGAGGTTTCGTGAGGGTATCGGGAGGGCCGAAGTGGATGGTACACACGCCCCGTCCTGAGAGGAACCACCCCCACAAGGCTGGGTACAAGACCGTCAGGGTTTCTTTCTTTTAGAAATCACGACACTGAGGTCCTGCTTCGGGGGCTGCTGAGGGCGACGAGCCTGTCCCCAGTCTTTACGAGGGGGAGCACGATTCGCCACGCTCTGCCTAGCAGAGTCGGGGCGGGACTGGGTGCCCGACGGCCACGACTCCCTGAGTGCGGCGAGGAAAAAACTGCCCGAAGGCTTCCTCGTGTCTTTTTGCCTCCTGGAATCTGGAGATAACCGTATTCATGGCGTCTCCAAAGAGACCGGAAGGCAAACCAGAGCATCCAGTGTGAAAAATCGGTCCTTATCCTTGATGCCCGAAAGGTTAAGTCATAAATGCCTCTCCGTGCTGACTAAAGCGGACATAGACCGACCAAGGGCTGTCCACTTGGTCGCACGGAGAGATAAATCTGTGGCCCGACGAAGTTCAGAAAAGGCTTCTTCGTCGAGCGTTGCACCTGCACTCAGGTCTTTCAGTAGGTCAGCCTGGTACGCCTGTAACACGGCCATGGTGTGCAGCGCAGCACCAGCCTGACCTGCTGCTTGATAAGCCCTCCCCACTAGCATGGAGGTAGTCCTGCATGGCTTAGTGGGGAGAGCGGGTTTCTTGAGTGATGATGCTGAACCTGGTGAGAGATAGCCCGCAAGCGTCTCTTCGACCCCCTGTGTCTCAGCACCCACGATAGTCGAGTATAGGGTTCCTCCATGAGTGAGAAAGCTTGTCATGGAGGTCATCAAAGAAAGGAAAGGACTAATATAGCGTTCCCTTTTTCTTTTTTTTTTTAATATTATTTATATATTTTTTATTTATTTTTTTGGCCACCAGACAGAAATCTGTCCTATAGTTTGGAGCATTTGGGGGGGTCTCTTGTTCGCGTGGCCAGTCTAATTGTAGTCTGGCCACAGCCCGAGTAACCACCTCGAGTAATTTCTCAGCCGCTTTATTATTATGCGTGAAATGTACAGAGGTTCAGAGCCCCCCTCGTGAAACGAAGAGGCGCCGATGCGCGCTTCAGATTACGAGAAGGATAGGATCAGGGGAGAGAGCGAGCGATAGGGACGGACCCGTCTCTCGCTCCTCAGCCAAATATATGCGAGAGCCCTATGATGAAAGAGTGGGCGCTGACTCCCGGAAGCGAGGCGAGAACGAAGCATATCGCCCAAAAGTAGGTCGCAATGCACGCACTCGCCCTGCCCCAATGCGAGAGCAGCATGCTCTTCCCCCAAACAAACAAAACAAAATTGATGCGTTTCCCTGACAGTCATAGAACGTTGACAGGGAAACACGCATCGTTTGCTTTGCTTCTCCAACATTTTTCCACCTTTTTCTTTTCTATTTTATATATATATATATAAAAAGAGGGAAAGGAGAAAAGGTTCACTGCGCACTGCCTAACAAATTCTAAATCCTAGCAGAGGAAAGAAATTTTCTGACAGGCTTGTGAGACACATAGCACAGATTGCTCTGAAGAAAACGGATCTGACGGCACGCTGGTGACGCATCTATTTATAGCCTGGCCACAGGTGCATCTAATGATCATCACCAGCTGAGGCTATAAATTCCGGTCAATGTTCATTGACGCGTTACACACATATTCACAGCTGGTCACAATGCAGGATTGTTCTCAAAAGCGCTTAGCAAAGCGCAGCATCATAGTGAAGCTTTTTGTAAAGGGAACAAGACTAAACTAACTTCTGGACTTGATATTCACATTTTTAATCAGTATCAAAGTAGACCCCCAAATTTTTTACCACCTGCTGATTATTTGGGACCACCTTGAGTGCTGACTCAAGCTGACTTTGAAGAAAATTACAAACCATCCAATCTTTTTTATATCTCCTATGCTCACTTGAAGAACATTTAAATTAGTCAGATCATTGTGATTCAACAACAAATACAATTGCAGTGTATTTCGGTATAGCAATTAAAATGTATGTTGTATTTGTGAATCACAGAACCAAGCGGTAACATAGTGAAAACAATATTGGCCCTAAATGGATCTTTGCGGTAACCCACAATTAACATCTCATCTCCAACATACACTACACATTTCCTATTCCTCAAGTAGGAAACAAACAAGTTTAAAGCCACCCCAGATATTCCCACACATCTCTTCAATGTTTCGATTAAATCTGAATGATCAACTGTACCAAACACTGCAGTTAAATCAAAATAATCCCAGTCGTGTCCAAACATCATTGTTTAACCTAATATGCACCAAAGTCAGACTATTTATTTTGGGCTTTAACTTTTCCCAGTTAGAATTATGCTTTACATAACACTTCTCAGAATAAAGGAGTAATGTCCTTCATTTGTCACATAATTTGTTTTGATGTACTATTCTAAAATAATTTTTTTTGTGTAAGGTACCTTATATATTCACATGTATCATGTAAACATAGATTGACTGCACTTTAGCTGTGACAGGTTTCCCTGGCTATGCCCTGAGCCAATCTATAAGAAATCACTCTCTAGCGGAGGAACAACTGACCTCTTGTTAATGGGCCCCTATTCCCATAGGGAGAGTTGCGCTGAAACCTCATTCAAAGAAGCATATACTATATACCATGAATTGCAACTATAGTATTCCCTTGTTGTAAGGACTGGATGGTGACGTCAGTGATTGACGTATATCAGAGTTTCCTTTGGTCTATTTAAGGTGGATGGGGATTGCCCTCTTTGGGGTGTGTCACACCCTAGTGTCTGTTGTGTTTCCGGTTCGGGCACCCTGTGAGAGAGGGATAATTCAAGCTGGTGATTTCAATGTTCCTTGTGTGGGCAAACTGTTCCCTCCCAGCTAGTTAGCTCCCCAGCTGGGCTCTGATCGCTTCATGGTATTCTTGAGTGTTCGCTATGGTGCTCATATGGGGTAGTAAGCCACTGTATTTTGGATCTGTTAGTGTACAGATTCCCGTGGTCTTGTGCTGTAGTTCCGGTGCTGAATTGTGGCCACTCACAGGAAGCGCTACTGTCTTGTTACAGGACCAATTGTATTAGGTTGTGGTGTTCAATTAAGATTGGCATGGTTATATTTTGGTTTCATTTATTAATTTAAATGATTTGTTGTTATACCAATTGTGGAACCCCTTAGGGTTCCACAAATACAAATAACAATAATACAAATTACTTGGATGGATATGAGTTGTAGTGTTTCCGTCATGGTTATTTTTATACGTCATTATTTGCTTTTGCATTATTTCTCCATTGAAATGTGCCTGTTCTCACAGATCTCTCTCCCTCTCTCGCACATACACACACACACACACAAACAGCAGAGTAAAGCCGCATAAGAAAAAAACGCCATCCTACCCGTGTTCTGCCGCTATCCAAAAGAGAGAAACGATTGTACTAAAATCATTTTTATAAAACATAAACAGCTCCTATTTTAAACATGCAATTATATGTAATATAGTTGCCAAAAGGCTATATCCATGTTTTGAAGATGAATTACAGATTCAAATTTGTCTTCTCCAAAGATCCCTCTGTTATGTTCATGGTTTTAATCCACAAGTTTCCTACGTCCCATGAGGCATTGCGTCAAAAGTGGGCGTGACTTCCGGTTCGAAGTAAACAAGCAGGAGTTGACACTCATTCATTCATTAGTTGACCGTCATTCAAGATTTAGCGATCCAAACTTGATGTGGGAACACAACCTCAACGAAATTAAAAGGGGTGATATAACAGTACCTTTACCATCCGCGGTAGATGGTTGGGAGGATGACGTGAAGAAGTGGCCTCGTATCACGTATGGTAACATTTTTAGCTATTTTGTAGATTCAGTAGCATGTGATGGTAAGGCGATGAGCAACCTGAAAAGCTCAGAGGCATATCAATATCTACACAGTGATAAAGTCGGTCGAGTGTTGTTTAAGGACGTCGGAAACGACCTTGCATATCTAAAAGCTGACATTGAGCCGAGCCAGAGTTTGCACGTAACACATCATAAGGCTTGGGTGCTAGTTTCAGTGGCAGGTGAAGTACAGACAGCGGGTTGTTCATGTATTGCAGGGCCAGGACGCTCTTGTAGTCATGCAGCAGCACTTTTGTGGAAGGTCAGTAAAGTTAGGACAATTAAGGGCACAAAATTTATTATTGTATATTTTTTATTAATTAATAAATGTACTAAACTGAAATGTTTACTGTGTGTCATTCATGTTCTGTATGTGTTGCTTCACAGTAGCCTTGACTTAAAATATTTATTTTAATATTGTTGGATAATAAAAAATTTAATTCAATTTAGGTTGAGAATGCAGTCAGGCAGGGAAAGACAGGGATGGCATGCACTGATGTGCAAAGGAAGTAATGTAGGAATGAGGAAGGTGAAGAACATTAATTTTAACCATCACAGGTCATACCACATTTATCCAGGCACATCAACAATGCAAGAATCAACAATGCCTCCCCAACTTTTTAAGAACCACAGAGAGTTCATAGCCCACAGTAATTCATCAGTGATGGCCCCACTGTTTCAGCTCCAGACAAATGGTCTTATTCAGTTAAGTTATAGAGCAGATGTAGACAGCAACAAGGCAGGCCACAGCAAACATGATCCAGCCCACAGTAATACACTCTGTCATACAGAACACAGCACAACACTAACATGTCCAAAATGCACACATTTTTATGAGGCCTACATTAATGTGTCCCCTACACAAGCAGCTACACTGATGGAAGAAACCAGGATGCAAAGTGCTTCACAGTCATGGCATGATGCTAGAAAGCTTCGTCTAACAGCCAGCACAGCAAAACGGGTCCCAAAACGAAGCACCACAGATCCTCAAAAATTTCTAAATGAGCATCTGTACCCAACATTCACCGGCAATACAGCAACACTGCATGGCAACGAAAATGAGATAAACGTCATCACACTCATGGAAAGCAGAGGGCATTCTGTGGAGAAGAGAGGCCTGGTCATGCACCCTGACCATCCTTGGTTGGGAGCCAGCCCAGATGGGATCCTTGACTCAGCACAACTCCTTGAGATCAAGTGCCCCTTCAAGAGTTCCATGTCACTGGCAGAATTTCTAGGACGGCCAAATGGTGACATCAAAAGTTTAGGTGATGGACAGTACCTGATTTGTCCTAAAGGAAAGGATGGATACTACCTCCAGGTGATTCTTTAATAATTTAATAATAAAGATTATTGTTTTTAAATAAAATATATTTTCTATATTTAGAAATATACTTTTTAATATGAAAGTAGCTCTATTATTAGACTAACATTGTATTGTTAACTTACAGGTGCTTCTCAATAAGAATGTCGTGGAAAAGTTAATTTATTTCAGGAATTCAACTTAAAATGTGAAACTAATATATTATATAGATTCATTATATGCAAAGTGAGATATTTCAAGCCTTTATTTGTTATAATTTTGATGATTATGGCTTACAGCTTATGAAACCCCAAATTCAAATAAATGAACTTTTCCCCGACATTCTAATGTATGCACCTGTATGCATTAATTAAACAGATTATTTGTACAAACATGTACTCTTAATCCTTCTTTCAGACACAACTGACCATGATGTGTCTGGGCCTACAAAGTTGCAAGCTAGTCATCTGGACACCAAGTGAGGACATCGAATTGGAGATTCCATTTGATAAGCACTACACAGATGCACAAGTGCAACAGCTGCAGAACTTCTTCTTTGTTCACATGCTACCTAGATTGGCTGATGATTTTGCTGACAAGAAAATCCATCTCTGTCCAACATACCTGCAGATGTTTAATGCGTAGTTGGGGGAATGTGTACACTGTTCTCAATTATAATATATAGGCATGGTATATAAAGACATGGCTTATAAAGGCATGGTTACAGTTGTGGGGGAAACAAACCACAATTAAAATAAAACAAATACACTGAATAAAAACATATTAGACACTTAGTCATTGGCTTTTGAATTTATTTATAAGAATAAATGAATGTGTCATTTGCACATTTGGTTAACAGTTGTATTCAGAACATTTCATTAAATAAAAATAGCAATACTATACTGTGAAAGTACACACACTTCTCTCTTTTGCAGAATATTACGAGATTGAAAAATCTTAAGAATTTAAATTTACACAGCAAAAAGAAAATAGCTGTCTATGAAACAACAACTAAAAGAAAAGGTGTTGGTATATCAAGGCAAGGCAAGTTTATTTATATAGCACATTTCATACACAATGGTAATTCAAAGTGCTTTACATAGAAGAAATTAAAATAATCAAAACAAATAAGAATAATTACAACAGTTTAGAAAAAAAATCAGTGCAAGTAAAAGTTGTGTATTGGTTTATACAGTTGATAAAGTTATAGAGAGAATTGAACATTTAAGCTCAAGCTGATTGTGTAAGATATGGTGACTATGTTCTAGAAATAAGCTCTCCTCGCAGATTTACGAGTGCTGCACAGATTTTTAGTATTCTGTCGATTTTAGGGACAAAATGAATAGGCACAGTTTGAGAGAGGATCTTGTACACCTTAAGACGTCTGATTGCTCGCTCAATGTGTACGCGGACATTAGCAATGCGTCTTGTGCGAGTGACCTGCTCATTTGTCAGCTGGCATTTCTTGCGCGTAAAAGCTGGCATGATCAAACGAACATTCCGTTCCTCTAGCAGATCTCTGATGGTGAAGCCACGGTCCCCCATCACCTCATCTCCAGCACGCAAATGGTCGAGAAACCCAGAGTTCTGTGTGATGAATCTATCGCTACATTTGCCACCGTAAGCCTCTGAAATGTACATAACCATACCAGATGGAGCAATTGCTACTAGATACTTGACAGTATTGTTTGCATAGTAGTGACTATAAGATTCAGTTCTTGAGTCCAGATTTTTAGCCTTCTGCAAGACACTTTCTGTGCAGTCAATGACACAAGTTGTGTTGGGGAAATTGTCCTTAAAAATTTGCGGCAAAGTGGCTTTTATTGTTTCGCGCGGCAGCCATGGAATGAGATCCTGGGTGTGCTCAGCAATCACATCTATCCAGAATGTCAGTGTTTTACTGACCTGACCAGGTGACATTTTGAAGCGTCTAGCTAAATCGGCAATAACAAAGTTCTGTCTAAGCTTCATTAATGTCAAGAGGATTTGGTCCTCTGCTGAAAATGCTGGCGATGTGGGGGCAAAGCGTTGCAAGCAAGACACAAGGGTTTTGAATTCGAGAAGTGGAATCCCTGTGTACAGCAGACAGTCTGTATCGTCTTTCAAAACACCATCTGCAACAGGCAGTGTCCTCTCAGTGGATGGGGCAGTTGTCATACCACATGTGATGGTAGGTGCTTTGGAGTAGGTGTGGTCATCCATTGTTGGGTCTGACCACTGTGTCTGGGCATCATGAAAGGTCTGTGAGGTAGGATCTGGGTCCCCAGAAACCTGCATCACAATAGGCTCATCTGCAGGGAATACATTAAGTACATATTTAGCTGTGGCGGTCTTATATTTAGCTGGTTAGTCCTTCAATGACGATTTGTTTAGTGGCAGAAAAAAACAAAACAATTAGGGGGCATTAGAGTCTTGAAAAACATCTAGACTGCGTTTAATATCATCAATATAGATATTCTGTAACATCAAATGTTAACTAATAGAGGAAATTAAATTAGCATCTGTCACTGTGTACCATTGTGCCCTCCAAGCTCGTCACAATAAAAGTTTATGCGAGGTAAAAACATCAGGCCTGTCTACCATCATGGCACAGTTTTTCATATATTAATAATAAGTAATTCAAGAAAAACTAAGGAAAAAACAAGCTAGTTGACATTAGATTAAATGTTAAGTTACCTGTTGTTGTTGTTGTTGTGACATGTCGAATCCTAGGTCGGCGTCTCTTCTCCGGTGGCTTCTCGTAACCCATAAAGAGCGTTGGGTACGGGTTATCCAGTGTTGGCTTCTTGTCCACGAAGTGAAACGAGCACACAAACAGGTGTTTTGGAGGTGTTTTTAAGTTTAAGTTCTTCCTCCATATTCTATTTGATTCGTCGTCTTTTGGGAGGAGATGGAAACTGTATAATCGTTCACAGGAACACTCAGATTTAGTTTTAGGCTTATGTTCAAAACACTCACGTTTAAGCCACTGAATTAGTTTAGTGCGGTTATATGTACAACCACGAACAGCACATGTTGTCCCTGAGCTCCGTAACGACATCTCTCATTAATGTTTGCGACTTTAAATAGTAGAAAAATGTACTCGAAAAATACCTAACCTCTTCGCTATGTAACACAAAATACCGTTGATTTACTACTTCCGCCACCTAACCGGAAGTTTCACCCACGTTCTATTTTACAGTAGCGCCCCCCGGAAACAGGTGGATAGGGATATTATTTGGTTTGTTTGTCTGTTGGGTCGGTTTGCATTCTCAGTACAAGCGAACTGCTCCAGAGTTCATTTGCAATTGGTCCAAGACCACCTCTTTCTGGCGTATTGGGCCGATTGTTTTGGTGTGGATCCGAGTGCGATTGCCGTGTTCATAAAATTATATACCTAAATGAACCTAATCAAGGGAGAAAATGCGCCAGGTTCCAAAACAAACACTACAAACAAGCCAGGTGTGAAAACGCCCAAGACTTTAGTCATTAATCTTACAGTTAATACAATGTATTTTTGTTTAAACATTGGCCCCTAACACTTTCTTTTTTACTGATTTTAAATCTTGACTAGTACTACACATAAATAACTAATATTGTCATTATATTTATGCTGTTAAGCCAGATGGGAACTGGCCCCCACAGTGAGCCTGGTTTCCCCCAAGGTTATTTTACTCCTTTAACCAACATCTAATGAAGTTTTGTGTTCCTTGCCACAGTTTACTTAAGCTTGCTCACTGGGGGTCTATTTATTTTCTATTATTTATTTTAAGTTACAGTTTTTAATCATGTCTTCTTTTCTTTTCTTTTTTTACTGCACTGTAAAGACTCGAAGACATTACTATATTACAGGCTTTCTGTTGAAACATAAGTTTCTGTAAAGCTGCTTTGATATGATGTGTGTTGTGAAAAGTGCTATCCAAATAAAAATTACTTGACTTAATAAAACCCACAATGTCTGACTTTAAATGCCAAAGCCTTATCTATTATGCCATTTTGACTGTGGCATGATTGTTGGTGCCAGACGGGCCGGTTTGAGTATTCATGTATGGAAATGGATGGAAACGCCTTGTTGATGAGAGAGGTCAACAGAGAATGACCAGACTGTTTCGAGCTGACAGGAAGGCTGCGGTAACTTAGATAACCCCAGCACCCCCTTAGTTCTGGCCCTGGATTCAGACACACACAAAAAACAGTATGACATGAAAAAAAAAGTTATTTTTAATGAAATGCTTCATCATTAGCAAAGAATATTACCTGACAATGTAGTAAAAAAAATCATAATTGTCAAAACATGTCCTTGTTCCTTAATTTATAGACAAAAGGAAAAAATATATATTCTCCCTTTCATGTCTGTTCTTGGAAATAATTATAACAAGATGAAAGTGTTTAAATTCTTCACCATGTTCTTTGCAGTTCAGAAATGTCCCCATTGTCAAATATGGAGATTGTGTTTTATATGGCTGTCAGCTCCTGTGCTCTCCCTGTCTCCTGTCTCCTCCTCATTCACATTGCATAGAGGGGACAGGGATAACAGCGGTAGCTAGGGACAGTAAATTCCCTGACAGCATGGCATGACAGGAGAGGAACTGTATTGGCATGTTGATACCGTGCCGAGTTCAATCAAAGTGCCAGGCTCTCCCTCCTATTCAGCCACATAGAAAATGGATGGACTTATGCATAGGCTAGCACAAGGGTTAGAGTACAATTACAGAAATATGTAAATATACACATTAAATGGTGTCGAGAAGCCTCAACCAATTTTGCACACTTCTGGAACACCCACAATTCTTAATATTCTTTGGTGTGGCATGGTTTTTTAACACAGGTATCATCATTATGCACAAGAATACCTGCCATTATTTCGTGTACCCAAAACGGTCCACAAATCTTGACAATGGCAGGGTATGGCTACAGGAATTTGGAGGTCCCATAACTACTTTTGAAAATAACCAAAAAAGATATTGGAACCTGTGATTGTCTATTTTGGCAGGATCAGCTCTTTAAATCTGTACCTGGCTTGTGTGAGGCCCTCGGGGTAAGCTTCAAGTGAATCCCCTGTTGCTGGGCCTAAAGTAGAAAATGAGCTGGGTCCAATTTAATAGGGAAATCAAGAAAAGTGCTTATAAAAACGGCCATTTATCATTCTCGCTCCCTAATTGGTTTCCGGTTTCTGTGTCCATGTGGTGCTGTAAATTGAATGTGTCCTTTCTTTTGCAGCTCAAGCATTGCAATGTTGTAATCAGCTGCTTTCGGCTCCAGTTAATATGGGCAGAAAGAATACGAGTGCAGCCAAAACATGCTCACCACATTCCACTAGCAATTAACGTTCATTACGACTTTAAGAAAGACAAATAGTCAGGTTGCTTTTTGCTGAATTCTTGGCCTTGATTGGAGAACTGACGCCAGGCTATATCAATGTATGTTGCTTAATTTATTACACATCCATGACTGGGCTCATCCACCAAGCTCTGACCCCATCAGCCATGACCTTGTAGACTTACAATGGCACATGTGATTATGCTACACACACTGGGATATTATTGCCAAATTGTATTGCCCTAATTATTTTTACAATGCTCTTTGGAATTCATATTCCAGAATATTCCACAGGTTGTACAAGTTCCTCAGTGTGCCATATTTCTCCAGCAATGTATATTTAAAAGGTAGCACAAATCTCCACATATGTAAAGCTCTAGTGTTTATGTAGTAGAGTTATAATGAGGTCTGTAAGGGTTCCTAGTAGAGTGGGCAAGATCAGGAAGTAACCTGTTGGATTTATTTGGCAATACAGTCCACAAAAGGTGGAGTGATGGTGCCATTACAAGAGTAGTAATCATTTGGTTGGTGCTGATAAAGTAATAGGGTTAAAAAGGGCCCCATTCTGCAAATTCCCAGGAATACTTAGGAGTTAGTGAAACCACATGAAAACATAACAAAGCACATGTTCCACAAACTCATTAAGCAGCACAACCAGTGGTCATTCATCATAGGTCCATATAAGGAGGCTTCACACCCTTGGTGACTCCATAGGGAACCAGGCAGGGCTCATAAATTAATGAAGGAAAGAAGAGAGCTCCAACAAGCCACAGGCTTAGCTCACTGATGACCATTCCAGACCCACCTGGCCTGCTTGCAGCTCTGGAGAAGGGTAGGAAGTGTCAGGACATACCTTTGGATTAGCTTCTACCACATGTTCGAGTCTTGGCCTGTCCGGTAAAAGAAGTAGTTGTCATGTTGCAGGAATGTCCACATGGACAGTATCTCAGATTATTGCAGGTGTGCTCAGGTTGTGCTTACTTCATGGAGAGCTTTAGAGCACAGTGAAGGCAATTATAATTTGGGAGCTGTCAAATTCGTGTCTACGTTAGATGTGTCAGTTTTAACTGGAGTCTCTTTGCTGGGAATACACAGGATATTTTAAATTACTGGTACTTCTCAATTATATTGTTATAGATAATCTATATTCCCACAAAACAATATCCTCTCTTTGAGAGTCTTTCATTTAGTATCATGGAATAAATTAAAGATGCTCTGCACTAATTATACATTTTTTTAACCAGCAAAACTAATAGTAAAATAGTATTTTTGAAAAATGTGTTCACTGATGTACACTGACAAGAGATGTAGATGCTAGTCATATCCATCAGCGACTCATTTTGCTCATTGCATATTTATGAGCGCCATCATGTTTAGAAATGACCAGCTGTATATTATTTTCTTTATGTTAATAACACCTTGTGATTGGACGCTTTCACTTGCATAATAAACTTCTCATGGCTGACTGCGAATAGAGCAGTTTTACAATGGCATCGGTAACACAGAACTTCTGTTTTTGTACTGTATGCTGCTGCATTTACGGTGCTAGATGTTAGTGCAACATGAAACATTTAGTGCATGCAGCTTTAATTATAGTCACAAAATGTTTGTTTAAATTTGATTGTTGCAATCACAAACACTGCATAAACATAGATTAGAAACTGGGATGAAAAAACTTGATGACGAAAAGGATGATGATGATGACCAAGCTCATGGTTTGCTTGTTGCCCTGCAAGGTCACACAGTTTGTTTCTTTTTACCTGTTTTTACAAGCCTTAATGCTAGTTTACAGCCAAAGGGTAATAACTTCAGAATAGGGCGTTCTTTCCATGCAAGTATGAATCTCAACTAGCCAGGGCCCAAGTCCATTGCAGCGTATACTGAATCCTAATGGTCTGCTAAGAAAGCCTGACAGCAATACTTGACATGGGCATTAAATCATTGCCCCAAGGAATCCTCCATCCTGCACCTCCTGACAGGAACACTGTCATCTCTGCCAGGGCATTTCCTATGCCTCTTGACAACACTGGATCTGAATTAGTCATTGCATTAGATGTAAATTGGTGCTGTTCAAGGATAATAATGAGCACCAAGATACATGTCGGTGTCACTGACATGACGCCATTTTGATACTGTCTCCCACCGGTTTATTATGTCTAATGGTATTCAGGCCGCGGCTGGCCTGAAAGTTTATTTTCAGTTTATGCGCTTGTATTTTTGTGTTTGTTTGGACACTTCTCTGCACAAAGTGTCCAGACCGGAGCTCTTCTCAGAGGGTCAGTCTGGCAGTGTTTACCCAGCTGTCTGCATGATGGCTGTCGGCTTTCCTCTTGACATGGTTTGGCATTAAGGCTGACTAGCCAACAAGTACAACTGCATGGGCAGCTCCATGCCACAACTTGGCACCGCTACCACTGTGAGAGCAGATTATAGCTGCTGGCACTGCATTATTCACCATGTGGATGCAATCAGAAATCAGCACTGCCATACCATTACTATCTTATTTTTAAATAAAAAACAATCAAATGATAATGTGCAAATTTGTAAGGAAACAGTGAGATTGACAGTAACTTGTGTTTTTTTCTGCACCCAGCTGGTTTACGAGCTCCAGCAGTTTAATGCAAAGATAGCTGTGGGTTATTCTTAATTAGGCTCAAATTAAATGTAAGTGCACAGTTATTCAAATCTGATAAATATTTGATGCTGTTTTCTTTTCTTTCTTTTTTTTTTCGTTAATTGCAACCTTGTTAATATGTGAGGAACACTAAATAATGCACTGTGAAAATCATTATTTCAAATTGTTTGTCTTTTTTTTTTTTTTTTTTTTTTCTGGGTTTTTTCCCCAGCATACAGCTGACAGACACACTTTTTCATTGAAAAGAATGAAGGCCACAAACTGATGGTTTGAGTGAGATGGACAACATGTGCTTCATAGGGAGAGAGGGAGGTCTCCCTGCCAGACTCCTAATTGAGGCCATTTAGCAAACATACATTCAGGAGGCTGAATGCTGAAGTATGAGCCAGAGGCTCTGTTGAACCATTAGCATGTATTCCCAGTTGCTCAAGTTAGCGAAGAAAAATAGAAGTCTACCACTGAAATAATGTCTGCCAATTACCACAGTACATAGTAGATAAGGATGTGTTTTACAGCTGAAAACTGACAAAATCTGCTGCTGTGAGAAACTGCCTCTATGCCAAGAGTGGAAACTAGAATCAATATTGGTCAGCATTGTCCTTTAACTGACTAATTCAATATTCAGCTACTGTAACTGTAGTCCACTGTTAGCGTGTTTTAAAGTGCACAGTAGTTCAAACCCATATATTTCATTAGAAACTGGGATGCAAGAAGTTGCTCTGCTTGTAGTTCTAGGCTTTTACTCAGCAATCAAGTGTCTCTTAGGGGTAAAATCCAGGTGGCTTTGTAGAGCGATAGCATACTCGAGTCAAACTGAGGGAGAGAGCTGATGAGTTCCTGGGAGCAGTTGGAGTGCAGAACATGACTTTTGTCAGATTCCCAAATGGAAGAAAAAATTTGTCCAACGGTGAACAAAGGTGATTCATCTCTACGGAGTTTGCCCCCACATGATTTCAGGTCTGACTAAGTTGTCCTATCACATGTCTGAGTTAATTTTGCGCAACAGTGCAAGACTATGGCAGTTCTGTCAGATTTATGTGGAAGTTGTAGGTTTCAATTTTGGAGATTCTTTTCTGCAGGCTAGCACATGAGAACTTGAAAAGCTATGAGATCTTCCCCACTCAAAATTTAACATCCTCCTGTTGTGTAGATTTTTCTTTCTGAGGGCCATCATTTGAAGAAATAATTGTTTTCTCACTAATTACATGACAACAGAGCTGTTAAAACATTCATTTGTAGACTATTTTGCCATGAATTCTATCTGAATTTTTTATTGGTTTTTCAAATTCTTCGATTTATGAGTAAAATAAGGTCTGTGGTTTAAAAAAAACCAGATCAGAAACTGCTACTCTAAAAAAACTTGTTAGAAATGACCAAAGAAACACATATGGCTTGAAGCTAATTCTCTCCCAGGTTTAAAGACTACAACTGAAGTCATAGTGCAGAAAGAGGTATGCTTTGCATTTGGTGAATTCTTGTGTGTTTCCAGCAGCTGTTAATTGTGTTGATTGTTTTGTGAGATGTTACTGAATTTTGAAATCTCATCTTCTTGTGTCCCCTGCTGTTTCCCTATGTTTTAAGTATCAGTTATACATGTTAGTTAATGTGCAGTAGTGACCTGGATGGCAATGAGTTTACAATGGAAAAACATGTTCTCTTCCAACTTGGTTCCAACTTAGCACTCGGTGTAAGTGAAATTGGCATGCCTTTCAATACATGCTGAAATTGTGTTATTGAAATAGATGTATTTTATTCTCAAGCCCTTGCATCACATTCACTTGGCCACATGCTCTGATCATTGTTCTCTGTAGGGGGTTAGGGCGGATCCAGCAGACGTGGTCTAATAAATAAATAAACAAAAGAACAAATTGATTGATACAGTATGTGCTCTAAAGTTTACTTTTTTGGCAGAGAAGTTCACTTCTTTTGTTCTATGGCATCAATAATATCCATCCTTGTTTTAACATGTGAAATGTGGTTGTGCGTATATGGTAAGGATTCACCTGCTGCCATCGATATATGAAAAGCTTGTTCTTTTTATCCTCATATTTTAGAGTTTATGCTATTCACATTATAAACAGGTCATCCCTTTTGCTCAGGCAACCGAACAACCAATGATTGCTACCACATGACATCATACAACATGCTCTCATAATTCATGTTGCTATATACAGTGTACCAATCCACACAGGTTAATAAAAGAAGGCCCTATAATTGCATATATAAACGCCTACATTCGTGTGGTAGCCTAAGTGTCACTTTGCCTGTATTTAATCAGTATTACCTCATTCTTTGCACTGTTTCTGATTTTTGAAAGCTGACTTCTGACATTATTCTTTTTTTTCCAGTTCCAGTCCAGTTCCATGTTTTGCTTCTTTTTTTTCTCTCTCTGTAGCTAAAAATTGGAGACCCTTTTATTTGTGTAACTTCTGCCTTCAAACCAGCCAGCTATTTCCAAAAACAGAGTAAATGGTCAGGAGCACGATTTTATATTCAACCTCAAGTGGCGACCAAACACAGTATCAGAATTGTGTATCATACAAAAGTAAATAAAATGTACACAAAAAAAAAACTTTCAAATACTTTAGTATTACCATGAACTGCACAGGCTCAATAATGTGCAAAATTAACATGACATAGGCTGAAAATAAAAAATAAAAAATGTGTGAATGCATAAAAAATTACAGAAGTGAGATTTACCATCCTAATGCATGGAACAAACATAGTGCCAAATATTTTATTAGAATTAGCCATATTACCAGGAGACAGATTAATTTGTGGAAAAATACTATAGAGTTTGATTGGACACATACCTTCGTATGTCAACTACAAAATGTAGTAATAACGTTTTTTAAAAAGCTATTAAGCCTGTTCATTTTGGTATTCTAACTACGCACTATTATATGATTCATTGCATTATAAGAAGCATTGTACTTCCCCTGCTTGTCCTATTACCAAATGTCCACCTGTTTAGAACCACTGTTTTAAAAGACACGAAAGATTAGGGTTTGAGTTTGGGTTGGAGATAGATGCTATAAAAATACATTGAATTATTCCTGTATTCTTGATGATCTTTTGTTAGTTTGTACACATTCTAGGAACTAATAATTTTGTATACTTTTTTATTTTTTTGGACACTACCACACTCTATTACCTAGAATAAAACCAGGTTTCTTTTGCCTTGTGATGCCAGGGAAATATGTAGTCTTTGTAGAGGTACTGCTTCCCAGGACTGATCAAGCTCCAGTCAGACACAGTAATCTGGATTGGCCTTCACATGGACTGGCTGTGTAGGTGTGGCAACAGATGAGATTGATGGATCTTGAAGAAGATGCAAAAAGGATAGTTTGGTGTTTGAACATGGTGCATCTGCTCAACACTAAGGCCTGAAGCCTCCTCTCTCTCTCCGAGATGTGCCTGAGATGCTGAGACAGGAAGAATCTGACGTGCATCTTCCTCACGCATTTTAATGAGTGTACTGCTTCTTTGCTATTAAAGGAAATGAACCATTTGAAAGTGAATTTTAGATTTCCAGGCAAAGCGCTCTGTCTCGCAAGAATGGGGAGTGGCGATTGTTGAATGCCCCTCTCTACCCCCCAGTATCCACACTAGAACCTCTCGCACACAGCATGGATGATCAAAAGAAGCCAACGGCGGACGACCATTATGCCAATGACACTTTGAGTAAGAGTCTGGAGAACAAAATGACATGACAGCCATTAGGGTTTAAAAGTGAGACTTTAAACAGAGGCTGAAGGATGAGTGTCAGGAGAGAATCAAAGGGGGAAAGTTAAATCTTCATAACGTTTGCCGCTCTCCACGAAAAAATAAGTTCTTTGCCAACTAGTTCCCATTCAAGTCCAAAAGCATGAAGATGAGTGTGTCCATGAAGAACAAAGTAAACCAGGTAGTTGAGTCTGGAGGTTCAGACATGAAAGCTAATGGGGCAACGAAGCTCCATTGTACAGGTGGTTGATCATTAGAGGACAGTTTTTTTAGATCTACTATGTGCAAGCATGAGGAGCTCAAATTATGTACAAGATTCTAGAAATGACGTTATGGAGAAAAGAAAACACAACTAACCAAGTGTGTAAAAACCTGTGTAAAAACAGAGATTGGCAAAAAAAAATCCAAGTTTTAAATCAATTGGAAAGAACAATGCATCCCTAGATCTTTCTTACTTCTAAGGCTTCCTTTTAACATAATTGCTGACAAAATCTTAGATCTATGCATTCCGCAGTGCTGTTTGTGCAATTTCTAATCCCCCTCCTTATCAAATGCTACATTATGCCAACGATCGTGGCTGATCAGCTGGATTTTCTGGCACTGTTCACACAGCTCAGCTCTTCCTGCCAGTGCAAGGGAAAATGCATCTAATGCATCTCCATGTCACATAATCAAGGATTTTAGGGTGTAAATCTTTGATCTGGGAGAACATTTTCAGATAGGACCACCCCCCCCTGTCTCTTGGCTAAAGTCTTCTGATCTCCCTCCAATTACTGGTGTCAAATGAGTCTGTTTACAGGCTGATTGGATGAGTGCTGTACTGACAGTTCCCCTCCCTCTCCATGGAAAGCCTCGCTCCATCCTCTGTGGTGGAGCCCCGGCCACCATCACACCAGCTTACGGCCCCAAGCTCGCACATCTCAGTCCCATAGCACAGCTGGAGCTGTTTGGAGCAGCTTCAGGGCCAGTTGTAAAGCAGCCAAGTTGGGGGTCTCAAGGGTCTCCCATCTGTTGTGGCAGGGCAGGCTTTGGGCCTTGGCTGACAGAGTCTGAGCAAGAGAAAGGGAAGAGAGCCCGCAAACCTGACTGCCTTACAGAGCCTCACAAATCTTTTATTTATCGGCCTGCTCAGCTCACATTTGCAGCAGTTAGTTAATATGCAGAGTGGGCTCCAAGACTTCAAATGGTGCTGTGGAGTGAAGCTGGCTGGAGTTTAGGGGAGGGGGGATCTTCAGTCAGGTGCCCCGCTGACAGCTAAAGGGGGGAGGAGGTCACTGTCCAGCTGCAAGGGAGATCTGAGCTCTCATATTCAACCATCTTCATATTCATCACTACCTTTATCCTAATGAGGATCCCCGTTTGCATGGAGATCTTAAGAAGCATGTGACTTGCATCTACACTGATTTTTATGCTGTTTGCTGTGCCCTAAAAGGGAACTGCTGAGAAATTTGTCTTCGCATACAACAAATCAGGTTCGCTATTAGGTTCCCTTAAAGGGATCATTCTCCCAAAACCCTCATTTTGTCCCAAACCTGTATGACTTTCTATCTTCTGTGGAACACAAAAGTAAATGTTTGGTAGTATTAGACTCAGGAAACCATTTATTTTCATTACATCTTTTCAATTACATGCCATGCAATGTAATTGAATGGTGACTGAGGCTATAATAATAGTTTGAAACAATGAGAGTAAATGATGACAGAATTGTCATTTTTGGGTGAACTGTGCCTTCAATGATTCCACACCAACATAAAGGTAATCACACGCTTTAAAATAATAGCAGTCAGTGTCAGCATTAGCATGTCAGAAAGCAGCATGGGTCAATTCTGGAGTATTCATTACTGCCACCTTATGTTTTAATATGTGACTGCATATTGGCTGACACAATGTGTAACAATTTCTTCTCTGAAAACACATGCATCTCCAGTGCTGTCTCTCCAAGAATTGATTAGGGAGAAAACAAATCTCTATTAATAGTTGTTTTAGACTGATGCTGCCTTCAAGTGCACCTGGGAAGCTCCTACATCTGAGCTGGGCAGTCCTTATTAATGACTTATCACACATTCAAGTAGGAAACTAAATACAGAGGAAGCCAAAACAATGACTTCAAAAGATATTTTATTCTGATGTACCAGTGGAAATACAAGTGACTACACCTGCATCACTTTTACACAAGCATGGTATCTAACGAATAGTTAATTAATTTGAATAAAGCAAACAGCGAAGATTCATTTGTTTTACCTTACTTGACTATAAGCTCTGTTGCATAAAACACTTTATATTAAGGTGCACTTAGTACTTTTTTCATTTTAAGAATATGTTTACTAATGAAGAGATTTAATTTTGAAACATATGTATAAATTCATGAGCGCTTACATGAAATGAAGACTTCAGGAATATCAGTGACCTTATAAAAGCTGTTTTATTCTACATGGAGAGGGTCCCCTTATGGGGGCTGCCATGTTAGGATCACATGACCAGTCGAATACTTTTCTTTTTCACTCATGGATTAAATAAACTGCTGCTAGGTGTCATTGTAAGTCGAAGATGATACAAACAAAAAAGATACTGAGTACACCTTAAGTTTATAGTAAGTCTTTAGATGATTGAAATTCAGCAGCAATTGAAATAACTGTGCAAAACCATTCACTACCATATAGTGGAGTTCTTTCCGCCATATTTCATGTTAACACGCCCCTTTTAACATCACAACTCAGCAACTTGGGTGTCATTGAATGTTCCCACTGGTAAATACGATTTTGCTCATTCATGTACACATAGCTCTTAGATTATGATATTTTCAACTCAAATTTAAGATCACATTAGTTACAACTGTAAGAAAAATGCTCTGACTCAAATTCAGAATATTGACATTTCATTTTGTTTTCGCATGCTAGTGACTAGAAAGACTCACGAAAGAAAGCAACCTGTTCCAGGATTTCAGTTTCAAGCTAAAGGAAGGTCAACACAGAGCTCTGTGAGACATTTTCTTCAAATTTATGTAGCAACAGCATGTCATACTACATTGTCATCCGATGACACCAATTTGACATGATGGCTCTTTACGGTTGTCCTTTAACTGTCATATAGTGCATGCACAGCGGATCCAAGAGATCAACAGCAGCTCAAAAGGGGCCGTCTCATCACTCACATAGAGCCACACACACACACACACACATACGTCTGCACAATCAAATGCCTTCACTAGCCCCATAACACTGAAAAAACTTGACTTGACAATGAATGTATAAAAACTCATGTAAAAACTCAAGTGCAAAAATAGACACACTGTAGATGGGTAAATGTTGGTTTTATTACATAAAAAATGTATAGTGTTATTTTCTGCAATTAATAGTTGACTGTTTAACCCGTTAAAAAAATGTTTATGCAAATAGCACGCTCAAGGAATATGCTTGATTATTGCACATAAACTGATCGTGAAGAGCCATCCATGCCTATTCATTACACGCGATGCATGTCCCCAGAAAAATAAATCACAGGAGGGACTTACTGAATGGAGCATGGATACTTCACCAGCAAGTGGTGAGCCAGGTGTGAGAGAAATACAGGCAAGCTGCCATATCTCTTCGCAACAGTGAGTGAAAACGCTAACTCACTGTCATCTGAACCAGTCAAAATCAAAACCGAGAGACAGCGACCCAGCGTGTGCATGATGAAGTCTGAACGGCAGCCAGAGAAAATTTTAGTTTTAGATTTTTAACTTCAGATAATTGAAATTCAGCATCTGTATGTAAAGTGTCTAATAATCCATTGGCAATGTACACTTAAGTTTATCTTGCCAATCAAGCTTGATATGAATTGAATCTGCCCATTTGATCCTATTATTAAAAAGTCCACTGGAAAATGACAGAAGATTTTGCACAACTTTAAATTACAGCATGTCAACTGATTTTATGGCATGTAGACATATACTTCAATCAAGGATTTATACCTGTAAAAATGAACATTACATTTAAATTATTAAAATAAATGATGACTAACCAGTTCCTTGCAAGTTCTTTGAGACAAAGTATAAAGAAAATATATTTCTGATTATATTTTATTGTTTGTTTTAATTTACCATTTACCGTGATTAATCGCGATTGATCACAAAAAAATATTCACAGCCCTAGTTTATTCCAATTTCAACAAATATTGATTCCAATTTCAACCAAAATGATTTTTTGACTGCTAAACATGTCAAGTGGTGAAACCATCAAGTTAAAATGACTTAAATACTTTCCTTACACCTTTATTGTACGCAACGTTCAAACACATTTGTCAAGGTAAACCATATCAAATATTGGGATTATGACAAATTATTATTATTTTACAGTCTTAATTTAGAATTCTTTTTTACAATATGTGGCTAGTAACATACCTTTGATAGCAAAAATGAACAAAATACATAATTAATTCAGAAATTGAACGTGCCTTCATCAAAGAGGAGGTGCATTGAAGAGATTGTTTGTATGAATTGCATTTTTATTGGATTTTTTTAACAAATTAATAGATAGATATACATATATATATATATATATATATATATATATATATATATATATATATATCACACACATACCACGTCATTGACCCAGATATACAGTACAAACATTAAGACAATCCACTCCCCTGCCTGCTGGGAATTTAGAATGAGGTGAAACAGTGGAGCATCTCTCTGGCATTCATGGAAACACAGATGCCAGTAGCACGTCAGCGCTCATAGCAGCCAGTCTCAGCAATTATTAACTAGGTGGCATCGAGACCACAACTTAGGCTGTTGAACAGCTCCCTGAGCTCTTTAGGAAGCTCAAGACATATTTTCCAGCCGGCCCTCTGGAGCATCGCTCTTCACACATACAATGCTCTCCCTCTCTTGTCACTCGTCCCTCTCCTCCTCATTTCTCCTGTGTGTCCTTTTGGATCGCTGCAGATCGAGGGGATCCAATTTGTGACTTAGCATCACTCCTGTTTGCTGGTTTTCTTCTGGTCTTATCTTATCTTGTTACACACTCTTCAAGCTTTG
The DNA here is from genome assembly GCF_025860055.1 of Xyrauchen texanus. Classification (NCBI taxonomy): domain Eukaryota; kingdom Metazoa; phylum Chordata; class Actinopteri; order Cypriniformes; family Catostomidae; genus Xyrauchen; species Xyrauchen texanus. The sequence goes on along the minus strand of NC_068289.1, from coordinate 32,127,018 downwards.
TGGTTAAATTATGTATTAAGGTCAATGTCAAAACATGGAAGATATGTAATCTACAGGGAGTTTCCTTTTATTCATTATTACAGTGAAGGATGAGCACAACTGTCAGAGAGCCGAGGATGTGCGCAGCATGGAAGCTTGCTGCACAGCAGGGCACTTCACAGCCCCCTCTCTTGCCTCTCTTCCAGGATGGACCCCTTGATAAATTTACCCAGCTAACCCTTCTCCCTTTAAAAGTTCTCTCTTCTTTGCTCCAATCTGAAAGCTGTCAAATGCACCTATATAGTGGTGTCATTTATCTAAAGGAAGACGCGTGCACTTGAGACGTGGAAGGATGTCATCCATTCACTTGCATTTTGGGAGCTTCTAACGGGGGACTTGAGTCAAGATGGAGTTGGCTCGTGGGTGGGAGGCTCCCTCTTTTGTGTTTTATTTTTGGGAGGGTCTAAAGGAACGTGGCACCCTTGTACCATGATGTTGTCTGTACATTTGTGTCTTGATTTAAACTTAAGTGACATTAAAGAGACTGAAGGACTGGGACGTCTTAACGCCATTTTGTGTGATGGGACTGTGAAGGTGTACCACTTACGTGCAGTTATGAACAGTGAGCGTGACCCCCCAGCATGCCTTTAGCTGATGACGGGGCTGTTCCTTCCTACTCTGAGATTCACAAACGCCTGGGACCGGGACTCTGATGGGTAAATCCCATCTCTGCTGCCATCTTAGCAAAAAAATTACAAAAATAGACCTTGATAAATTTGAGCCAACTCTCTCTGGGGCAAGCATAATTATATTCTGATTAGATTAATTCAGTTATACTTTGGTCCTTTCCAGAGCCACTGGCGTGCCTGGAAGAAACGCACTCAGTCATGTTAACAATTACACAATTAGCTGTGCAGCACAAACCATGCAGGGAAATTCAGCTCCGGCAAACAATCCAGCCTCCTACACACACATAGACCATAACAATTATAATTTGTGGAGGTTTATGGTTCTCTGATGCTGATGGGGGTTGGAATAACCTGATGTTTAACCCACCCACTCCTCTCTCATTATTTCTGCTCCAATGTTAATGCTATAAGCGTCTCGATAACCGCAATGATATACAGTTCAGAATGAGAAACAATCATGGCCATTACAGGCAACATAATTGCATTCAGAATATCCTTTTTTCAATGCTTTGTTGTTTGGAGCATTGATTGTTCACATTGTCCTAACAGACAATATTTTTTCACCTAGATTTAAATTAGAATCTGATTACTTACATTATACAAAAACTTGGTCTCATTATGCCTATAAAAAATGTGTAAGTCTTTACTAATTGATGTGGACAGTGATTACTGAATCCTATTTAGACATCCACACATCAATTCCATGGGCACTTTCCATTTGCATGCTATTTCGTCTATGTAAATACTTTAACAATCTAATATTAACTGTCAATTACTTTTTTGCTAAAAGCTCAACATATTATTGTTCATCTGACCATCACCCTCTGAGACTCATTTGATGATGCCATGTTTTTTTTTTTTTAAATATATTTGTTAACTTGTATACAACTGTGATGCAGTTATGATGATGCAATATTTACAGTCATTAAAATGTACCCAAGTGTCCTCAGTACACAATCGTTTTTGCTGGAAACTTGCTCAATACTGCGACACAATACAGCAACTCTCAAATGACACATATTTGTTTTTAAATAACCCATTTCTGACACAGAGGCCTTGGCAAAATGTGAAATGGTTAGTGAATTTTTGCAAACTCTGTCTGCAGTAGACCTCCAATGCATAATTGATCCTATGTCTCTCAAGAGCATTAGAATCTCTTTGTTTTGCTGAGCGGTCTGATAAAAACTCTCTAAAGCCAAGCCAAAATTCTCAGCAATCTACAGTGAGCTCACGACCCATGCCCTCACTTATGCAAACAGGTTTTCTTACAGCCTGGATGTCAGCAATGAGCATGCATTTGAAATTAAATTTGGATGTAAGAAAGGACAAAGCGCCTGCCCTAAGATTGTGAAAAGGATCTAATCTTGCTACATGCATAATAAATTAAACCTGCCCTGCTGAACCATTGGATACTTTTCACAAACTGTGATGATGCACTTCCACTTAATTTAACAACGTAAATCTCTTGTATATATTCTTTTTTAACAGACATATTTTGCACTAAGTGATAGAAGCTTTAACAATAGATGTGTAAGTAGCAAGCAAAAGCATCTTCTTTGCAATAAGTGCAAATAGTGTTAGATGCTATTTGCACCACAGTATACAGTGTAGGGGCATCACTGCAGAATGTTTCTTGTGCTTATTTAGACCCACAGACACCTTACACCAACCCCTACCCCTAAACCTAACCCTCTATTATAAAAATGAACCATGGTTTTACTACAGTAACCATAGTATCACCATGGTATTTTGCAGTAAAAGCTAACCTATGAAATTAACACCATACCTTATTAACACCATAATGTTACTACAATATTACTATATTACTATAATATTACTATAGTAAAACCATGGTAAATTTTACCTGGATTAAACCTTTCTCTCAACTCTCCGACCTTCACTGTCATTATATTCATTTTAATTAATTGTTTTGGTAGTATTAAAGGAAATATTAACGGAGACAGGAGAAACGATGGGGAGAAGCGGGACAAAAGGCGGAATCGAACCCGGGTCATTTGTAAGAAAAATGCTCTCATTGTACAAAGGTGCCTGGGTTTGTTCCTGGCATGCAGCAGATCCCCTAATTCTGCCTCCATCCCTAATCCAAACCATATGGAGCTTGTAACGCTGAGTACCCTGCCATGAATGACCTAAGGGACATTTCTCCCATTGCGGAAAAATGGACATCTACATCATCGTTACACCCCACGTGACTGCCACAACACTAGAGGGTGCTGTTTCTCTTAAATTTCTGTGTTTCCACCAGACTATTGGAGTGCAAATAGTCACTCCATACTTTTATGTTTGTTTTATTGAACATTTATATCGTTATACTTTGTGTTATATTACCTTGAATTGCATTAATTTAATTAATCTAGAAAACCACTAAATCTAGTCACCATTGCTGCTGAGAGAGTGACAGTAAATTAGGCATCCTTCTCTCTTTTGACTGTCACAATCCACTGCTCTCAATTTTCCCCCTATTGGGAAGCTATAGAAAAGTAATAATGGATTTGTATTTTACTGTTGTTGCAAATGGGAAAGCAAAAATAATATTTGCTGTGGTCTCCCATTCACCGCTATAAAAGCTTATCCATTATAGTCTACTTCTATTTTTCAAACCAGGAAATGACAAAAGGGTCCACATGCTCCAATAGATATCACACTCATTCTTCTGTCTCAGGGGCGTAGCGGTCATTTTAAAAGTGGGGGGGACACAGCTGTAGTTGGTGGCTTGCACAGACCCAACACTTACAGTGCACTATTTACAGTATATATTACAGTTTCTATTAATAAATAAGTATGATATAAGAATACCATATCAATATATTAATGTATACAGTAAGTATTATATACTGATAGTATTTGTAGTATTTTAAAGATATTGCAAATTAAGTGCAAAATTGAGCAAAATTTGCTGTAAAAATAAAGGGCATCTTGTGGAGCACTTGGTTCTGTTTCACACATTCCAATAAAAGACTGAGCACTAACTGGTCCTTGAATTATTTTATCAGTTACAATAACGCCAATTCTGCATGTGTACAATTATAAAAGAAAATTCATTCTGTACTTGTGGGATTTAAATTTGGCTGTTTTGACTACGTTCACCAAAATTCATTCAGATAAAAAATGTTCTCCCCTTTTTCTCCCAATTCCTCACGGTCGCATAGTGACCGGCCACATTCTGGGTGGCGGGTGACAAATCTCAATTGCCTCTGCATCTGGGACAGTCAACCCGCGCATCTTATCACGTGGCTTGTTGAGCGCATTACCATGGAGACATAGCACGTGTGGAGGCTTCACACCATGCACCGCTGCATCTTCCCACAACTCACCACGTGCCCCACCAAGATCTAACCACATTATAGCGACCACGAGGAGGTTACCCCGTGTGACTCCACCCTACCTAGCAAACGGGCCAATTTGGTTGCTTAGGAGACCTGGCTGGAGTCACTCAGCACGCCCTGGGATTTGAACTCGCGAGCTCCAGGGGTGTTAGCCAGTGTCTTTTACCACTGAGCTACCCAGGCCCCCCATTCATATCTATTTAATGATTTGTTCAGTGACCATTTCTGGTGATGTCTTGTGTGAAATTAGTTTGTCACTGAAACAATGATCAAAAGAAAATGCGTATGTCTACAGACCTACAAAGTGACTTTAGTAGATGTTTTATCCATTCTAAGAACAAAGCAAATCTATAAGTTCCCTTTTGTTTGTGAGCTGCTGAGCATGAATTTTATCATAAGACAACAATAATAGTCTTATATTATTATAAGTTTCAATAACATCCATATGTTTTCATGTAGAAAAAAGCATGTCTACATATCTATTGACTTCAGTAAAATGCAAGTGTTCTAAGAACTCATCAGATCTATCTTTTTACCTACAGTTTGTCAACCGCACATCAACATAGAGGTAAAAAACAGGAACTGATATTAAAAATAGCTTTACAGATTTAACACAGATCTAGTAATCTCTGATTAGACTGTCTGACTGGCGGCCTATTACATAAGGGTTGTTTCGACTCATGAAACTCACCTGTGATGGGCTGGATGTTTGATCAATCAGCCCAAAGTAACAAAACGCAAAGAATACTGTATACAAATGCACCATTTGGACTCTGTATGGGTTTAGCATGAAAAAGTGTGAGGGACCGAAGGACCTTTTTTAAAGAGTGTGGGGAGCATGTCCCCCAAGTCCCCCCTGGCTGCTACGCCCTTGCTCTGTCTAATGTTTCTCTTTTAACTGAACACAAAAAGACAGGCAATAGAAGCAAGAGATAGCAGGCTACATTGTCTTTTTCTCCTTGCTTTTTCACCTTTCGTTCCTAGTGGAGTGATAGCACTGTTACATTCTTAACCTTGCATGTACAGCATGGAAAATGACTTGTGACTTGTAAGCGTAATTAAGGAATCCTTCCTGACCTCCACACCCAGACCTCATCAGAAATCTAACACCAGAGCTGGTTCAATATGAGCTACACACTGGGCAGGACCTTGCACTAATGAATACTAATGAATAATAATTACAGGCTCTTTGGCACCCAGACGTACGGCAGGGACAAATGCTAATACGCTTTAAATGTACAGTGCTAGGAATGACTAACGGGTTCAACATGCAGCAGATTAGCCGAGGGAGCAATGCAAACTCAAGGTGAAGGATGAAACATTTCTCTTGGACGAAATTATGAGCATATTGGTTTGTTTTGTGGTGACGCTGGATGCATATGAGCCATTGATCTAGAGAATTCAGGCCACATGAGAGCAGACGAATCTCGGGACGTCGTGCTCCTACCCTGTCTGTTTGTGACTCCTTTTAATTGGCAACATTAGAGCTCATCATGGAGGAGACTGTTGTTTGTGTGAGCGCACTCTCCTAATGCTTTTGTACTTGTTCTTGCATGGCAGGGAAATTAAACTTTGTGGTGTTATTTTTTTCCCACTGTTTATTCTTTTGATCTGTGTGTACATTATTCGCAGCTCTTTGAATTTCAATTTCACTGTCATGTTTCTATTTTCATCACACTGACGGTTGCAGCTCTAATAATATTCAGCTTTTAAGTCACTGCAGAATGTTAATTAGTTTCTCTCTTTTTTAATTAATACATCCCTGTAGGTTTCCTTATCAAATAATTTTTAACACCGGATCATGCACTTTGAGTCAGTAAATTACAGTTAAAAACTCAATATAAAATTACATTAAAACAATACCATTCTAATTCTAATGGAGTTGAACTATGTTTGCATAAACAGCATATTGTGTCTTAAAGGGATAGTTCACCCAAAAATGTACATTCTGTCATCATGCACTCACCCTCATGCTTTTCCAAACCTGTATGACTTTCTGTCTTCCATGGAATACAAAAGGAAAAGCCTCAGTCACCACTGACTTTCATTTCATCATTGTAAAGAAAGTCATATGGATTTAGAACAACATGAGTGTGAGTTAATTATGTCAGAATTATAATTTTGGAGTGAACCATCTCTTTAATATACTGCATATATTAAACTGCATTGTGATTTTTCAGTACCACTGCCAAATCAAACCTGATGTTTCTGTCTCTACTACTTTTTATGCTCAGTGTGCTCTTGCTGAGGTTTTAAGAAAGGTGTGTAATGTGGTTACCTGTGTGCGAGAAATGCTTGTATTGTGGGGTATTAGCGGTAATGTGTGTTGCTCTGCTGCCCTAAATGCTAGTGTTGTCCAGCAGGTTCTACTGTCCCATCTATCATTTTTCCTGGTGAGCCAAGGACTCCAGGATAGAGGAGCCATGTACTGGGCTGTGATAATGAAAGGTCACAAAGGGGGTGGAGTGTTGAAATTGCTTTTCTTTACAATGAAACATGCTCAGCCCAAGTGGTGCCATACCAAGGAAGGCAGTCTAAAGCAGAGGTAGAATTTCAAATGGTCTCATAGTCACTGGGGTAATAGATTTGTTTTCAACACTGCAGCTAAATGGAAGACACCAAAGCCTATTATACATTCACATGGGCCTTTCCCATTATGTTGTCTCGTTTCGTATATTTTTCGTAAGTGAAAACGATTTGTTTTTGAATTTATATTGATTTTATGTATTGTTTGTATTCAGTCTTTTTTCTTGGGTCAAAATAGTTTTTACTTATATGAAAAGTGTATGATCGTAGTTGAATTAAATTGTATATTCAGTGTTCATGTCAAATAGAATCTCACTTTGATTTTTTTGAGATATAAAAAAATTATTATTTTTCTTTTCTTTCCCTTTATTGGCACTGAGGTTTGGTATCTGAACTTGAAATGAGTATTTTGAAACAGCAGTATAATTTTGTTATTACTTAAAAGCAAAGAACAAACAAAAACAATGCATGCAAGCAAAATGCACTTTAAGTTTCCACCTTATGGTGCTGGGGTTTCCACATAGTTTTGATCGGAATGTGTTTTTATATATTTCTATATAATCTACAGACATTGTGGTGGATAAAATTAGTTGGACAAGAAAGTTTCTACTAAAAATGTATGAAAAAAGAGTAGTAATGTATCTGTGCTTACTGTTGGAATCTGATATTCACAGGCCAGAAAAATATATATATTTGGCATTTATTATACTTTATAATGAACCGATTCACATCTTGCTGAGAGGTAATTAATACAGGGAAATCTTGAATTAAAAATGTAAATCTTGACACTTTGGCAGGGGGGCCGGTAAGGGACAGTAGTCTCCAAGGCCTGAATTATTCTTAGCATAGACCAATTAACACCATGTATCTTCTTTTATGTTCAGTTCAATTAAGACTCTTTACAGTTTTTAAGTTCTTTTCTTCTTTATAGTTAGAGAGTTTTAGAAACCCAGATCAAAGCCAAATGCTGCCGTCCATGCACCATAGGTAAATCTGCTTTGCATAAGAATATGCATGTTGCTACGAAGGTTTTTATTCCATTTTGCATGAATTAAAAAGCAGGAAGGGAGCAGAGATGAGGAAGAGAACCCACAAAGCAGTCTATTAATCTGCACTCAAATCTTCCTATACCCACCACTCTGACAGCTGAGTACCTCGATAGCTCAAACCCCAGTAGACCCGCACCAGCTGTAGAGAACAATTTTACTTTTTGTCATTCCACAACCGTTTCTTGTGTTTTATTTTTATTCTAAATGAAGCAAGCTGTGGTATGGACCTAGATCAAAATTACAAGTGATCACAGGCTGTTACTTGTTGTTTTTATTTTTTGGAGAGACCCAATAAAAGCTGTTTAATTTTCTCTTATTGTATTGTGTATTGAATTTTTTAAGTGGATGTTTTTTTGTAATATGCTATTGTTGACGTGAGGCACACACTTGCTAATGTTGAAAATCAATTTCAGAACTAGATTAGGAAATTACAGTATTCACTAATTTCCTGCACTGTCTTGCTGGGAAAGTGTCATACTGTAAGTGCATTATGGTTATATTTATTTTACACTGGCTAGATTTCAGCCTTAGTTCCGCTCCACAAGCAGATGGATGATTTCCTGAAATTTAAAAAAAAACAAATCTGCTGTTGGTTGTGTTAGAATCATAAATCCAAAGAAATTATATGATTAACACATATCATTATCATTTTGATGAGATGACATCAAGGGAGGGGCACAGCCTCAGGGTGGATTGATGCTTTCAGGGCAACATAATAACACAAACAACCTGTTTTTCAGCACCCGTAATTGCTGCTCTTTAATTGCATTAAGCAGTGGAATATCAATAAATCAATGGGCAAATGAACTGGGCTACTATGAGCAATGACTGTTTATTCTGTTTATCTGCTCTGTATTATTCTATTGATGTTCCACTAACAACCGTCCTAGAGATATTGAATGATATTCAAGCCCAGCGCTGTCTTCATAATAGAAGACGACGATGAGCAGTCTGGCCGTGAGGACGGTCGGTCTTGGCATGTTTTCCACACACTTGTATGCTTATGGATGTTTTGGAAACCCAGAGTGAAACCTGTTCAAAAAGTGTACTTTTAGACCTTTACATGGCTCATAAAATATATTTTATAGAATTTATAGAAAAGAAAAAAAAAAATATATATATATATATATATATATATATATATATATATATATATATATATATATATATATTATGAGCTTAATTTGACCTGAATAATTCCAAGCAATGATAAAATGTTTCCGCTTTCTGTCCCTATAGTATTTGTAGAAATACATTGGAGAGACCAGGGCTAGTTGTAAAATGGGAAAGTTGTCTTTAGTGATCTCTCTGAAGTTATCTCTCTGAAACTACTATGAGGTTGTGTTTCAAAAGTCAAATTGCACAAATGCTTCTCCAGCAGTGGTTTTGTATGTTAGTTTCAAAGAGCTAATTCAAAATAGTCCTAAATTAGAATAGTTTTAGTGAAGTTTATCCCCAAATTAAATTCTAAGATTAAAATTATTTATTTTTAGCTGTTGGGTATATACTATATATAAATATTTAATATATATATATATATATATATATATATATATATATATATATATATATATAATTAAGGTAGACAGAAAGCAGAACTTATATATCAGTTCTTATATTTTCTTATATATCAGGTTGGGGCAAGTTTCTTAAATTCATTAATTATAATGTTTGTTGTTTTTTTTTGGGGTGTGTGAATTGTTTTGTGCTTTATAATTGTTTTGCTGTACACATTTAGCTGAAAAGTCCATTATAGGCTATTTAATGGTAGGTTAACATTGTGATATTTTCATGTGGATATGTTAAATAGCTTCTTTCTTTTTTTAATGTTAAAATGTGCCTGTTCAGATACTGACTTTTTAAATATTCTCTGAAGTAAATGTGTAACAACTAGCCCCAGTCACAGTTATAGCCTATATTTTCAGTTCAGGACAAAAAATAAATACAAATGAAAAAATATGAGCGAATGACCCTGTCTTTCTAGTGATGTGTTTGACGAGGAAGCGTTTATTATTTAATATCCAAGAATATGTAGAAACTCCAGTTATGAAAGAATTATGTCAGTCTGTTCTTGACCCAGGCTTTTTATTTTTATGAGTTTATATGACGTGTACCTGTATTATAATTATACTTTAATGTTTTTTCAATCGCAAGTTTATTTTTAAGCGTTTTTTGTTGCATTTTCAACCTCATGTGAGTATTTGTGACTGATATTTTAATCGAATCTTTGTAGGATAGAAGGCTAATTCAAATATCAATATATTTTGGCAGGTGCGATTTCTTTGTTCGTTTGTTTTCATAACCTCGGTGTCTCAAAGTATTATTAAGTAAAATCTTTCGTCTTTCTTCCATTACAAACGCGCTCCCGAGAAGCAGAGTGTAAGCTGTTTGAAGGCGTCTATAAATAGCATATACTGCCATCTAGCGAAATAACTGTAAAATTGCTATTTGTTTTTTTTTTTTTTTTTTTTTGCAATTAAATATTAGATTATTTGGGTGGAAGTTTTGACTAGATTTTTCAATTATAATACACAACATCTTTGCTATACCAATCAAATAAATAAATATATGTTTGAACTTTGAACTGTATTGGAAAATTGAGATCTCTGACTCTTGTATAATCACTTTATGCTTAATAGTCTTGAGTCTGAAAACAATTTTATGAAAACAATTTTATGAAAGCCAACACTGATCTGTATCAGCACGCATATACTAGTATAAAATGTTGCGCAATTTGAGTAAACAAGAACAAAGAGCAGCAGGAATGAGCAAAACATGTTGTAAATCAAGCATGCAAATAAGAGGATTTATTTGCATATACTTTGAGCACTAACTCAGTAGGAATCAATGCTCTTGTTGCCCCTTTTTTCCCTGCTTTGAACAACGTGCTCTGTCAATGATTAGCAATAGCACAGACAATGGATGTAATTTCAGTAGGGCACACACACATGCATTTGCTTGCGTATGCACACACACATGCGTATTTAGATGATCTAAATGGGGACAAAGATTATGATTGTTTATTGATTGTTTTAATTATGTAGTATTTGCTTTATTTACTTATCAATCGACTTTCTAATTAAGGATCACCCGGTATTTCCCCAAAGAAAGGTTCGGTCTTATTTAGCTAGCTTTTTGAGTACAATTTGGTCCCCAAGCTATAGGTAAGTACGTAGACTCACACAAAATAAAAGACACTTACCTTTATTGCATATGCACACACATACTTGCACACACTCATCTGTGCCTCCCACATACAAGCAAAGGTAGAGTTTAGGAAATGCTTTTTAAGAGTGATTTGAAAGGAATTCAGGCTCCTGCAGATGCATGTTTGTGCAGATGCTTCAGTTTCCACAGTCTGCATGCTGCACAGGTACACACACTGCCTACTCCCTGGGATGCTAATGTAATTGCTTTGATACATTGATTCTGTCTGACTAGACGGCTCATTTTCATCCTTTTTCAGGGACCACTGCCAAGGCTTGGGCCTCCTGTGATGTGAAAAGTGTGTGTCCTTTTCAGCACGTATCAAACAGATACTTCCTCACATGACACAATGGCATGGCACAGGCACAGAGGAAATGTATTTGCCGATAGGGCCCTGTGAAGTTACAATGCTGAGTATATGCAAGCAGGGGCCCACTCTTATAATTTTGTCCCAAGCCCCATAAATTAAAGACATAACTGAGCACTGAATGAGGACATGGGTGTTTTTTTTTTTTTTTTTCAGAAAGATAAAAAAGAAAGAAAAAACTGAACATTTGTAATTGTCACATTTTAACAGTCAGCCATAGCTGTTGCCATGGTACCATGCATTTGTACATGGAAACACTTTAGATGCATTCACTTACAGCCTGATTATAAGTACAAAATCTTTACATCCAAGAGGTTGAGAGCAGAGGAGATGATACAGAATTGTCTGGGTAAATATGACTGAAAATATTTAAATGAGATCATATGATCTGAGTATCTTTTTTTCCTAAGCGAATATGTTGGTCACCTTTATATTCGCCTTCAAATATATCCCTGGACACCAGCGAAGTCTCAAAGAAAAATATATGGATTCATTTGAGAATGAAGTGCAGTTTGCCGTTTTTTTTTTTTTTAGCACATTAGTAAAGAAACTCACAAATGAGATCAGGATGCTGCTGTGGTCAAAGGAGACATTATTTGGCATAGGATATAGAATATAGAATATTGTCTCTTTGAAAGATAAGACTTTGATACTTTACTGCATTTTCATGCTCATTAAAATATTATGTTTTTAATTTGTGATTAATAATATCTAGACATTGAAAATAATAACATAATTGCTCTATTTAAGTTGTTATTATTAATATTTTTGTGCAAAACATATTTTAAATGGGTGTTACTGATGACACTTTGCATTTGTTCAGACCAAGCTTTTATGTGGCTGGCCATTAATGGTTTTTAATTGCAGTCTCCCACATTTACAATTCATTTTACTATATATTTCTTTTATATGCCTGTTCCTGCATATTAGTATTTTAATTACCAAAAAAAAAGTCTTAAAGGAGATTCTGGGTTCAATACAAGCTAAGCTCAATCTACAGTATTTCTGGCATAATAATGTGTACTACAAAAAAAATATGTTTTTACTTTTCTTTAAAAAAAAAAAGCACAAATCTGGGTTCCAGTGAGGCACTTATAATGGAAGTGAATGGGCCAATTTGTTAATGTTAAAATACTGTTTCAGAAGTATAGCTACAAGACGTAAACAATATGTGTTAACTTGATTTTGGAGTGATAAAATCACTTTCTAACCCTTTCTGTGTAACGTTATAGCCAAATTTACAACTTTGTGCCAGGATGATGTAATGTCAACAAAAACTAAAACCCTAAAATGACTGTAAAAATGACGATTTCACATCGAAGCTCATATAATTTTAACTGTAGAATGAATGTAAGTGCTATCATAAAATTACAAGCTTCACATTTCTGCCTTTAAACCCTCCAGAAATTGGTCTCATTCACTTCCATTGTAAGTGCCTCACTGTAACCTCGATTCTTGCTGAAGTTTTTTTTTTTTGTAATTAACATTATGCCACAAATGCTGTCAAATGAGCTTAACTTGTATTGAACCTGGAATATTCCTTTAACTAAATGTATGTAGTATAACTATACATTTTTGACCAAGTAGGTCTATTAGCCCAAAACTAGATGCTTCTTGCGAACAAAACAAGAAAGAAATCTTGATCCCTCCTCTTCAGTTCTTTTCTAGATTTGTAATGTGAACCATTGCTTTGGCTTTCCAGGTTGCCCATTATGTAAAAATCTAAAAATCTTAACTTGAGCTGGAGATTGGAATGACAGTGTTACAACATTTAAACTGTGTTCACAGTTCCAATGATTTTTATAGTGCAGAGCTGTGTTAAATTCTCAATCCACCCTTTTGCCAATCACATAAGTGAAATATTACTCCACAATAAATGCACTACAACCAGCTACAGTACCACTGTCTGCCAAAGCACAATTCCACTGATATCCAATGCCCTCTAATCTTCTCCTTCTTTTTCTGAATTATTCAAACAGCTCTTGAAGCAACAACGACATCTCAACAGCAAGCAAAGCTCTGTATGAGGGAGCTTCAGATAATGTGAAATGAATGATGAAATTAAGGGAGCTCAAATGAAAGACTCATGTGATGCGTGTCTCCAGGCCTCATGGGCCCCAACAGGCCTCTTTTACCTTTTTCAGCCAGGGATGAAAACACTGTAACGTCTTTGGCAAAATTAACCAAAACCTATTTCCACATTCACATGGCATGCAAGCATGTCGGGAAAAGAAATGGGTCTTTGTCCAGCCAGACATTTGCAGCATTAGGGCAGGGAATCGCAAACTACACAACTTTTCTTCTCATGTTCTCGAAAAAAACTTAGATTGAAATCTCAAGTTAATAGATGAAACACATTTTTGTAAAATAGGTTACTCAGTTTTGAAGGAAGCATTTAGGGGACAATTTAGTTAATGCATGAAATAATTTATGCCATGATGTAATGTCCATTCCTTTTTATCTCGAAAGGAAACTGGCTTATCTGCCTGTAAATACAGTTAATAGCACATCAATAAACAAATACCATGATGTTCTTCGATTAATATTGCTGACATGCGACTTGACCTTGGTACTTTAGTGTGATTAAATAAAACAATAAAAGGATTATGCATATAATTGTGCATATATTTAAGTACCTTGCTGTTAAACAAATATAAACTTCTCTGTGAACTCAAAATGGAAGTGTATTTACTGCAATACTTGTATAACATGTTTGCGCATGACCTTAAAGTCTTCAGAAAGTTAACAGCAAAAGTAAACATTGCGGCCTTGACTGATAACTGTGACCATAGCAAGATTTTAGAATGTTTCAGAAATGGCCAATCCTCTAATATATGCGAAACAATGAGACATTAACGTACTAATTGATATGCAATGTGGAACTTGCTTGTGAGTGTGTGTAGTCTTGTAAAGTATGACCCCTGCAGGTCAAACACTAATTCCTTGTCCTTAAAATCATGGCAAAAGAAGACATAAAACTTACTGTAAGAAAAAGAAATTAGAAGGCAGTATCAGTCGTTTACCTGCCATTGGTGCAATTGGAAAATAATTGAATCATTGTCTATTATCATTCCGTAGCATGACATGATCACATTTTATATTTGAAATTATATTAGGCAATGAAAGTTGCTTCCATACTGTACCACTAACATCATCGTACCATGAGGAAATCTCCATGGTTTTTTAAAGTCATGAACATTGTTCCCATATCCCTTTGTGATCTCAAATAAAGAATGCGAACATCTGAGAGCATTTGAAGTGTCTTTTAAAATCTGTTCTTTCCATCAAGCACTCATTTAAAATGTGAATTAGAAATCAAAATGTTTTCTGAATAAAGATTGAACCCTCTTGTGCTTTTATTATAAATCATGAGGTGTGGAATAAATATTAAATTATTTCAGACTGTTTCATGGCTCATTGTGTTTCCTTAAGCATAATATTATTACAGGAGTTGTCTAGTGTAGATAGTACAATGAAAGTGGATGGGGGACCAGGGACAGTTATTGTCACCATTTGCTTTCATTGTATGGAAAATAGTAGCATTAACATTCTGCTAAATAACTCATGTTGTGTTCCACGCAAGAAAAATAAATTCCTACTGGTTTTCAACAAAACGGGGTAAATGATTCATTTTGGGGTACAATTCATTTTGAGGTAAACTCCTTAAAACTTTTATACAGTGTTGGTTGCTAGGAAATCATTAGATTAACATGTTTCTTAGTGTTACAGTAAGTACAATGTTACAATCCATTGCTAGTTTGATTAGGCTAATATTGTTTTCAGTAGAAATACTTGCCTTAAATATCCATCAGAATAAAATAAGATGCTCTTTATCCAAAAGGACCTATTGGGTTATTTGAGTTGCTGGGACCACAGGACCAACCAAGGACAGAAGGACAGAAGTCATTTTTAAATGGCACTTGTATCTGTGCTGCATTTTAAGATCTTTTTTGTTCAACATCATATTTGATTTTATTCTGCTCCTAACAGATTTCAACATGTTAAAATAACAACTATAATAATAATAAAGCAAGCAAGAGTCTTCAAAAAAAGAAAAGAAGAAACAGATCTACTGTTTTTCTAAATAACAAAAATGTTGCTGATGTAGCACATTAGGGGTGTAAACACACTAATTATGATTATTATTAACAAAATGTATTCACTAGGCCTATTCAAGACAATTATTGTAAATATGTGAATTATTATCAATCATCACACACAAATATTTGTCCTCGTTTATAAATCTTTTTCACATTTAATCAGTGTGTGCAAGGTAAGCAACATCTAACTATGTGTCTGTGCAAAACTACATTGAATAAAGACAGCTTTTGATTGAATGTTGTGTTATTACTGATTTATTAAAATATAGCTTAATGAGGTTCTGATAAAAATGTCTATGTGAGAGAAAAATCTACACACTATGTCACGTAAAAGAAAAGGTTCAACCAAAAAATAAAAAAGTAAAAGAAAAGAAAATACAACCACAACAATGTCCAAGTAAACTTTGAGCATGTTTTTTTCACACTTTAAATTTACGTTTGTATAAATACGACGGCACGGGGACAGATATATTATGTCTTTATTCGTACTGTTGTCTTCACAACATTTTTCCTCAATACAGAACAGTCCTGCAAACAACAAACATCGAGTCGAACAAGACCTTGACGCTCGGTTCAGCAGTTGACTCGTGTCATTCAACTCTGTAATTCATTCAAACACTAACTTAAATTAGTTCGTATCCGGCGATTCGATTCACATCCTAAAAAATAGCATGTCAGAAGAACGAGTCGTTCGAGAATAAACTCTCGCGATACAAATGTTTCCCGGTTAACCGAGGAAACGAGAGTTTATTTGAATGAACAACAACACCAACACCAACAACTCAACCCGATAACAACAGGTAGAGTAATACAAACCGGTTTCGTGCAGTCCTGTGAACTTTACAGATGTAGAAGACATTTATTTATGTTATGGAATACTGGCGGTGTTTATGTTTTTATCGTACTGTATCCGTTAGCTGTGGAAGTGAACGCTGCACTCTTGTCAGCTAGCAACTGAAACAAAACCGCTCATATATGTTATATTTCAGCTAAGATTGGTTATATTCCTAAAGTTATACCGCAAACATAAGTGATTCCTTGATTTATACTCTCTGTGCCGTTTATTAGGAACACCTGTACACCTACTTATTCATGCGATTATCTAATCAGCCAATCATATGGCAGCCGTGCAATGCATACAATTATGTAGGTCAGGAGCTTTAGGTAATGTTCACATCAACCATCAGAATAGGGGAAAATGTGATCTCAGTGATTTCGACCATGCCATTATTGTTGGTGCCAGAAGAGCTGGTTTGAGTATTTCTGTAACTAATGATATCCTGGGATTTTCACACACAGTCTCTAGAGTTAACTCAGAATGTTGTCAGAAACATGCAGTGAGCAGCAGTTCTGTGGACAGAAATGCCTTATTGATGAAAAAAATGGTCAACGGAGAATGGCCGGACTGGTTTGATCTGACAGAAAGGCTTTGGTAACTCTGATAACCACTCTGTACAATTGTAGTGAGAAGAATAGCTTTTCAGAATGCGCAACACGTCAAACCTTGAGGCGGATGGGCTAAAACCGTAGGAGACCACGTTGGACACTTTATTAGGATCATATTGTTCCTAATAAAGTGCTCAGTGAGTGTATATGAATGTCTGCAATATGCCTATTCCCTAATTGCATTTGTGATTGTCTTGGTACATGTTTCAGCTAGCTAAACTTGGCGAAGTGGTTTGACAATCTTTTCTGTTTTCCTCTCTAGGTTTTTTATTTATCTTTTGGGGGGGGCATCTTGGCTGAATGAGGCAAAACAGACATGGCATCACCACATACGCTTCAGCCTGTCCTGAAGATGAAGGTTGACGAGCTCTTCCTCTTTTGGTTGAGTGAGCCGAGCACTCAGGCGATGCTGAAAAACTACCTGAACAAAATCAAGAATGGAGAAGAAATAGAATTGAGTCTTGGGGATTTCAAGAGCAGGAACACTCTAGTCTTAACAGAAAACAACAACATTTCATCAAAGATTAATGCAACAGAGAAACCAGATGCGGCCCTTGGCGCCTTGTGCAGCCCCCTATCAGCCATGCTGCCATCTGCGAGTGGCAGCAATAACAGAGCTGGACTAAATGCGAGGGCCCTGCGATGCTCTGTCAGCATTAAGAAGGTAAAGCACCTGTGGTCAGCACTTTATTCAGAACTGAAGTTCTGTCTCCTTGCATCTTGTTTCTTCTATATATTCCTGATTGTTGTAAATAAATGTGCTTTAATATTTTGGGAATGCCGTCATTCCTCCTATACATCGGCTAAATATTGAACTAAACAATATAACTAATTGGAGAATTAAATGTTTTAGCACTTTGATTTATACTTAGTAATTTTATAGTCTTTTGTACTGCATGCAATCATACTGGCATTTATGACACCACTTGTAAGCTTGGCCTTCAGACCTTATTACAGTATTACAGTATTATTATGCTTATTAAAGTAGCGCCATCTTTGATTTTTGACAGGAATGAAAACAAGGCTTTGAGGGATAGACTTACCGTCTCTTCAATGACATGTACTGTATAAAGCTATCAAAAAGCTCCTAGATCACATCTAATTTTCCAAAACCGATGTTGTCTGAGTTTTGTTGAATGCTGAAATTTCTTGAAAAGATATGTTTTCAATATTTCGTCAGCGGAACGATCCAAAAACATTTTCAACATCTTTACAACCCTTTGAAGAGGTACGTCAATCCCTCACAGTCTTGTTGTCTTTCCCGTCAAAAATCAAAGATGCCACTGCTGTGAATAAGGTCTTTTACTGAAGTATTCATCACAGGCACAACAAGCATTTCATGTAGTGAGAAAGCATCACCCAAACACAATATAATATAAAAACTGCTCACCTAAAAAAAGTGATTATGTAGTATATACACCTTGTTTTTTAACCTCAGCAGCTGGATCTATGAAGGTCCTACACAGGACGTCAGTTTCATTAATAGCTGATCATCAGTTTACCACATACAGAGAGTTGTACTCCTTTAACCAGATTTGCCACTTGAGGATGCTGAATGGCTTTTGCTGCTTGTGGCCAGTGCACAGATTGATCCTGCTCTGG
Source organism: Xyrauchen texanus (assembly GCF_025860055.1). Lineage (NCBI taxonomy): Eukaryota > Metazoa > Chordata > Actinopteri > Cypriniformes > Catostomidae > Xyrauchen > Xyrauchen texanus. Next base: position 32,108,706 of record NC_068289.1, on the reverse strand, counting down.
TCAGATGATCCTTGTGAACTTTATATGTCTTTTGTGTTAAGAAATACAGTTCATAAGACGTGAGAATCTCAATGCTGTCAATCCGTGGAATGCTAATGACTCTGTCATCATGAACTGTCCAGCAATGCCGGTGGGATTTCCTGCTGAGATTTCAATAGCTCTTGGTCCTTTGAATTGGATTATGCAGGGGTATCTTTAATTGAATTTATGCCTCCATAAAACTTCCTGCTGTCAGTACCAAATCTATGTGTCAATTCAGTGAGGTATTTCTCGTTGGCCCAATTGGAGGAAGCTGGTATCAAGATGTACAGGTGTGCAGGTAGTGATGTGCAGGGAAAAAAGATCACGTCAACCACATTTTCTTTGGTCTCTGTTTTACTTTCAGTCCCTCATCCAATGAATGCAGATCTAATTTTGTTTAAATTTTGAGGGAAGATTGCCATTTAAATCTAAAGACCAGAAATGGGACAGAATGCAGCATAACTTGAATTTCCCATATCTTCAAAGATTACACACAATGATTCATTTTCAAGAAAGACATCTGTTTGCAGTGAACCTTAATCATGAGAAGGGACATTATCTGACCGGTGTGATTCCTTATTGTAAAATGCTAAGAGATTTGGCAGATGTGTGGAGGCTTTGATTTCTATGTCCAGTTATTCTCAAAGGATGAAACAACTGTTGGATGTTTTATATTTTCTGGCATGGAAAAATCAGCATGTGCCCACAACTTGTCACAATGTATTATAGCAATTCTGATCCCTTATGCTCTATTTTGAGAGGCCTAAAGAAATCCAGAATACAAATACATTCTTCAAAGTATTAGTTAAAAATTCAATTAACGTCACAGTGATGCTGCTCTGGACAACTGGTCCAGCTTTGACACAGGACACCGATAAAGATAGCCTTGTTTCTCCTGTGTAGGAATTAACTACTGAGAATTTGGCTTGCACTTCATAGGCAGTTTGCATATTTGTGTAAGGTGTAATACAGTATTCATAAAATCAAAGTCTGTTAATTGTCAGAATAATTGGGTGTTTTTGGGCATGCCTGACTGGCTCCTGGTTGCAAGGTCAGAGGCCACATGTTACATGGAAAAATAAAGGCTAACTGCTGACTTAAATGTTTTTGCCTATGCATGTTAATGTTCTACCTAACATAACAGAGCTACATAATATATATTGGGAACTGTAGATGTTGTTTGTTGCCTACTTTGTGTGATATTTCCTGTTTATTTATTTAATCTTACCTAATGAAAATGTCGTCGTCTTGCTAATTCAACCAATCCTTGTCTTTGTTAGCCTTAGCCTGCTATTGATATTTAATGGTTACATTTAAGAATGGCAGAATTTGCAACAACAATCTTCAGTGTATCACCGAAAACCAAAAACAATTTGTGTGTTTTGTGCTCTGTGAACACATTTGGGTCTTGTGGTCTTATTTTGTGAGAGATTGAAGGAAAATCCCCAGCAGTTAATTTTAATGATTTTTTTTGCCCTCCACTCTGCAGGCGTGTAGCTTTTATTCGAAAAATTAGTGAGACTTTAGTTAGCTGTTTCTAACTCCTGCATAGCCTGTCATCAAAATCGTTCAGTGTTTTCATTTTTCTCCCCTCCATCTCTTGAATACAAATATGTTTGTTAGCGCACCCCACTTTTGCCTTGCTGGTCAGTCTCTCTTCAACCAGTTGGTGCTTCTGACTGGACACAGAGCTTTGTTTGGTAATTGGCACTGTTGGCACGAACAGCTGCCATCTCTAGTTCAGGCAAATCTTTTCCTCGTTCTGTTAGTACCAGCTCTTTCTGACAGTTGTGAGTTGTTTTTACAAATAGCACAAACACTGGGCCAGATGGAGGGGAAGTACTGTTAAGGTAAAACTTTCTGTTAAGTTCACATTACAAACATACAAATATGGCAAGTTCATCAGCAAATTTACTTTGGCCCTTTTTGTTCTTTTTGTATTGTTTTTGTCCTCTATCATCAGTCTTTAATAGACTGATGATGGAGGACAACAAAAGCAGTTAGTGAGAAAATTGGGCTTATCAAATGTGTGCATTGTCCTGCCATTGGACGACAACAGGAACTGCATTTCTACTGGAATGAGTGGAAGAATGTGGACCCAATGATCTGTCATCTAAAAATACTTGTTTAAGCCAGGCAGGGCTTTATTTTTGTACCTGTTCATTTGTTTGTTTGTTTGTTATATGCTCTGGCTCCAAGCCTTCCGTGCATATTCACTCACTTTTATGGCAGACCAGTTGTCACAAAAGTCTGCATCTGTTAATCCAATTAGTTTAAAAAAAAAAAAAAAAAAGGAGTTTCCAGATGCACAATGCCCAACCTGAGAGCCTGAGTGTCTTTGGATCAGCAGAGTTAGATGGAATTGATGTAATTGCTGTCAGTCTGGAAGTGGATTAAAGATATATTTGTTTCTTGGGGTTGCCGAAGCAGAGCGTGTTATGTCTTTTAATAGTCCTCGACTGCTTCAGCCATCATGCTTTGAATTCAATACTTCCATGCTGTGCTACTGACTTAGACTTGTCATCTATAATAAGACTCAGAATGGCTGGAAGCTGTAGCCTTGGAAAGCAAAATAAACAAAGCCCATAGGCAGTTTTTTCCATCTCTCAAGCAGGGCCAGACTTCATGGTCTGCAGTTTTTGCAGACCGTAGAGTAGAGCACTGCAATACAATATTTGGATTAGACATATTTGGTGTACTTACTGTGGATGTGAATTCTGCTGATCTATCATCAGTCTAATGTTCTGAAGCACTAAGCACAGATTGATTGAAGGTGAAGTGTGTAATATTTGTGTCACTAGTGTCACCAAATGGAATTGCAAAAAGGATCACTGTTTTCAAACAGTTTTCCTGATCACTCTTCATCTTCCATTGGATGATCAAACAGGTAGACCCTCCCCAAACTCACATCATTGGTGTTTACCAGTGGGAAACTCTGAAATCGGATATGAGCCATTACTCACCTTTGGCTGCTGGTTTTGTGAATTTAATGAATCATTTCTTAAATACCATGCAGATGTATTCACTTCTGCTAATTCTCTGGTTCAACTAAAAAAGAGCTTTTCCTGTTCATTTTGTATTTCTTATAGTTTGGCTTCTTTCTTTTGTTTGCAACTTGAATGTGTGACGTCATAAAATAGGGATGTGCAAAACTACCAATTTTCATAATTGACGAGTCAGCTGGTTGTTTGAATGACTAGTCTGAGTTAAGGATAATAATTCCGCTCCAGTATGGTCATATATTTACGGAAGAGGATTAGGGCCAAGCAATAATAAAAAAAATAAAACCATCTTGAGATTAAAGTCATTATAATGCGAGATTAAACTCGTTAAATTTCGAGAAAAAAAGTCGAAATACAATCTTGAGAATAAACTCATTAAATATCGAGAATAAAGTCATTATAATGCGAGATTAAACTTAACGAGTTTTTTCTCGAACCACAACGACTTTATTCTCGATATTTAATGAGTATTTTACTATATAGTCTTGACAGATATTTTACTGTCAAGACTGTATTTGGCTTGTTTTCCTATTAATGTATTATAATTATTATTATCAGGCTATTATTGTTATCAAATTAGTATTACAATAATTTGACCATGGCACACAGACACGCGCTTGAAGAAACACACTTTATTAAATTAAAAGAACAGATGACCAAAAAGCCGTCTATGTGCATGTAGGGGTGTGACGGTTATTATATAACCGTGAGACCGACGGTTATAGTTGAAAACCGTCATTAGAACTCCATAACCGCCAAAACCGTGTAATTAAAATATTTTTTACAAAAAAAAATAATCATAGAGAATGTTTAAATACTAATTAAAAACAACAGTTTAACTTTAACTTTTAAACGCGCAATCCAACGGACCACTGAGGCGGCGCGGCACATTACTTTCTAGAGCAATTAAATAGGCCTACACTGTCCGCCTGTTTTGTTATATACATCCCTAATAAAGTGCATAATATTTCTATTCTGAAATAATATCGGCATTATAATTATGACTATGATATGATGAATGATTTGTCATTAGGCTATTTTTGGTGCGCATACGCACAGCGCGTGATCGCGTGGTGCATGGGAGCGGACGCGCTGCCTGCTGCAGTATCCGTCACTTTACATGTGAGAACTTCGTGAAGAAAGGTAAAACAGATGGATCTCGTTGCGAAAAATAATGTTACATCGCCTATATGGGCACATTTCGGGTTTAAACCAGATGGCAACGGAAAACCAGAAAATCTTGATGAGCCTGTGTGCAGAATATGCGGAAAGACGGTATTTGTTACAAATGCCAACACCACCAATCTCCGTAACCATCTGAAGATTAACCACCCCGCGGCTTACGCGGCCCTTGGATTAACCACTGCTTCTGCTGCCGCTCAACCATCCACATCTGGTCAGAGGCATTTGAATATGGCCGAGGCATTTTCCAAGGCGACGAAATATAAAAAAGACTGCGACAAATGGAGAGTACTAACAGATAGTGTGACTCGATATTTGGTATTAGGAATGGTACCCTTCCGGACAGTGGAAAAAAGTTCATTTAAAGAAATGTTGCATACTTTCGACAAACAGTACGAGTTGCCTGGGAGAAAGTACTTCTTTCAAACAGCTGTTCCGGCCTTGTATAGTAAGGTAAAGGATGAGGTGCAAAGAGAACTCCAGGAAATCAGTAATTTTGCACTGACAACAGATATGTGGTCAAGCGTGAATATGACCCCATATATGAGCCTGACCGTTCACTACCTCGCAAAATACCCCCCCCCCCCGACGTTTATGTTATGAACCGTCACATTTGACTCAAGTCATAACCGTCATCACCAATTCTGAAACCGGCACACCCCTATGTGCATGTATGACACGCTGTTTGTACGGAGGCATGCAGTCTCATGGAACATGCGCATGTAAAAGGTTCTCACACTTTTTTTGTTTCTGTCTTCTGAATTTTATTTTGCAAGAACAGTATCGTCTATGAGTGCTGCAAATTTACCTCCGACATCTCAGCTCAGGAGATGTTTTGAGTTCAGTTCGCTTTATTTCCACAGAGCAGTTCATTGTGAACTCAACTCGGCAGCCAATATATATCTATGATTTAAAACATAAAATAATACAAAAACATGATCACTTCGAACCATGATTTATATTTCAGTGATTATTATCATCATTATAATAATTATTTTGACATTCATAAATGTTAGTGTCTTCATTGTATAAGTAATTTTCCGCCTGCATGTTTAGACGGATACTTGCCTGACATTAAATGGAAAGGTGGTTACTTCTTTGATCACTTCATTATTTTAATAGCTTTTTCATTTGGAGTGCAATTTGAATTTAGAAATATATTTGATTTAAAAAAAAATGTAATAAATGTAATTTTCAATGCAAAATCACTAAAGCAAGAATATTCACCAATCGCTCAGCCCGGGGGTTGCCGATGTAATTGGATTTTGAGATATATATCTTGAAGGAGGGAACAAAACTAATTTATTCACACACAATGTATTTTCCTGGACAATGAAATACACAACCTGTAGAGGATGAAGTAGGTTAGTTTCCAAAGAGATGTTGCCCTTCATCACTGTTGTAAAGCCATCTTTCAAAAAGTTGAACACACATTTTAATTGCACTTAATTTTTTTCAGTTTCATTTGAATTTGTATTTAAAGGAGGCCTATTATGCCCCTTTTTACAAGATGTAATATGTCTCCGGTGTCCCCAGAATGTGTCTGTGAAGTTTCAGCTCAAAATACCCCACGGATTGTTTATTATACCATGTTGTAAATACCTCTTTTTGGGTGGAATCAAAAAGCTGTTTTCATGTGTGTCTCTTTAAATGCAAATGTAGGGCCCTATAATTTCCGCGATCACGGAATCGCGGACGGAATCGCGGAATTGGCAAATTAACGCGGAATCTGGTGTAAACGCGGAATTTCGTGGAATTTTTACATTTGAAATGAAATTCTGTTTTTGTGTGGGAGAAGAACGTACGTCTGGGGGAAATGCACACCGGGGGACGCAAATCTGGGCGACACAACCCCTCCCACTCCGTCATTTCAGCTCCCCCTCACCCTCCCCCATCAAAACAATGAAAATGAAAAAATGGCGAAGCGGCTCTCCACAGCTCCGCTTTCGGCGAAAAAGTTGAGAAACACGATGCTAAGCCCTGAGTACAGAAATTGAGAGGTCCTATTTTTTTACTTGAAAGAAAAAGCTAATGGAGCACTTTTATTTATAACCATTGGTTCATAACCATTAATATTTTGTTAGTACTTAGAGTGCAGTTTTATGTTGCATCATGCAGTAAAAGTACTGAGTAAATGTGATGTTTGTTACCTCAATAAATTTAAGGTCATTCCTGTTTTATTTGTGTACATTTTAATCATTAACATTAAAAGCACACTCTTTTTACGACTGAAATAACAGTAAAGGGTAAAAAAACTGAATTCGCAAAAATTTAAACGGAAAAAACGGAATTTTCAAAAATTAAAACGGAAAAAACGGAATTTGGGAAAAAATAAAACGGAATTTGGGAAAAAATAAAACGGATTTTATAGGGCCCTGCAAATGAGCTGCTGCTCCCCGCCCCAATATAGCTCTGGTCTCCGTGAATACAATCAGTGACAATGGGAACTTTAGCTGCATTAGCCGTGGAATCAGCTAACAAGCACATTCAGAAAGGCGATTTTCAAACATTCACAATATATATATAAAGTCTGATACTTACATCTTCAGAATATAAAGCTGTGTACACACACTGCTGACTCACATTTATGTACAAACACCAGGTAAACCTGAATTTTGCATAACTGGTCCCCTTTAAAATAAATAATAAATAAAGTTAAGTTTTAAATCAAGGTGTCTTGCTTTATTGTGTAGGCATTGTGAAGCATTAAAAAGATGAAACTTCTTGCAGTAGGTTTTACTGTGATGACCATTATTCCGTTTTAAGCACAGCAAGCTATTATCATGTAAAAACGCTCACCAAGGAGTTGTGTCTCTCTTAATTTGAGAATTGTGTCGCCCATTAAAACAACAACAACCACCACCACAAAAAATATTGTTTGGAGTTAACCCCACAAATTGACTAGTACGTTTTTGGACTCAATTAGTCGACCACCGTGGCACAACCCTAGACCTAAATAAGAATGCTCAACATTTTTCAGCTTTAAATTGTCAGGCTGGTCGGGATGATTAAAGGAATAGTTCATGCTAAAATTATAATTCATTCATCATTTAGGCTACTCACCCTTATATGGTCTCAAACTCGTATGACTTTCATTGTAGTGAATAAGGAGTTACATTTTGGTCTTTCTTACACAAAACCGATCGTATCGCTTCAGAAGACATGAATTAAACCACTCAAGTCATATGGATTACCTTTATGCTGTAATGTCATTCTTGGGTCCCATTGACTTATGGACAAATTCACATCATATCTCCCATTAAAATATCTTCATTTGTGGTCTACAGAAGAAACTCAGATGAGTTTGAGACAAAGTGCCCATTAACTTGTGCCTTCTGCAGTGAAAGCCATTCACACATCTTCCCAAAGTAAGATATGCCTCTCTTCATTAGTTTCATATCATCATTCAGTTTGTTTCTATTTTGACATTATTACTCTTTTCATTGTATACCCGTGGTGTATACCCATCTTTGCAGTGGTATCAGTATACCCATCTTTGCAGTGGTATCATTATTACTCTTTTCATTGTATACCCGTGGTGTATACCCATTTTTGCAGTGGTATCAGTTTTATCATGAATTACAATAACATTGTGTAATCGGCACATATTATTGCCGTGTCATGAATTCAGAATATAAAGTGGTGGTGGTGTAGTGGTCTAAGCACATAACTGGTAATCTGGTAATCAGAAGGACACTGGTTTGAACCCCACAGTCACCACCATTGTGTCCTTGAGCAAGGCACTTAACTCCAGGTTGCTCCAGGGGGATTGTCCCTGTAATAAGGGCTCTGTAAGTCGCTTTGGATAAAAGCGTCTGCCAAATGCATAAAAAAAAAAAAAAAATTAAAGAAGTATACTGTATAAGTATATCGTGCCCTTAAGGGTGAGTGTTTTTTTTTTTAAAACAAACAGCAATGTTTTGAAAGCTCCAGTGTTTACAATTTTCAGGGAAATCAGCCAATGAATGGGTTACCTACACTGGGATCAGAGCAAGTATTTTAATGTCCAAAAAACTTGCAGTAGTCACCTTAACTCCGTGTTATTCCACTTTTAACCAGTGTTCTTGGTATCCACTCTCTCTCTAGAATATAGAACCACAGAGGTCCAAGAGATCAGCTTTGTGTCTTTACATAACTGTGGAATGCACTCTAGGGCAGATCCACACACACCCTCATACTTTCACCCTCCCACCTCCACCGCTCTCACACAAACACCCTCATCCTATCTCCCCAGTCGATAGGACTGTGTGACCTCTGCTAGCCACTATTGGATGTATAGAGCAACAGGCAGGGCTGTGATTTGCTGCGGCACTTTTAAGCGGAGCAACTGCTGTTCACCATTGAGGGAACTGGTGCTCTGATAAAGACAGACAGAGGAGTTTCCCGTGGCGGTACAGTCACGAAGCAAGATTATCCAGACCCCGGTGTGTGTACTGTCCATCACACTGGCTCCATTATCGAGCAGCAGCATGAGAATGAAGGAGATCTCTTTACGTCAAGACCCTGACCTGAGGAAGGAGCTGGCACTGCTAGCCCGTGGCTGTGATTTTGTGCTCCCCTCTCGCTTCAAGAAGAGACTCAAAGCCTTCCGGCAAGGACAGGCAGGTTGTCTTAATATTCTGTGTGAAGAAATCAGTGCACTCTTGTTTGCTTAGTGCAGGCTGTAACGCTCAGTTGGAATGCGTTGTGATGTTGGCATTCTTTAGTTGTGCGAATATAGCCATGACATTGAGCTAAGCTGTCCTTTTGAGTGGACCGAACAACTGTGCCATTTTTATTTATTTTTTAACTCCCTGAGAGGCTATGGGATTTTCAAGCATTTTAGGAGCATTCACATGTTTTAAGATTGAGCAGGAGGCTCTGTCAAGCCTATGCTGGAGGTGATGATAGCCATTCCCTTTTAAAGACATGGCTGCAGTAGGCAAGATTAAATGCACTCATCCTTCACAAGCAGAATCCCTGCACTCCACATCAAAGAGAATATTTCCAACTGCACATCCATATTAGGTCATACCATGTTTTGTATATAAAACCAAAGCTTAGACTGTGACTTAAAAATTGACACCTCCATTACTGAAAAGCAGTTGTTTATAACCTTCAAAATTAAACATCATGTTTATGCTAATCTACACAAGTGTCTGAAGCAATAAGTAAACAGTCAGGATTACTAACTAACACTCAACTATATGAAGTAGGGATGGGTATTTTGAGTAATATTGTAGTTGAGTACTCGAACAAATAAACGCGAGTAATAGATTACTTGAAAATGTAGAATTTAAGTTCAACCTTTGAACCTGTTTTTCTAGTGAAAATATTTTGCATAAACTACATCTAGTTTAAAAATTCTCACACAAATAAACATACATTCTAAGTCTTCTTAAGCAATACAATCACTTTAAATGTTTTTTTTTTTGGGTGAACTTATTCCTTTTACAGCGTCATGCATCCACAGTGCCAATCAATAACGGCAAGAGAAGAGAGGAGAGAAATGGTTTCATTGTTGTCCACGATATGCAAAAGCACATGGAAAATTACAATTTTAATATTCAAGTGTTTTTACTAGTCGAATATTTAAAGCTGAATAAGTACTCGATTAACCGTTTACTCATGCATGTCCCTAATATAAAGTAAAGAATTTCTTGAGGAATGTAAACCATTGTAAATATAGAGTATACACTTTAATTTTTCTCCTTGGTTCCTTGTTGAATTTTCAAAATATGCCTGCTCTCCGGAAATGAAATGGTAGTACAGACAGAGAAGGTTAAGGTAATTAAAGCCTACATGTTCATGTGTTTGTCTAATAGCCGAATAGCTAGGTGGGTCTTGTTTAGTGTAAATTGGCTTATTCCATAGAGTGGGCTCTGGATTTTTTTTCTCGGTGTGGAAGTTCTAGGGGGACAAGATCTTCACAGCTGCAGCCTGACACTCATATAGTTGAGGTTTTAAGTTACTGTGGGAAAATGAGCCTTTGGAAACCAGGTATTAAGAGGACATTAAGAGGGCATAGAGAGTTTGGGTTAGAGACTTTGTCCATTCTACCAAATTAATTTATTCCCAACAGTTATGTTTACAATTCTGAACCTGCAATCCAACACAAGTTATCAGCTGTCAAACCGATTGTTCAAAATGGTACTATTCACGGCATGCTTGCAAAGCAATTGATGCAAAAGGTAAGCACTGGTTTACACTCAGCAGAGAGATTTCCTTTTTTTTTTTTCAACATCCATTTTGACCCATTCACATGTCATATATCAGGACCCTTACTATTATAGAAATATGTGCTCAATAGAGCTATAAAGTAGGCATGTGCTGGCCAAACCCTTGTCCTTAAGTCCTTTGTCATAATTGATTACAATTTTGTTTTACACCCACAGGCAACGTGTCTTATCACTCTGTAATGCTGATTAAGCTTCAAATTTTGGTGCAACTACACATTTTTCCCCACATAGTGCTGGCTAATACTGAACTGAATGAGTCTTGTGGCTAACTGTTATTTCTGTCTGTTTTAGGAGGCACAGGCTAAGAAAGAGGAGCCCATTACACCAGCCTTGAGTGAAAGCATTCCAAAGTTCTACTACCCGCGAGGACAACCCAAGGCCAATATCAACATTGACAATCTCATTTCCAAGATAGAAAAAACATTTTCTCAATTTCCTGATGAAAGAGTCACTATTAACGACATGGGGCTAGTCGCCAAGGTAAGTCTGGTTTGAAACGACCATCCTTTACCCGCCCAGCAAATTGTTCATTTGTGTAATTAACTTGTAACTGTTTACACGTTTGAGGGTTTTACTTTTCCTGTAGCCAATGGGAAAATATTACCACTGTTTATATGTTGAATTAGTTATCCTGAAGAGAGCCTGGCTAGGTGAGCGACTTAAGTAGCCACACATTCTCCTCAAGACGAGATTCAGAATTTTAAACAGTTTATATATAAACATAATCATTGCTAATTTAGCCCCGTTTATAGTTCCTACAGAACATGTGAAAGATGCAGTCATAATATCCAACCACTTGGCAGAAAACGCTTGTGCTGAATTGCTCTTGTTTTTGTTGAAGTGCTTGCATTTTCTTTCTTTTTCCATTCTTTTTAAGGGGTCCTGTCATATAAGAATTATAATTTTTTATAATTTCAAATTAGACTTACTTTTACTATAAAAGGGTACTGGATAGATACTACATTTCTAAACACCAAAAGAATGAAGGATAACTAAAACTTTTCTGGAGATTAATTTTCTGGAGATTCAGAATGATCACTACATTAGAATCGAGTGGCTGATTATTTTAGTCCAACCTTAAAGTGGCAGATTTTGGGCCACCATAAATTCATTTTTAAAAGCATTTTGTCTTGACATTTTTTGACACTTTGAGGATGCAATAATGCTATCTCTGTGTATCACTTGTCCATTTACAGGCTTGCGAGTGCCCACTCTATTGGAAAGCACCATTTTTCCATGCTGCCGGAGGAGACAGGAGGGGATATGTGTCTGTTTATAAGTTTGTGGCAATGTGGAGAAAGTAAGACAATAGTTCTCTTCACAGTGACCTCTCGCATTAATATCAGCACTGGTCAATGGTACATTTTAACAAGTGTGTGAATGGGAGAGCTTTTATAAAGAGCTGAAGTGCAGTGGGTTCTCAGAGTACAAATTTAGTGGTACAAAATGATACTGCTCAGGTTTATTTTAGGTGTCCCTGCAGAGCTTTGTGATTTTGAGTGGCTCTCTTGGATCTACTCATTCCTTTTAAAAGATTAGTGAATCAAAAATAAATTCTGTCATTTGCTTATCCTTATGTCATTTCAAACCCGTATTTTTTGCTATCTTCCGTTGAACACAAAGACATTTTTTGCTTTAGAAGACTTTCAATATAGTGCAAAAGGCATATGAACTACTTTCATAATGCTTTTGTTTAAATTTTTGAAGCTCTCAATATTAGATTTGAACCGATATATCGGTTTTACAGATTAAGCGGTGCTGATAGATCGCTTATTTGCATAAAATCGCAGCCAATTTTATTTTAATGATTATTGTTTTTCCTCTGTGGCCAAAACCTTTTATCTGGTGAATATATAGGCTACAAAAAGCTTGATTTGGTGAATATTTACTTATAAAACATTGTAATGGAAGGCATAAATGATGATTGACAAGCAATCGCTAAAGCTCTACTGTTGATTAATTACTCCTCATACAGTATTTATTAGCCCATATGACAATATTTACTTTATATATTGCACATTGCAGATGATTGGAAGAGTGCATGTTTTGTTTCCCTTTTATGTTTTCTTATACTGGAAGCACATTATTTCAAAATAAGAGACCCCGGTATATTTTGGGCTTATTTATAATTAAAAGTCCTGCGTTTTACACCAAATTTTTATTTTGTTCTGGTTATTATTAGGATTTTGGTTACACAACCAACATGCATTACTATATCGGCAAAATCCACTATCGGTAGACCTTTACTGAATCTTAAGACCCCATTCATTGCACATTGTACATTATTAAAATGTCTCCTTTTGTGCTCCATTTAAAAAAGTAATCATTTGGGTGAGATGTGGGTGAGTAAATAATGACAATTTTCATTTTTGAGTGAACTGTTCCTTTAAGTCATTATTCCTCCATCATTTTATGTCAGAAATGGCTGAGCTTGAATTTTGAGGCTTCATTTGTAGATTCCATTCATCTGATGCCACATATTTAAAATGAAAGGTTTTGGAGAGCATATTGTTCTTTTGAAAGGGTGAGAGAAAGAGACTGAAACCATGTGTTTCCTCCCCACAGAGTGCTTCAGACCTGTCATGATGACGCATCCAAATTTTTTCACCTTCTTGCCAAGCCTGGCTGCAATTATTTGGAACAAGAAGACTTCATTTCATTCCTGCAGGTACAGAGTGCTTGAATATAGACCCACCACTGTGAACACAGACACGACCCCACACGCATGGGTCAAAACACTGCACAGGAGCATTGGTGATTTCAGCATGTATTATTTTTGTCTCGTTTGCTGTTGTTGTTTGTACTTGGAGAACTCCAAATGTGACTTATTGTGGACTGCACTGATCCTTTATGTCCTCTTAAAGGGATGGTTCCCCCCAAAATTTAAATTCTGTCATTATTTTTCAGCCTTGTATTGTTCCAAACCCATATGACTTTCTTTATACTGTAGAACACACAAGAGATTTTAGAATTACAGCCGGTCTTTATTCACTTTCATTGTATGGATGAGATGCCATGAATGAGAACATCTTTTGTGTTCCACTGAAGAAAGTTTACAGGTTTATGATACAACATGAGGGTGAGTAAATGATGACAGAATTGTCCTTTTAAGCTAACTATCCCTTTAAGAGAGGTGGGAGTTGCCAAGGCCCTGATGGACATGTCATTGATATTCACACCGCCTGGGAAGCAGTTGCAAAGTAGAGGAAATCCATTCTGGCATCCGCACTTTAATTTGTATTGTGTAGCTTTAGCAATTGCTTTGACTGTTTTGATGAATGAAAAAAGTATTGCTATTGAGTAGATTGGGATGTCCACGCCTGCTCCTTTACAGCAGTGATTTATGTGTTTTTTCTATTGTCTAATTTCACATTGGATAGGTTCAAAGAAAACGCACCTCCCCAAAATTAGTCGCTGTGATTTTATTGCCTTTTGCATATCGATATTTGACTGTGAAATACACATGAATAAAATTAGTCTGCGTGTGACACAAAAGAAAAATACACTAGAATGAGGCCAAGTATGCAGAGTGGTGAGACATAACCTAAAGACTGAGCTTAGGCTTCAAATTGGCCCTTTGTTCTTCAGTTTAATGCATTTAACATTTCCACACATCTTCCACACAACACTTTAACATCAGCAAGTGGACAGACTGAAATTATTTGTCTTTCTCTGTAATCTAATCCAGAGCCTATTAGAGTACAAACAGGTTTAACATTAATTTATTATTCATTCTGACTTTGATTGTATATTGGTGTGTGGATCATTTTTATCGTTGTTTTATTTTGTACTTTTTTGAAAGGATGTGGTGGACTCTCATACAGGTTTGGCATTTCTAAAGGAGGCTTCAGACTTTCACTTACGCTACATTACCACAGTAAGGACTACTTCCAGTTTGGCATTTGTTCTTTTATTTTTGTGTTTGCATGGATTTGCATCATTTACTGAGACTTCATATAACATGAACAAGGTATAATAGAAGTGTTTTTTAGGTTGTTGTTTTTTTGGAACAGGAATACATACAAAGATGCAGATACAATGACAATATTAAATGTTCAACACATTTTCTGCCAACAGGTTGTCCAAAGGATATTTTATAATGTAAATCGCTCATGGACGGGGAAAATAACTTGTTCAGAACTCAGGAAAAGTAGTTTTCTGCAGGTAAAGTTGCTGAAGTTAAGCACTTTAAGAAGTCATTTATTTACATTTGAACTTGGTAACATAAATGTGTGTACTTGGTTACACACATGAATGATTTCCTTTGAGGCTTAAGACTATTATTTCACAAGATAAAATTACATTAATAGAATATTCTTAATATTAAGAGTCTCACAGTGTTTTTAGAACCCACCTATCAGAGTTGTTTTTGTGAAAATGAAGTAAAACCAGAATGCTTTGTGTTAATGCAGATTTAAAGCCAACAGTGCTTGGAGCACCTCCTGTGCGCACGCATAACACACTACTGCTCCAGAAAGAGGCATAAAATTGCATTTCTATACCGTAGTTACCCTTGCCTTTCTGTCCGCTCAAACCAGTCTGGACATTCTCTGTTGACCTCATCAACAAGGCATTTCCGTCCAAGAACCGCCCCATACTGGATGTTTTTTTTTGTTTTTGGCACCATTCTGAGTTAACTCTAGAGACTGTTGTGCGTGAAAATTCCAGGAGATCAGAAGTTACTGAAATACTCAAACCAGCCCATCTGGCACCAACAATCATGTCACGGTTGAAATCACTGAGATCATATTTTTCCCCATTCTGGAGGTTGATGTGAACATTAACTGAAGCTCCTGACCAATATCTGCCTGATTTTATGCATTGCACCACTGCCACGTGATTGGCTGATTAGATAATCGCATGAATATGTAGGTGTACAGGTGTTCAGTAAAGTGCTCAGTAAGTGTAATTGCGATTAGATCAAATAATCAGCACATAAGGCAGACCTACCTTTTTCTTATGTCTAATAATGAAAATGTTTCCCAATAGAATGTGGCACTACTGGAAGAAGAGGAAGAGATTAACCACTTGACAGAGTTCTTCTCTTATGAACATTTTTATGTAATCTACTGTAAATTCTGGGAGCTTGACACAGATCACGACTTGTACATAGACCAGAGAGACCTGGCCCGACATAATGATCAAGGTACCCGTCCACCCTCTGTGCCCTTAAGACTACCACACTCTTCTGACATGATGTCTAAAAATTGGCTGCTTATTAGAGGGGGGAGAAGTTTCACTCCCCTCCAGCAGCACTTTACGGCATATGTTTCTGTTTGGTGCATGATGGGTTTTGTAAATTGAATGAAGTGTAGTGATATTGTAACATCAATTTCCTCTAGCATGACGGAATGTCTGGCACTGTGATTATTACTTGTATCTCCTTTCAGGCAGGGTCAATAATCATTGTGTTTTTAAAATGGTCAAATAAGGGTGTTAAATCACAGTGTCTTGCTTTACAAGATTTACAACCTTTTAAAAGTGAATAATTTTCTTGTTTAAGCTTGATTTGCTCCCTTTGACAGCCATATCCACCAGAATGATTGAGAGAATATTCTCAGGAGCTGTAACCAGGTAACATCTTTCATTTTTCTTTTTTGTTCCCTCCAATTGTTTAAAGCATGTGTGTTATGCATCTTAGATTTAATATGAGTTCTGCAGTTTATTTTACGGTGTTGCTCAGGAACAGGAAGATTCATAAAGAGGGCAGATTGAGCTATGCTGACTTCGTGTGGTTCCTCATATCTGAGGAGGACAAAAAAACTGAGACCAGGTAATTGATTTCTTTTTTCACTTCAGTGATTTCTTGTATGTAATCAGTTGTTCCAGGTGATTTAATTTTTCTACAGCAGGCTTAAAGGGATATTTCACCAAAAAATTAAAATTCTCTCATTTACACACCCTAATGCCATTTTAGATGTGTGTGACTTTCTTTCTTCTGCAGAACACAAATATTTTTTAGAAGAATATCTCAGCTCTCTACGTCCATACAATGCAAGTAAATGGTGATCAGGCCTTTGAATCTTTAAAAAGGAGATAAAGTCAGCATAAACGTAATCCATATGACTCCAGTGGTTTAATCGATGTCTTCTGAAGCTATCCAGTTGGTTTTGGATGAGAACAGACCAAAATGTAACTCCTTTTTCAATGTACATTTTGCCATTTGCAGTCTTTAGGCATGATTGTGATTTCAAGCTCGATTACACTTCCTACTGCTCGATGCATGCGCAGAGCGCTAGATGGCGCAAAAGGAAGTGTAGTCGAGCTTGAAATCATGATCGCTAAGGAGACTGCTGTCAATATGTATAGTGAAAAAGGAGTTCTGTTCTCACCCGAAACCAACTGGATTGCTTCTGAAGACATTGATTAAACCACCAGAGACTTATGGATTACTTTGAAGCTCCAAAAAGCAGATAAAGTCAACATAAAAGGACTGCTCACCATTCACTTGCATTGTATGGACAAACAGAGCTGAGATATTCTTCTAAAAATCTTCTTTTGTGTTCTGCAGAAGAAAAGTCATACACCTCTTGAATGGCATGATGGCGAGTAAATGATGAGAACATTTTTGGGTGAACTAACCCTTTAATAGTTAATGGGTACTGATGCTGCTTGTTTCCTCTAGCATAGAGTACTGGTTTCGCTGTATGGACCTGGATGGGGATGGTGTGCTATCCATGTATGAGCTTCAATACTTCTACCAGGAGCAGTGTCAGAAGCTGGAGACTATGGCCATTGAGCCTCTGCCTTTTGAGGACTGCCTGTGCCAAATGTTAGACCTGGTTAAGCCAGAAATTCCAGGTCTGAACCTATGTTACATTATAAGATTGCAAAACCATAATAAGATTGCAAAACCATAATATCGCTTGCATCACCTTTACAAAATGCTCTAATTTTTCTCAGGAAAAATCACTCTCAGGGACTTGAAGAGATGTAAACTTGCTTATATTTTCTTTGACACGTTGTTCAACATCGACAAATATCTGAACCATGAACAAAGGGAACCCTTACTGGCTGCAAAGGTAATTGTTAACTGATGTATTTATATGGTTTTATTGTTATGAGCACTTGGATGATGTACTACTATTGGTGGCTGCATGTGTAATTTTACAGGATGCTGAGATACTAGGACAAGAGATTTCTGACTGGGAGAGATATGCTGCAGAAGAGTATGATAACTTGGTGGCTGAGGAAACTGCCAACGAGCAGTACAACGATGGGTAAGACTGCATTTCTCACTCAACTTCTGATGCTACCAACCTCTATGGTGCATATCTAGACTTGCCCCTTCATCTAACTGGACTTAATGTGGCAGTTTTAACTATATCCTTAATCCATTTTTATCATTTGCTGCAATAAAATCAATGATATCATGATGGTTTAGGATAAGTACAGACTTCTAATAGCAGGATGAGTTTAAGGACACAGATAAGACACTGTAGTTGCAGGGTTGATGTTCCTTACATGTTCTCCCCACTTTTAGTCATGGGTCATGGATCATAATCATGAGTTCCAGCAAACTCCTTTCAGTATCCTCCTGAGACCCTGCATCCACATGTGTGGACATTATATTTTTGCTTCGCTATAGGCTATAATTTCGTGCATAATTTCGTTTCACTTAAACAGAATAATCTCAATTCAGGAGACACTAGGCTAGGCCTATCACGATTATTAAATGAATGTCTGGTCACGGTTATTTGCTCCAACCGTGGCTATTTGAGACAACTGCGATTATTGTGCACCTTAAATTCCAATCACATTTTAATGCCCAAATAAGGGAATTTTAAGTGAACATGTAAATGCCATCAAAAGCATTTTTGTGTCATTCAGTTTAACTCTGAGCTGCACCGTGGATGTCAACCGCAGCTCCTGTCCATAAGAGCATCTGAAGTGCTTCTCAAGCATGCTGAGGGACAGACACACAACCATGCCCCCATCACCACACAGAACTAGTGATGCCCGATTCACGAATAAATCATTCTATTGAGTTTTTTTTTTTTTTTCAGCGAATTTGCCAAACAGGTTTGCAAAAAGGTCTGAATTGTTTGGCTATTCAGTCTGATTGTTCGGACTGCTGTCTCACTAAATAGCAGCAACTTCTCACTCATTAAAACAGCATCAGGATATTTTATAAAACAGAAACTTGGATAAAGTGGATATTTACCTACAGTCAACAAGACTGCTTTTTTGAGAGGTAACTTCCGTTGGTGCTGTGACTTGTTAATAGAGGACTGTTCAGGGGACCTAGGTAGCTCAGCGAGTATTGACAGTCAGAGTACATTTAATACATTCATTAAAAAACTCTTGTCTCAGACTCTGCCTTTACTGGTCTCGACACCGACTCGGCCCTCTCTGGTCTTGGACTTTACTTGTACTTGACCCTCTTCTGGTCTTGACTTGAACTCGACCTACTCTGGTCTCGGACTTGACTTGTACCCGGATTAGCTGGTCTCAACTACAAAACTTCTCATGGGAATCAAAGAGCATTAAAATAACATTTGAAAGTGAAGTATGAAAGAAACATTTTACTATTGCATAATATAAAATTATATTTGTGTGTGTGTGTGTGTGTGTG
Source organism: Xyrauchen texanus (assembly GCF_025860055.1). Lineage (NCBI taxonomy): Eukaryota > Metazoa > Chordata > Actinopteri > Cypriniformes > Catostomidae > Xyrauchen > Xyrauchen texanus. The sequence goes on along the minus strand of NC_068289.1, from coordinate 32,089,708 downwards.
TGTGTGTGTGTGTGTGTGTGTGTGTGTGTGTGTGTGTGTGTGTGTGTGTGTGTGCGTGTGTGTGTGTGTGTGTGTATTTATCACTTTGTGGGGACCAAATGTCCCCATAAGGATAGTAAAACAAACTTTTGACCTTGTGGAGACATTTTGTCAGTCCCCATGAGGAAAACAGCTTATAAATCATACTAAATTATGTTTTTTGAAAATGTAAAAATGCAGAATGTTTTCTGTGAGGGTTAGGTTTAGGGTAGGGTTAGGTTTAGGGGATAGAATATAAAGTTTGTACAGTATAAAAACCATTATGTCTATGGAAAGTCCCCATAAAACATGGAAACACAACTGTGTGTGTGTGTGTGTGTGTGTGTGTGTGTGTGTGTGTGTGTGTGTGTGTGTGTGTGTGTGTGTGTGTGTGTGTGTGTGTGTGTGTGTGTGAGTGTGTGAGTATTAATGAGTGCCAAAAACAAGTGTAAATGTAAAATTTGCCAAAACTAAAGTATTATGATATTTAAAATATTATTTTTATGTCATTCATATAATTTTAAAGCCTTGAAAAGAAATCATATATCCCTATTTTATTACTTGAGTTCTATATTTGAGGTTAAATATGTAAAAGACTTAAGGTGTATAAAGCAAAATTACATCTCAATAAAATGACAATTAATCGTGAAAGCCCTAAAACAGACAATTAATCGTCAGCCAAATTTCATAATCGTGACAGCCCTACTCTAGGCTGTCATTTAGGGTTAAACTTTTGACGCTCTGTGTCATGTCATGAAAAAACCACATGCTGCAGATCTCAACATGACAGCTGAGTTTGTCTTTGGGAGAAATTGCAACAAAACTGGTGAGAAACCTAATTACTCCTTTGACTCAAACAGGTTTTAATGTAAAAACTTCCATAGATTTATCACAAAACTGCATGCTGTTAAATACAATGAACATGTACACTAGGCTAATTTCCCTAAAAATATCCTATATTTACTGTGCATTATCACATTGGAATCAATGGGTTCATCCAAAAGCAGCAAAATGTTGCTTTGAGGCTGTATACAGAGTTAGGAAGAAAATAAGGTGCAGTTCAAACTGTTCTGAGACCAATGCAGACAGACAGCACACTGGAGGTTAAGTCATTCACTAATGAGCAATGGAGCATCCTATAGTGCATTCACTACTAACATCTGGTCAAAAGTCCAGTTTCGGGCTGCAGATGATGTTTGGACCACTCAAAATGTTTGGCAGAAATGGGACATTGATAATCAGTAAATAGATTCAGAATTTGTCTTGAAAATTCTTATTTTAACATGGTTTGTAATGATTGGATGGTGCTGGCCATTAATTTACCTCAGAAATTAGCATAAATAATTCTGATTCAATGTCTGTAATGTCTCAAAAACATGAACAAAAAAATCTGACTTTCTTAAGCTTGCTATTTAAAATTTCACATCTTAGTTCCACTGACCACAAATTCAGTTTTAGGAAAACTAATAATTTTTTTGCATGTTTCTTAGGGATTACTAGTTACAAATCAAAAAGGGAAATAGAAAATGCACACAGCAGTCATGCTTTGGTCTCAGGAGGGTATTATCAAAATTATTTTTTCCAACAATGATTTCCATACCAATATTTGCCCTCTTTTCTTGAACTTTTTCCTGAGTCATTTCCTTTGTATTTTAGCATGTGTGGGCTCAGTTCTGTGCCATGATAACACAATTATGCTCACTTCCAGCTATGAAAATGCTCTAAAAGCAGTCAACAACCTTACATGTGCTTTTGACCAGCACAACGAGAAGAGACCTCTCTTTGAAATCCCCAACCCTCACTGTAACCTGGATTTGGATGAATATGAATACGAGGACGATTTTGAATGACATCCACCAATAAGTGCACCACAAGTAACAAAAGAAAAGCCACCCTCTGGTAGTGTATAACAGGAAGTGGACAAAGCCCGCTCTTAAAGACTGGTACTGCCTGGTTTAGTTAGCGAAGTCTTTAAGGATAAACTCAGCTGCTGGATGCCAAACAGTAAACCAGCATTCTGGCAAGACTCAGTAGGACAGCTAGCGGAGTATATCGGTTAGATCGACATCTGCACACAGCCAGTTTTCTAAAACAAATATAGATGCTCTGTAGGTTTCAAGTTGCTACGCTGGGATCTAACCAGGACATTTAAAGTAACCATGAAATATTGAATGTGCACTTATTTTATACACTTAGATTTGGCTATTCACACATTCCAGAGATATACCGAAGTGATTTCAGATGTTCACCACCAGCTTGATTTCATGGATGGATTATTTCTCATGGAGCTCTTGCCTACATGCCTTATTTGAGGGTCACACTAAAATGGAATAATGCAGTAACCAGTTTGACATTTTACAGTGTTTGTGTGAGATGTTTTTAAATTATAATGTGTGTGTGTGTGTGTGTGTGTGTGTGTGTATATATATATATATTTATGTTGTGCTTGCATCTTTTTGTTCAAAACCTTTAGGCTTTGTCCAGCTAAATGTTTTCAACAAATCATGTTTATGTTTGTATAGAAGTGCTTCCTAACAATGTACTTTTTTTTTTTCTTTGTAAAATATGAGCTGTTTTACATCAATGGAGTTCAATAAAGTATTCTTTCATAATTTGTCACTAGATACTGTATAATCATCTATCATCACAAAGTGTACTGTATACTGCATATTAATGTTTAAGAACCAAGACAATTGAGTTAACTACAACCTCAAATTAAAATTAATCTGCAGCATTTGTGACATAATGTTGATTACAACAGAAGATCATTTTGACTCTTCTGTCCTTTTTTTAGAAAAGAACAAATCGAGATTACAGTGAGACACTTTCAATGGAAGTGAATGGGTACATTTTTGGAGGGTTTAGAGGCAGAAATGTGAATATTATAATATAATAAAAGCACTTGCGTATGTTGAATCTCAAGTATTATTTGAGTTATAAAGTCGTTTTAAGGTTTGTTGACATTAAATCATGGCAACAAAGTTGTAAAATTGGCTATAACTTTACAGAGAGAAGCTTGGTATGCAATTTTATCACTAAAATCATGTTAACACGCATATTGTTTTGTCTTGTGGCTATACTTTTGAAATTGTGAGTATTTGAATGTTTAAGGATTCACCCCATTTACTTCCATTGTAAGTGCCTCAATGAAACAGTTTTTTATTTGTATTTTTTAAAAGAAAAGAAGGGCTATGAGTCTAAATACATTTTTGAGGTAATCAACATTATGCCACAAATGCTGTTGATTGAGCTTAATTTGTATTGAATTCGGAATATTCCTTTAATGAAAGTAAACGGATTATGATTCAGCAAAGTGCAACAAAATATTAGGGCATAATTTGTAGTCTTCAAAATTTAAAAAGTACAGACCTACAAATGTTTAAAATGTAAGAAATAAATATTGAAGGTCCAGGTCCTAATATTATAGGTTGTATATTGTGCCATAAATCTAAAGTGTTTTATATCAAGTGCATCTTCCTTTACTTTCAAGCCCGCCGGGTGGCCAGGTTTGTTACAGTTTCCCCATAACCACTTTAAAAGCTATCATTAATTTGAGTTTAACTCAGAACTGTGGAAAGGCAAAGTATCTTAATGTCTGGATATTAAAAGTATACTATATTTTATCTTCCTTTAGCTTACATTTGGCTTTGTGCAACAAACAAAAAAAGAATGACAGCAATACACCATGTGATTGCATTCTTAAATTACTACTATTTCAGCACCAGCATACTATGTCTGGATTTTATCATGATTATTACTGTACAAGGCACAATTTTCAGGAGACTAAATACAAAAAAAAGTCCTTTTGAAACTCATGCTCAACAATATTAGACATCTATATCTACAGTATCAACATCCACCTCATCGCTGTTCTATGGATCTTTATCAGATATGAGACCGCTGGTCATCTGGTCTCTGGTCAGTGGGGCACGTTGGACCCTTGATTCTTCAGGACTGCACTTGGGAGAAAGACAATACCATACGACTCAAGTGACTGACACTTCTGCACACTGTCAATAAGAACTTTAATTGACCTTACCTTTTCAGAAGCTTGTTTCCATTTGGTTCTATGGAGGGTGAAATAAATCTTTGATCTCTTGTTAAAAATGTGAATAATTAGGATTAGATGACATCGTTCGAAGCAATTGTAAATTGCACATTAAATCAGCAAGTTGTGGCTTATTGCTTTATTATAAAGCTGATTGCTATGTATGTTTTTGGCTGATGCATTAGCTGATCATTACTTATAGATCTATACTGTTAATGTTGAAAGCAGAAAGTTTATGTGCATGTTAATTTTCAAGAACCCATTTTTTGCATTATTAAAGACCTTGACATGGATTCCTCTCACCCAATGAGGGTTCTTACCATCAGAATTTGCTTGTTTCATGGAGCTTGATCTGGACGGTTGGTGAGGGAGGGTTGTTTGTTAGTGTCAGAGCTGATGTAGGAGATGGCATCTTCTCCCTCAGCCATGCCCATCAGAGATGCTTTGTAGTAAATATGCGGCATCCAGCTCTCCTCACTAATGTTAATGACCTGCTCACAAGCAAACTTCTGCAAATAACTGTAGCTAAGTGGGAGATAACCTATTTGAAAAATCTACATTTCATATGGGTTTGGAACAACATGACAACATCTCTTTAAGTTTTGTTTTTTTGGATTTTGACTAAGCTTTAACTTACATTGTCTTCTTGTCAGGTTTGAGCAGCTTGCTGGAAAATTCGCTGAGGCTGGTGAGTTACAGTGCATCCGGAAAGTATTCACAGCGATTCACTTTTTCCACATTTTGTTATGTTACAGCCTTATTCCAGAATGGAGTAAATTAATTATTTTCCTCAAAATTCTACAAACAACACCCCATAATGACAACGTGAAAGAAGTATGTTTGCAAATGTATTAAAAATTAAAAACGAAAAATCACATGTACATAAGTATTCACAGCCTATGCAATGACACTTAAAATTTATCTCAGATGCATCCTGTTTCCACTGATCATCCTTGAGATGTTTCTACAACTTGATTCGAGTCCACCTGTGGTAAATTAAGTTGATTGGACATGATTTGGAAAGGCACACACCTGTCTATATAAGGTCCCACAGTTAACAGTGCATGTCAGAGCACAAACCAAGCCATGAAGTCCAAGGAATTGTCTGTAGACCTCCAAGACATGATTGTATCGAGGCACAGATCTGGGCAAGGGTACAGAAAGATTTCTACAACATTGAAGGTCCCATTGAGCACAGTGGCCTCCATCATCTGTAAATGGAAGTTTGGAACCACCAGGACTCTTCCTAGAGCTGGCCACCTGCTCAAACTGAGCGATCGGGGAGAAGGGCCTTAGTCATGGAGGTGACCAAGCGCCCGATGGTCACTCTGACAGAGCTCCAGCATTTCTCTGTGGAGAGAGGAGAACCTTCCAGAAGAACACCATCTCTGCAGCACTCCACCAATCAGGCCTGTATGGTAGAGTGGCCAGATGGAAGCCTCTCCTCAGTAAAAGCACATGAAAGCCCGCCTGGAGTTTGCCAAAAGGCACCTGAAGGACTCAGACCATGAGAAACAAAATTAACTGGTCTGATGAAACAAAGATTGAACTCTTTGGCCTGTATGGTAAGCGTCATGTCTGGAGGAAACCAGGCCAATACCATCCCTACAGTGAAGCATGGTGGTGGCAGCATCATGCTGTGGGGATGTTTTTCATCGGCAGGAACTGGGAGACTAGTCAGGATCGAGGGAAAGATGAATGCAGCAATGTAAAGAGACATCCTTGATGAAAACCTGCTCCAGAGTGCTCTGGACCTCAGACTGGGGCGAAGGTTCATCTTCCAACAGGACAACGACCCTAAGCACACAGCCAAGATAACAAAGGAGTGGCTACAGGACATCTCTGTGTCATTATGGGGTATTGTTTGTAGAATTGAGGAAAATAATGAATTTAATCAATTTTGGAATAAGGCTGTAACAAAACAAAATGTGGAAAAAGTGAAGCGATGTGAATACTTTCCGGATGCACTGTATGAGATGTATGGTGGTGAGTGTTTCTCAGACTGCTGAATTAATCCTTTGAAAATGAACTCAATGCCATCCCTTCACAAGTCACTGAGACTGATACATTTCACAACATGTATGATGTTACACAGCTGCTGGCAAAATTAACACAAGATTGCCTCCTAAACCCTGAAATAACCAAAGTTATGTCTAGGCATAACTATTTTTATTGCTGTGCCAAAATAGCAATCCTTTGGTTTTAGCAGAGTAACAGAACTATGTAAAACTACATAATTTCGCCTTGAATCAGTTGTACCTGTGAATCATGACCAGGCACTCGTGGGATTTGATCTGGTCCCAGCCGAAGGTGAAGGAGAAGCATCTGGCCAGCTCTTTGATGCTGCTGTACGTCTGAATCCTGGAACTGTTTGTGTTCCCTCTGTCTTGTTCCTGCTTCAGCCTCAAGTACAGCTGAACAAAAAGGTTGAATTCCATTTAAATTCAATTCAAGAGATGGACTTGCAGTACATACCGTTTAAATAAAAAAATCTGAACTTGTTTTTATGTGCAATAAATAAAAAAAATTACATAAAATCACAAATGCCAAAATTTAACAGACAGACTTAAAACCGCTATACAACTGGCTGTTTAATAGTGGTACCAAAGAGTTATGCCAAAATAATTATAGTGTCCAAACATGAAGAAACCATGCATTTACAATGTTTCTAAATTGTTATCTTGAGTTAACAACTTAATCTATAGCCTTTTTGGGTTTCCGTATGTTATGAAAAATTATTGCTGGTGCTTCGTCAGGCAGACATCACTATTATTATTGCTCACAAACTCTTAACTCTAAAGTTTTATCCTCGTGTGACCCTGCATCCTCATGCGTGGACATTGTATTTTGCCTTCGCTATATACAACTAATTATTTAAATTAATTTAAACTGTCTGGATACTGTTCACAAGACTCTAGATTGTCATATAAGAGTAAAAAAATCTGATGCACAGTCACGTGACAACATGACGTTGATTTCCTTGAAGTGCTTCAATGAGCGCAGAGTTAACAAACACTCCTCTGGTAAGAAACCTCTAAGTTTTTTCATTGAAACCTGTTTGGGTGTAAAGAGTAGTGTCTGTAGTTGCGTTTGATATGCCGCTTTAAAAAAATCATTAATTTTTCACACGTCAGCACACTGATAAACATGATGTCCACATACAATGGGTACGGAAAGTATTCAGACCCCCTTACATTTTTCACTCTTTGTTATATTGCAGCCATTTGCTAAAATCATTTAAGTTCATTTTTTTTCCTCATTATTGTACACACAGCACCCCATATTGACAGAAAAACACAGAATTGTTGACATTTTTGCACATTTATTAAAAAAGAAAAACTGAAATATCACATGGTCCTAAGTATTCAGACCCTTTGCTGTGACACTCATATATTTAACTCAGGTGCTGTCCATTTCTTCTGATCATCCTTGAGATGGTTCTACACCTTCAATTGAGTCCAGCTGTGTTTGATTATACTGATTGGACTTGATTAGGAAAGCCACACACCTGTCTATATAAGACCTTACAGCTCACATTGCATGTCAGAGCAAATGAGAATCATGAGGTCAAAGGAACTGCCTGAAGAGCTCAGAGACAGAATTGTGGCAAGGCACAGATCTGGCCAAGGTTACAAAAACAATTTCTGCTGCCCTTAAGGTTCATAAGAGCACAGTGGCCTCCATAATCCTTAAATGGAAGACATTTGGGACGACCAGAACCCTTCCTAGAGCTGGCTGTCCGGCCAAACTGAGCTATCGGGGAGAAGAGCCTTGGTGAGAGAGGTAAAGAAGAACCCAAAGATCACTGTGGCTGAGCTCCAGAGATGCAGTCGGGAGATGGGAGAAAGTTGTAGTAAGTCAACCATCACTGCAGCCATCCACCAGTCAGGGCTTTATGGCAGAGTGGCCCGACGGAAGCCTCTCCTCAGTGCAAGACACATGAAAGCCTGCATGGAGATTGCTAAAAAACACCTGAAGGACTCCAAGATGGTGATAAATAAGATTCTCTGGTCTGATGAGACCAAGATAGAACTTTTTGGCCTTAATTCTAAGCGGTATGTGTGGAGAACCAGGCACTGCTCATCACCTGTCCAATACAGTCTCAACAGTGAAGCATGGTGGTGGCAGCATCATGCTGTGGGGGTGTTTTTCAGCTGCAGGGACAGGACGACTGGTTGCAATCGAGGGAAAGATGAATGCGGCCAAGTACAGGGATATCCTGGACTGAAAACCTTCTCCAGAGTGCTCTGGACCTCAGACTGGGCCGAAGGTTCACCTTCCAACAAGACAATGACCCTAAGCACACCGCTAAAATAACGAAGGAGTGGTTTCACAACAACTCCGTGACTGTTCTTGAATGGCCCAGCCAGAGCCCTGACTTAAACCCAATTGAGCATCTCTGGAGGGACCTGAAAATGGCTGTCCACCAACGTTTACCATCCAACCTGACAGAACTGGAGAGGATCTGCAAGGAGGAATGGCAGAGGATACCCAAATCCAGATGTGAAAAACTTGTTGCATCTTTCCCAAAAAGACTCATGGCTGTATTAGCTCAAAAGGGTGCTTCTACTAAATACTGAACAAAGGGTCTGAATACTTAGGACCATGTGATATTTCAGTTTTTCTTTTTTAATAAATGTGCAAAAATGTCAACAATTCTGTGTTTTTCTGTCAATATGGGGTGCTGTGTGTACAATAATGAGGAAAAAAAATGAACTTAAATGATTTTAGCAAATGGCTGCAATATAACAAAGAGTGAAAAATGTAAGGGGGTCTGAATACTTTCCGTACCCACTGTATGTGGAAATTGGAACAGTATTCCCTAAAAATGTTGAAGAAACACGGTGGTTATTTTGAATAACTTTCAACATTAATACATCTGTGGGTCATTTCACTTCAATTTAATATAAATTTTGTTATATTTTATTATCATTGTACAATATGGTTCTATTAATTAACATTAGTAAATGCATTCCTATATATTCACTGTGCGTTTTCACATTGAGAATCAGTGGGTTCATCCAAAAGCTGAACATTTTGCTTTCAGAGGATTTATATGGAGTTGGGATGATAATCAGGTGCATTTCAAATTGTTCTGAGACCAGTGCAGACAGACAGCACACTGGAGGTTAAGTCATTCACTAAATAAGGAGCAAGGGAGTATCATATAATTCTCTATGCAGCTAAGTGCATTCACTCCTTAAATCCGACCAAAAGTGCAGTTTCAGGATGCACATGATGTTTGGACCACTCAACATGTTTGACAGACATGGGACTATGGTAATTCATACTTAAATTCAGAATTTACCATGTAGACTTTTATTTTAACATGTTTGGCAGTGATTGGATGATGCTGGCCATTACTTTTAATCAGAATTAATTATGTTAATTGCTATTGAAATGTCTGTAATGTCAACACTCCAGGAAACATAATAAACAATCTTACTGTCTTTACCTTGGTGTTATTTAGTCCCGCTATCTACATATGTGGATATAAACTTTTAGGAAAAAAATATTTCCTTGTATATTAGGTGCGACTAGTTACAAATCAAAAAGGGACTTGGAAAATGCACACAGCTGTCACGCTTTGGTCTCAGGAGGTTAAAGTTTAAGATGTAATCCTATATTGTTTGTACGAAGGACATGAACTGAAACCTTAAATCATGTGGCTTGTTGAGGTGACGTGCTATGACTTTATTACGCAATTAGACTTATCTAGGGACTAAACTATCAGAAGGGGGGCCGGTAGGCAATTACCCAAAGTATCTTGCATTGTGGTGGCGAGTTTTGCACTGGCAAGCACCATTCAAACTTTCTCTAGAAATTGGAAAAATTTGTCGATCGACAAATGTTTTATGTAATTATTAAATCATATGCTGATTAATTCAATTGATCACATATAGAAATTATAGTAATTATAAATAGCTATACAGTATTTAATATGTACCCCGAATGGGCCGCGATAAGCTAAAATGAGCCGCCATGTTATGCAGAACGGACCACAAAACGGCACCGTGATAAAGGACAGCAAACATACTTCTCCTTTAAGTGGAAAGAAAAGTAAAAATATCTATGACATAGAAAGCAAATGTGTGAGTATATGTGTATGTCCACCTAAGAGATCTACATTGAGCTATTCAAGGAGTGGGAGAGCTACTAGAACATTCCACTTAGAGCATAGTGATGGTAGTGGTGCGGCTGGTTGTTTCTGAAGTGTCAACAGCTGCGGGGGCTCATCAGAGAGCAGAGAGCACAGGGGCCTGGGACAATAACTGAAGCAGACATGCCATGCAGAGGCATTTCACATGAGAGAGAGAGATAGACAGAACACACATGAAGGACTGCACCTTCCTTACCTGCTGAAGGCACAGTACCAGTGTGTGAGCGCTTTCGATCTTGTCCATCTGCCGTGTCCTGGTCAGGGTCACTTTGATGATGTCGCCGAAGTCATTGTAGTACTACAGGGGAGATATGACAGCTGTAAAGCACAGTCGATGTGTCGATATCTGCCATATGGCTTCACGTCTAGAAATGCAAGTCTGTGGCATTCTGAGAGCATATTACCCATGAGTTTGTCTGGCCCTCAGGATAACACGCTTGAATGGTCTATTAGTCACTTGAGATTTCTTTTTTCTTAAGTATGCTGTTTTACTAACCTTGACAATTGTATATCATACAGTTGGAGCAGTAATGATAGTAACTGTGTAATGTTGTTGATTAACAAAAATATAAGCTTAACGTTTGTACCCTATAGAGATCCATTGTACGTAAGTGCATTATTGTAGACATGTTTTTGTTTTTACAAACTGAGTCGGAATAAATTTCTTTGTTAAAGAATTTACATGAATGCTTCAGTAAAAACAAAAACACAAAAATATATATTTGAGCTGTAAAAATGTCCTAATCATAATGTTGAGGTGGGACTGCCTTTTTATGTGGATTAATTTAGCTGTAGTCTTTTATGTGTAGTGTTCCTTTAGATGCAGTATGTGCCAGCCCTGATGCACTACTCTGTGACTAAAAACCCAGGTGGTTCAGAAAAATCCATGTTTACATGGTACAGTGTATTAAACCCAAACACTGTAGGAGACGGTCTGCATTAACCCAGCCAGTGAACTAACTATTGCCAAACAATGGCCTCCATTTATTCCGACTGTATTTGCTTTAATAAATATTAATTATAGGCTCAAATTGGTCATGAAATTTTGCAATGCTGGACAGCTCAGAGAAGTGAATACTTGTTGCTAAGAGCTGTGGACACAGGAAGTAGGGTAAATAAGGAGTTTCCGTTGCTCGCCAACTTTACATCATTTTCGCCCAACTTTGAAAGCCATCGTTCAGAAATATGTGTGTGTGTGTGTGTGTGTGTGTGTGTGTGTGTGTGTGTGTGTGTGTGTGTGTGTGTGTGTGTGTGTGTGTGTGTGTGTGAGCGTGTATTTATCACTTTGTGGGGACCAAATGTCCCCATAAGGATAGTAAAACCCGAAATTTTTGACCTTGTGGGGACATTTTGTCAGTACCCATGAGGAAAACAGCTTATAAATCATACTAAATTATGTTTTTTGAAAATGTAAAAATGCAGAAAGTTTTCTGTGAGGTTTAGGTTTAGGGGTAGGGTTAGGTTTAGGGGATAGAATATAAAGTTTGTACAGTATAAAAACCATTATGTCTATGGAAAGTCCCCATAAAACATGGAAACACAACAAGTGTGTGTGTGTGTAAATTACGCTTTGAATGCCAGGAGGAATGTTGTTAAGAGACTGTTGGCAATGCTGACCAAGTCAAGCGTGCATTCCAAACATGTCAGCGTATCAAGCACACACACAAATACATAAACACAAACAGTGCTGTAAATCCCACCTATCCTCTCATAAATTTAAAGCCTAAGAACTACAGTTATGAACACAGGAGTTCACTCAATATTTCAAGTCAAATAAACAGATCACCTCCATCTGACTGATGAATCACTTTTCTTCCTTTTTTTTTTAAATACTCTTAGCCTTACCATGATCATGTCAATGATAATGCTACAATATTCTAGCTCACATGTAAAGTATGAAATACTGATGGAATACTAGGTGGAATTTTGGCCCACTCTTCTTTGCAGAACTGATTTAGATTAGCCACATTGGAGGGTTTTCCCAAGAACTGCCCTTTTATGGTCCTGCCACAGCATCAAGGGTTCAAGTCAGGACTTTGACTAGGCCTCTCCAAAACTTCAATTTAGCTTCTTTTGAGTAATTTAGAGGTGCACTTACTACTATGCTTTGGATCAATGTCTTGCTACATAATTCAGTTGTGCTTGATATTCAACTCACGGAGTGATGACAGGACGTTCTCTTTTAAGATTTTCTGGTAGACAGCAGAAGTCACGTTTCCCTCAATTATTGCAAGTCGCCCTGGCCCTGAAGCAGCAAAGCATCCCCACACCATCACATTACCACCACCATGCTTGACCGTATGTATGATGTTCTTTTTGTGTAATACTGTGTTTGATTTACACCAGATGTAATGGGACCCCTGTCTTCCAAACAGTTCCAGTTTCTACTCGTCGGTCCACAGAACAATCTCCCAAAAGGTTTGAGGATCATCAAGGTGTGTTTGGCAAAATTCAGACCAGCCTTAATGTTCTTCTAGGTTAGCAGTTGTTTTTTCCTCGCCACTCTTCCATGGATGGCATTTTTGGCCAGTGACTTTCTAATAGTGATGTTTATTGATGTGAGAGTGGCCCGCAGTTCCTTGGATGCTGTCCTTGGCTTTTTTGTGACTTCCTCAATGAGTCGTTTCTGTGCTCTTGGAGGAATTTTGGAAAGTCGGCTACTTCTGGAAAGATTCACTACTGTGCCAAGTTTTGTCCATTTGGAGATAATGGCCCTCACAGTGGTTCTTTGTAGTCCCAGAGCCTTTGATATAGATTTGTAACCCTTCCCAGACTGATATAATTCAATCACCTTTCAATAAACATTTATTTTTTCTACCTTGGCATAGTGTGCTACTGGTTGAGACATTTTAGCCAGCTTCATGCTGCTGAAAAAGTTCTATTTAGGTGTTTATTTGATTGAACAGGACTGGCAGTATTCCTGGGTGTGTCTAGTCTAGCTGAACCCCATTATGAATGCAGTTTCATAGGTTTGGGAATTTAAATAACTTAAGTAACTAAGGGGGCAAATGCTTTTTCATACAGGCCCAATTGGTATTGGATAACTTTTTTGCTTCAATAAATAACAGTATCATTTTGTGTTTACTCATATTGCCTTTGTTTTATTACAATTTAGGATGAAAATTGAAGAAACTGACAAAAACTGAAGAAAATACGTCTGCCAAATACGTTTTAACAGCACTGTAGAACAGAAGAACAGGGAGCCCTGCAACAGGTGGCATGACCCCCACAGAGCCCCCCATTCTGGGATTACATGAAGTGTCAGAAGCAATTGAGGCAAATTCTGAAAACTTGAAACATCCTATCTGCCATCAACCAAGAAAAACTGCGTCCATGTGTACCTAGGAGAATTTTTGCTTTTTTGAAGACAAAAGGTGGTCATACCAAATATTGATATAGTTGTTTTATGTTTACTGGACTTTGTAAAATTTTTATTGATAAATGAAAACTATTTACAGCACTATTTTTAAAGACATCCTCACTATGCAACATTTTTCGCAAGTGCCTAAAACTTTACTATCTATCTATCATAGAGGTGCACCAATACCAATTTTTGAAGGCCAATACAAGTACCAAGAACCATGATTTGGTTATCGGCCGATACAAGTAGTTTTGTGATTGTAAAATGTATGCCATTCTGTATGCATTTTGTATCTTGAGACTGGCAATATTCAGGTTTAAGTAATTAAAAATGACAATTCATGTCTGTTTTAATAGGGTGTAGCTTACCTTTAAAAGTATCCCAGCAAACACGTACACATTATTCATGCTTTATCTTTGTTATTTTATCCATATTGTTCTGTACATTCACGGAGAGGAAAGAGCGGCTTTAGTATTGGTTGTTCTGGGTTTGTTGTGTTGAGTCAGACTGTGTTCGACATTTGTTCGATTGCTTTATACTGTGTTGTTATTGGGCTGAAGTAATGTAGCAAACAGTAACTCCCATCACTTTTTCCAGCTTCATCTTTACACGTAACACATGATATTTGGAGTTGCAGTGTCCATCTGGCATGTACAGGGCCCTTCCGCGAGTCTGATCATAGCGCTCTTTTTTTCCTCAATCAAACACAAATGTGTGGAGAAAGAGATGGTGAATGACATGAAAACGTCTCTATACATAACCTCGTTTCCCTGAGACGAAGGGAACGAGACATTGCTTGCTAACGCATATGTATATATATTGTTTTTCTGTAAAAATATCAAAAAATCCTTAAAACAAGTTAAAATTAAGTGAATTTCCTTACTTTATTTACTTGTTTATAGTCAAAACAAGTGAAAAATTTGCCAGTACTGAAGTAGTAAACCAAAGTATTTAGATTACGTTACTGACTTTGAGTAATCTAATGGAATACGTTACAAATTACATTTTATAGCATGTATTCTGTAATCTGTAGTGGAATACATTTCAGAAGTAACCTTCCCAACCCTATATATGTGTATATATATATATATATATATATATATATATATATATAGTATAATAAAAAAATAATGCAAAAATCAGTTTGATGGCTAGTAATAAATATATATGACCAGTAAATTTTTTTAATTAACCTACCATTTACAGTTGAGCTTAAATATTATTATATTCTTAATTATGGACCCAGTTTTTTGTGCATCTATCTCCAAAACCTCCCAATGTTTGTTGCACATTACATAAGTGTTTGTGTCTTGGAGTAGAATCATCTTATCTTTGTGGATACAAGCTGGTGTTTACTGTAGTCAGAGTTTTGTTTAAAGGGACAGAGGCAGAAAACATGGACAATGAGTGTCATACCTTCACGTACTCCTTGAAAATCTCAGCAGCCATGCTCATCTCTAACACACTGTGCAGTATCATGTTGCAGTATGCTGCCAGAAGATTTCGCCGCATGTTCAAGTCTTCCAGCCGACACTCTCCACACTCAATCTTACCGACTGCAGAGACAAACAGAGAGAGGAGAGATATATTGAAGCAGAGTGGTGGAGATTCAATAACACAGCAGTATAATTATGATACTTGAATCTTATAAATTAAATGCTTTCCTGAGGTGAGCTAAAGCTAACAACATTTTCACTCTGAAAACTGAACGCGCCTGTCATCATCCTGCCTGGTCCTGAAGCCATCACTTAATAGAGAGCTTTCATAACAAAATTACTGACGTGAAGAAAATCCAATAACTAAATTGCTTTTTATTACATGTTACCAGCAAAAGCCTATATTGCATTTTTTTCAAAAAGTAAGAAATTTGTGCCAGAACAAATCGACAATTCACTGAAATATTTATAGAATTGATATGGTTTACCTCAGTCACTCTTGATTTCTAATCAAATACCCCAACATTTTATGTTATCATATGCTTTTGTTTGTCTAAAAGCAACACAACAGCCAAAAAAACAAACGAAAAACTAGTTTACGAGAGCTAATATTGATTTTTAGGCATATGCAGTGATTTTGTACAGTATATGCCACCATCATTTTCATTTGTGTGCTTCTAATTCAAATTCTACTGGGTTTGTGTTGATACAATTATCTCTTCATTTAGAACTACAACTTCTGTGAGATCTTAAATAATAATATATTTACAAATTATTTTGATAATGGGTTACTACTACCTGTTTGATTTATAAGTCTTTATTCAATTACATGTTTCATAGGTCAGTTAGAAGGTGGGGAGCCATTAGATTAACTAACCTCAAACAAATACTGTGTTCTAATATGGTACTTTGCCACTAATAAGGTGAGAATGAGGCTGATTGTTTTTCTATACATGATCTTTACATTCTCTTCCGCATAACATTGGTAGCGGTAGAGGCAGACTGCCATCTGCTGGTGAGAACATTTTTAAATGTGATGATGTGATTTATATGTGATGCAGAGGGGTTACCAGGATATCATGTTTTGGGGGCAACATAAACAATTGAAAAAATCGGCGCAAAATTAAGCTATACTACACACAATCTGTTTTAGTGCATATCTTTTTCTAAGCCAGGAACCCAGAGATAGGCACAGGGCCCCTATTAGACTATAGGGCTATCACATAAAAGTTAGTTAAACCAGGACAACATTAATAATATGATAATGATATTATTATTATTTATTATTATTATTATTGACAGATTCATATATCAGATCACGGTGATTGCCTGGTGATGACTGACAGGTGTTTGCTTGTGAGAAGACGTGCTACACGAGTAGGCAACCAAGACGAGAGAGTTTTTTAAATGAATCTGAAGTCACGTTTGTATAGACAAGAGGTAAATTAATTTGTTTCTTCTTCTAAGCTGTTCCAGACTTAGGTGCTACTTTTAGGGCTAAAATGCTGAATTAGGCCTACTCTTAGTAAAACACATTAGGAGTCTAAAGTTATGAAGCTACTTGTAGCCTCTTATAAGATTCTTTGAGAATGCGGACCCAGGTAAAAAATTTTGATATGCTCATTTGAACGGTATGAGAACAGTATTTTAATGTTATTCTCTGGTTTTAAGTGCTGACGACTGTGACTACTGCGCACTCTGGTTGTTAATGTGATCCGGCAGCAGACTGACACACACCCAATAACGGCCAATAGAAAAGCAATAGGCTACATTTTTTTTAATGAACGTTCTAGTTAGGACTGTTCGTTTTTTATTTAAGGGGCTACTGGAGGAGTTTTGAGATCTATAGTCAAAATAGACTTAGATAAATGTATTTATTTAAATATTACTATTTTTCACAGTCTCATTTTTAATTTAAGACCGGGGTAAAGCAAGGAAAACTAAAATTTACCTCAAGGCGGGATAATGAACGACTTTAGTCTCATTCGTGGAGGTGGAAAAAAGTTCTTTGTGAAATGCAAGTTCCCTATCGAGAGGTCTCTCCTATTGCGTAAGTAGCTTACGCTATGGGAAAACTCTGTTTCTCGAGAAATATTGAAGTCTTTATGTAAAACGCATTGCAGCTGCACAGCAGACAGTAATGAGCGAGGCAGCTCGGTCATTGGCTGTGCTGCGGCAACTGCTCGAACCAATGACGGGGCGACTCTGAACGCGCGACCAATGGGCGCGCGCCTCTCGTTCACGCGCTCAGAGCCCGCCGAAATTAGCATAGCCAGGCTATATAATGGGCACCCCGTCATGCGAGTTCCTTTAGATTTAATCTCCTTCAGCAAAGACCTTCTCTTCGCTGGATTCTCCGGATTGTTGGAGTCTTTCGCCCGCCGTCGAAAAGCCTACAGCAGGACCGCTAAGAGGACACCGGCATCTTCAGCCGCCTTCGAAGCCTTCTGCTACGCCATCCGGCGCGCAACGCTATATCCTTTACTGCAAGCGCTCGCCCCTGCGACGCTTTTGATTGGTAAAAGAGCAATTTTTTCAAGGCGTTGTTGCAAATGCCTTCAGCCTGCACCTCGTGCAGAGGCCCTCTTCCTGATGGGGATCGTCACATCATTTGCACTCACTGCCTGGGACCAGACCACGCAGAAGCTGCTCTCATTCAGGGCGGATGCCCCGAATGTGACTCCCTGGGCCTCGCCGAGCTGCGCGCTCGCTTTGCCGCTTTCGCCGCAATCGAGCCTGCTTCCACCGTGCTGCCGCCCCCTCCGTTCGAGCCGCGCAAGAAAAAGCGCCGCTCACAGAGGCTGCCAGAGCACATAGACTTCGGTGACGTCACGCCGGCCCAGTCCCCGTGTGCTTCACCGCTGCCTGAGATCTCCCTGCCGCCAGTCCATTTTATGAAGACGGACCAGCACCCCTCGAGCAGAGTGGTGGGTCTCGTCTCGTTCGGCGCATCAAGGGACGACGATGAAAAGGATGACAGCCTCTCTATTGACGCTGCATCCGACGACTGGCCGGGCTTGAGTTTCGACCCCGCCGAAAGAAAGCCGAAGAAAGCCGCCTGAGCAACGAGGTCCTCGGCCCAAGATCGTGCTGAACCCGGAGCCTCGTAAGTCTTCCTAGCAATAGGAAGAAAAAGAGAGAGTACGTGTCTCGCAAAGGCCGGACCACTCTCTCTAAAACATGTAAAACATTACCCAGTCCCCTTACAGGCGGTTGGAAATGTCTGTACAGCAGTCAATGGGCCAGTCACAGAACTCGCTCACCTGCAAACGGCGACACACAGAAATCACGAAAAGAGTCATTTTCTGCCTGTGTCACTAAGGGTTCACATGTCCACACTAAAGTGCGCATTCCCACATACCAATACTGTCCAAACAGTGCCAAATACTTCCCCAGCTCAGGCTGGACGTCCAATAAATGTAGATCGTGTGCCTATTGTCATGTATGCACCACTACACACAAGCACTGTTCCCACAGTTATAAACACTTCCCCAGTAAAAGCGGGAAATACTATAAAGGTAGCGCGTGTGCCTGCTGTCCTGCATGCACCCCTACACACAAACACTGTATGCATAGCCAAAAACCCCGCCATGGCGGAAGACTTTATGAAAGTGGTGCGCGTGCCTACTACAGTATATGCACCCCCACCCATAAGTGCTGCCCATACAGTTTCAAACAGTTCTCTGTCTCATGCCGCAAACATCACAGATGCGATGCGCAAGCCAAGAGACGCCCCGCTAAAAGCGGGAAGCTTTATGAATGTGGCGCACGTGCCTATTACGATGTATGCACCCCCACCCGAAAACTCTGTTCATACAGTTTCAGGCATTTCTCCGACTCATGCTGCAAGCATTTCGGAGATAGCGCGCGTGCCTGTACTCTCACACGCACCTCTGCACTCGGCACTCAATACGGCTGCTCAGCGCGCACCTGCGCCTCTGAGAGCTGTAAACTCAGTGTTAGCACAAGGCAATTTGCCGGTGGGGCCCATACGTCACAGCGACATGCCCCCAGCCAGCATTCAGCCCATATCTGTGCGAGCAAAAGCCTGGGAAAAATCCCGACATGCCGAAATGGGTTTTGAACATAATAAAACACGGTTACTCACTTCAATTCGCCGAGACCGCCCGCTTTCAGCCGTGGTCGAGACAGTGAGGAAAGATGTCACATGTTCTACGACCGAGGTGCTCAGACTGATAGAGAAGGGCTTATAGAAACTGTTCCTCCCTCTATGAGCTAGGCGGGTTTTACAGCCGCTATTTTCTCGTCCCGAAAGGACAGTGGCCTCCGCCCCATCCTAGATCTCAGACATCTGAACAAAGCTTTAATGATTCGCTCGTTCAGAATGTTAACAACCAAACATATCCTCGCGCAAGTTCGCCCGGGATTGGTTTCTAACAGTGGATTTGAAAGACGCTTACTTTCACATTCGATAGCGCTCATCACAGGCCTTTTCTGAGATTCAGCTCGAGGGACAGTCATACCAGTACACAGTACTACCATTCGGCCTATCATTGGCCCCCGTACATTCACGTAAATGTATGGACGCGGCACTTTCCCCTGAGACAGCGGGAGTGCGAATACTGAATTACCTCGACGATTGGCTAATCATAGCACAATCAGAGGGTCAGTTAACGACGCACAGATCTTGGATTATCAGCCATCTAGAATGCCTGGGTCTGAGAATCAATTTTGCAAAGAGCGTGCTATCCCCAGCCAGAATATCTCTTTTCTGGGAATAGTGCTAGACTCAGTGCAGATGACAGCGTGCCTCTCATCAGAGCGCGCGCTCTCTATTCGACGCCTTGCAACATCATTCAGAACGGGCGCACACGCCCCCGTCAAACGATTTCAAAGAATGCTTGGTCTCATGGCCTCGGCATCAGCGGTACTCCAGCTAGGATTGTTGCACATGCGTCCTCTCCAGCGCTGGCTCAAGAGCCGTGTCCCCACTCACGCGTGGCGCTCGGGTCACTTTTTGATCAGAGCGAATCACGGCTGTATAAAAGCCCTGACGCCCTGGAAAGCCGTCAATTGGTATCAAACCGGCGTGAGTCTGGGCGTAAATACGTGGAGAAAAATGATCACGACAGATGCCTCCAAAATAGGATGGGGGGCCCTTTACGAGGGCAGGCCTGTATCCGGCTTTTGGTCAAACCCGGAAAAGCGCCTACATATAAACTGTCTGGAAATGAAAGCGGTCGCCTTGGCTCTCAGAGCCCTGCTTCCGTACCTGAAAAACGAACACTTCCTGGTCCGAACGGACAACATGACGATAGTTTCGTATATAAATCGCCAGGGTGGACTCAGGTCGAGCTCCCTGCACTCTATGGCCAGGGAGCTCATCTTATGGTCACAACACCACCTGCGCTTGCTGAGAGCAGCGCATGTGCCAGGCGCCCTGAACCAGGGAGCAGACATGCTGTCCAGAGACAAGGTTCTCCCAGGAGAATGGTCTCTCCACCCCCTGACGGTTCAGTGGTTATGGCAAAACTTTGGCAAGGCAGAGGTCGACCTCTTCGCCTCCAGGGAAAACGCGCAATGCCCCCTTTTCTTCTCAAAGACCACGGACGCGCTCGCCCAAGTCTGGCCGAGCCGCCCCTTGTATGCTTTTCCCCCGATCACGATGCTACCTCAGGTCATCAGTCGGATCAGGGAAGTGAGATGTGCAGTGCTCCTGGTAGCCCCACGCTGGAACAACCAAACGTGGTTTCCAGAACTGATGCAGATGATGCAATCTGCCCCATGGCCGATTCCGTTGAGGCTAGACCTCCTCAGGCAGGCCAACGGGATGATTCTTCATCCCCGCCCGATCTGTGGGCCCTCCATGCATGGCCCCTCAATGGGTTCCCGAGAACCTCCCCAGTGGAGTTTTGAGAACCATCACTGAGGCGCGAGCACCCTCTACGAGGCTTATATGCCCAAAAGTGGAAAGTGTTCAGTGACTGGTGTGATACCAAGAGCTTGAACCCCAAATCATGCGAGATACCAAGTGTACTCGCCTTTTTGCAAGAGCTGCTGGAGGCGGGCCGCACACCCTCCACGCTCAAAGTCTATGTGGCTGCCATAGCGGCGTCACACAATCCTGATAAAGGACGCTCATTAGGGAAAACGACCTAATCATTCGTTTCCTAAGAGGCTTAGGAGGATGAACCCTCCTCGCCCCCCCTCGGTGCCGATCTGGGACCTGGCCACGGTCCTGGACGCACTCAAAAGTGCCCTGTTCGAACCTCTCCGAACCGTGCACCTTAAACAGCTCTCGCTCAAAACTGCGCTCTTGCTGGCGCTCGCCTCAGTCAAAAGAGTGGGCGACCTGCACGCGCTGTCATCAAGCGCTGCTTGCCTGGAATTTGGACCTAACGACTGCATAGTTGTCCTTAGGCCAAAGCACGGGTATATTCCTAAAGTGCTCTCCACACCCTTCAGAGCACAGGTGATATCTCTGGCAGCGCTATCGTCCCCAGCAGACGAAAGCGACGCTAATTTACTCTGCCCGGTCAGGGCGCTCAGAGTATATTTGGAACGTTCTGCCCTGTTCAGACAGACGGAACAATTATTCGTATGCTTTGGCGGCCGCACTAAAGGTCTCGCAGTCTCAAAGCAAAAAATATCGCGCTGGATAGTGGATGCTATAGCGCTAGCTTATGAAGCCAAGGGCCTTCAATGCCCCTTAGGCGTCAGAGCTCACTCTATGAGGAGCATGGCCACCTCGTGGGCTTGGTCGAGTGGGATACCCATTGAAGATATTTGTGCGGTGGCGGGCTGGGCCTCGCCTTCGACATTTATCAGGTTTTATAACCTACAGGTCCCCTCATTGCATTCCAACATTCTATCAGCCTGACTGTAGAATGGACTGGAGTATGTATATGCTGAGCAATATCTCCTCCCTTATAAGGTCCCTTATAAGTCCGTCTCTGACCGACTTAGAGGATTTTTTATGCATATCAGTACATAGAAATGAGCTGCCTCGCTCATTACTGTCTGCTGTGCAGCTGCAATGCGTTTTACATAAAGACTTCAATACTTCTCGAGAAACGGAGTTTTCCCATAGCGTAAGCTACTTATGCAATACTCGTTCCCTCCTCTCAGGGAACCGAGGTTACGTTAGTAACCGAGTCGATTTATTGTATTAAAATTTAAATGCAAAAGAAAAGGCATGAGTCTGCTGTTTTTGTCAATTTTAAGTTTTAATTTAAAATGTTTGCGATTTTAATATAAATATATGGTTAAATATTTTTCCACTTAATTGCTCGAGCAAAATAATATGTACATCTGTATAGAAGTAATGCACTGAATACGTTGATTAAATTGGGTTTTAACGTGAATACGTCTATTAAAGAGTGTAGCCTAGCCTATATGTGTACAAAGAGAATCGCAATGCAGACAAAACTTTTTTTTTTTTTAATAAAAGTTGTTGATAACTTCTGGATTTGAAATAAAAAAAATAGTGAGTAGGCCTATGCCTATGTGTTTCTGGTACAGTACAGCCGCGGATCAGTTAGCCTACAAAGTAACGCAGCATATGTGAAAGCATCTCGCGCTGCTCGTGCACCGCATACAGTGCACTGCACACTGCTTTCTCATCGCCTCACATTCTATCAGCTGCAATTCTGGCGCCTCGATCAGTCCCCGAAAACTCGACGTACATTCACATCATATGTTAATGCAGTGGTAGAGTTACACTCACAGGACACTGCACTTATTCGCAATCACAAAAGTTCATTGTTTGCTCGTGCTTTAAAGCTCTGCCAGGTAAACATGTCATTGGCGTTCTGTTCTGACATAATGCACTTTTTCTGAGCGCGTACGCCGAGCTCGCGCGCACTGTGAAACAGCGCCAAACTGGATTTTTGTTGTGTCAGACCTCACTCATCTGCTAGCGATGGAAAAATATGCACAAAACAATCCACTTTTAAATTGTAATTTATCATCAGATGGACAGATTATTTCTCAAATTCTCAGGGGAGGCAGAGCTTATCCTAGGGGAGGCACTGCCTCCCCCAGCCTCCCCCTAGACACGCCCCTGATGTGATGTGTACACATGAACTTTTGAAAAGGATAATGTGTGTACATTTAGTACATATAATGTATTGTGGAATATCAGCGCAGTGCAAAATGAGACAAAATAAACATTTTAAAATCCCTCTTTTTTTTAAACTGTACCTGAATTCCTGATAATCATTTTGTCATTGAGCACTGACAACATTCAAGTCTTTTTGATAATAATTTTTTTTTTAAATCACAGTAAAATCTGAAGAACATGGTTATTAAATGAGTTCTAAAGAGCAATGACTCTAAACACTTTCAGCTGCTGAAGCCACCAATCTCACCCCACTGCAGAGCACAGGCCAAACAAGGACCCTTACAATTTAAATGAGAAGGAGAGAACCTTTACTATTGTGGGTATCCAGCTCAGGGTTGGTGAAAACATGCTCCAAAACAAAGGAGAGTAGAGCTTTCAGGGGTTTGGGATCAGGGGTGTACAGCAGCGGAATGCCTGCAGATGCATCCCACATCTGAAGCTGGTAATTATGAGCTATGAGAACATCACTCAGACACATGAAAGCCTTTATGAAAAAAAAACAAAAAACACAGAGCCCAATCAACAACATAAACTAATTATAATTATAATTAAATTCTATTATAATTCCTAAACAATACCTAAACATCCACTGCCTGACATCCTAAAGTTCAAACAATGGGGTAAGATAATTGCACTTAATTCAATATATACACTCCTGGGCAAAAATAAAAATGGGCAAAGCCCAAAATTGCAAAACATTAAGATTTTAATGGTCTTAACCACAAATAATTGCCCAGGATATTAGCAAGAATTGAACATTTATTGTGGAGACCATTAAAAGCATAATGTTTTGCCATTTTGGTCTTGGCCCATTGTTTTGTCCAGGAGTGTATTCTATGAAAGCAGTTTTAATATCCTATGCAATTATGCTTCTCAAAAAATTATCTTGTTTAAAGGATTTTTACTGGGAAAAAAGACAAAATATTGATTAAGAATAGGCTGCTATTGTTTTGTTCCATTACATCATGAATAGAAAATAAGTGACATCACTGTACTGAAAAAAACTAAGTTTGTTTGCCAGAATCTTTGATTTGTTTTAGTTACAATTAGTGGGTTTTTCTGCTGTCAATGACCCCTGGCATGGAGTGGGAATTCAATAAAGCACAAAGCAAGGGCCAAGGGCACTTCACAGGAAATTAAAGTCAAAACAAACAGAAATCAAACACTGGCACCAAAACACATGCTACTGCATTGTATGCAAAGAATATTCTCTGAAACTTCTACATGGAGTGGAATGTCTTGAACAGAAAGAGACGTGATGCTCACTTGTTCTCTTATGAGCTGCTCCACATGCGAGAGACAGTGGTGGCATTTCTCACAGTAGCAACGTAGCTGGTTTCTCTGCTGGATGGCTGACTCCTAAAAAAAAGTACACATGAACACATATCCATTAAACTGACCATTTGTCTACTTCAAAGCATTTAATTAACACGAAATATATAGTATTTGCATCTGCTTAAGTAAAACTGGCACTAGGGATGTCATAATATATTTATTATTGATCAGCACATTATTTTATAGATATTCAAATATTTGCTGACATTTAAATTAGAAATAATACATTTTGTGTGCTTTCCAATTCCCTAAGTTGGCCTCTGTTTAACAGTATGGCATAATGGCATAATAGCGTTGGAAGACCACAAGGGATGATATAACATTCCCTGAAGTCGGTCGCGGTCACAAAAGGCACAGGTATCACACACACAAACACAGGATGAGCTGATGTGGTGCAGTAGATGGCAGTCCAAATTTACGATGGTTGATGCACTTACATTTACATTTATGCATTTGGCAGATGCTTTTATTCAAAGTGACTTACAGTGCACTTATTACACGGACAATCCCCCTGGAGCAACCCGGAGTAAAGTGCCTTGCTCAAGGACACAATGGTGGTGGCTGTGGGGATCGAACCAGCGACCTCCTGATTAACAGTTATGTGCTTTAGCCCACTACACCACCACTCCTACTTCTTTAAGAATGAACAAAGTGAAGATGATGAGTTTGCAGGTTAGTGTATCAAACTGGTGTAATGATGGTGCAACGTTTATAATGCAATTTCTCAATATTTAGCCTTTAATAGGTATTTCATTCAAGCAGTCAACCCACAAAATGACATACTTGTCACTGAAAATACATTGTGTAGGTTATATGAAAGATTCATATACACAATATCCTCCAGCGAAGGCTAGAGTAAATAATCTTTGTCCTTTGACTATGATTGGCAATACATTTTATGGAAAACTATGCAAGTTGCACTGCCTTGCATTACAGAATTTGGACACTGAGCTTTGGCTGAGTGTGCAGACCTTCTAAGAAAATACTTGTTTCTAATTTTAGAACGCGCCATTTCGTCCACTAGACGCGTCCAAGTGTCTTTTACCCGCTCACACTTTAACAGTTGTGTTGTGAAATATGTTAAAAAAGACAAAGACTATTGTGCAACGAGCAGCCCAATTTATATGTCAAGAAAAGCCCGATATATATCGATAATCATCTGGAAAATCTTCCGATTATTATTGCGTGAAAAAAGGCATCGATTCCAAGGCTAGCCGACACAAAATAGATAAAGTTGACGTCTTGCAGTGTGAAATACTATACTCTATCTAAAATAAATGTAATCTCCATTTTTCTAATCGTTTTATAATTATTATTCATGAAGTTTCTTTTGAGCTTATTATAATTTTGAGAGAATACATGGAACATGTAAAATGCACTAGTGAATTCAAAAGTGTGAAAAACAAAACAAAGAGTGATGATGACCATTTACAGCACATAAAATGTATGCTTTCTATTATGCATTCATATACATTTTAACCTAAAATCTTGATGTTGATTTAAAAATATGTTAATAGACATTTAATGCATCAACTACCCATAAATCAAAACCGAATCTTCCCAAATAGACACTCTATGCTGCTTTGAACTTCCGGTATGGACAACAAAACTGAATATGGACTGAAATATAAAGAATTTTTGGTGTAAAATATGTTGTATACAGAACAGTATGTGGCAAGAGAGCTTGGCTTTGTACACACACACCCCAGACAGAATGAGGAGAGCATAATTACGCTAAATAATAGAAACTGCAAGAAGGCCACAGCAGAGTTCTAACTGAAGTGGACTGATGAAAGCATTTTTCCAAGCAGTGCTGCCAGTCTCTTGTGTAAAATATTCATTCATAATTACATGCACGTGGAGCTCCAGGGTGGACGTGCTCTAATGGTTCCCCCATCCCACGTAGTCGCGATGTCGTTGCTGCTAAATTACTCATTTTGAAACAGACATGAGTCCCAATTTTATGCTGAACACGCCTTTTTTTCCCTTCACCTCGGGTCGCCATTGACATTAGAATTGCAGATTGAGCCAAGTTGCCACCTTGGCCAAAAAATTGCCGCCTGCACTGTCAGTTATTGATGAGGAGGCCAGAGGACAAAACGTCCATTCCTGAGCCTTCTCTATACCACCGGATTGGACGCATCTTACCTACAGCAGTCTTAATGGACGTCAATATTTCACTGCATAAAGGTTAGAGGTGAGGAAATATGATTACCTTGTGCACTGCATGGAAACACAGGCCTAATAATAAGTCTAGACATTAGCGGTGAAACATCCACACAAGAGCGCAACCATTAAGCCCACTACAATCCATCACCAGCTCCTACTTTTCCTAAAGACTAGCGATCAATCGCTTTCTATCACTTATTAAAATCCACTGGACATAACCCCAGGCCTTTGGCTGATATTTGAAATGTAATATGGCAGATTTAAAGGACACAGTGCTCTGTGATGGATCATACAGCAATTCTGTAGACTGTGAGTCTAGCATACCTAAAAATGCTGGTTTAATTAATCACCCAAGGGAAAAGGTCTGTGCTGGATTATTAGCATTCTAAATGTGACGTCAGTCTTCAATGACAGAAGTTATGCTTTAATCAGAGACAGAGTGAAAGAGTAAGGTAGATGGCTCACCCTGGAGGTCACATCTTTTCCAAATGTGTTTGTGCTTCCACAGGATGCAGCTACACAGACAGCAAAGAGCCTCCGTTGTTAACTACAAGAATCACAGATTAGACAGATGAGTCCTGTTGAATAAATGTATAATCTAGAGGATCTGGTTCAGGCTAACAATGCTACCTACACGGGCAGAACACCATGTTTTATCTCCACCCCCAAGAGTTTGATCCCCAGCTCATACAGGCTCCATTTTGACAGATCCTGAGCACTAGACAGATTTTATATAGCAATACAGCAACAAATAAAATAAGAATAAACGTATACTTTATTTAATGACTTGTCTGAGTGCTTTATCCTATTCTGTCCACACAGTTTGGTTATTTACAGAGTGACAACCATATTCTACAACCAAATTCACTCCCGAAAAATTTAGGAAGTGATTACTGAATTTACATTAGCCCTCCTATTCTGATCAAATAGGGCCTCTTCTTTGCTGTTCATGGTCATTTTATATGACCTTTTATATTTTATATATTTTTTAGAGCTTATTTATATATACTGTAAATTTCTCATTTTACCATTAATTTGCATATGCAAGCTAACAAATGTATGTAACTTCATTACAGTAAAACCTAGTAACATGAAGAAAATATGAGAATGTATCCTTGATTAAGGGCAGATTGCTGCCATTTGGTCAAAAAAGAAAAATAACATGACTTGAAAATCATGTTAAGACAACAATAGCAAGTAGATGGCTGCTGTGTTCTATGCAGCCACCTACTGTGTTGTAATTCTAAATTGATCACAAGTTTGCATTTATATATACACAGATCAGCCACAACATTAAAACCACCTGCCTAATATTGTGTAGGCCCCCTCGTGGCACCAAAACAGTGCTAACCCACATCTCAGAATAGCACTCAGATGTTATTCTTCTAACGACAATTGTACAGAGCGGTTATCTGAGTTACCGAAGATTTAGTCAATTAAATTCAACCAGTCTGGCCATTCTCTGTTGACCTCTCTCATCAACAAGACGTTTTCATCCACAGAACTGCCGCTCAGTGAATGTTTTTTTGTTTTTGGCACCATTCGTAAATTCTAGAAACTGTTGTGTGTGAAAATCCCAGGAGATCCGCAGTTGCAGAAACTCTCAAACCAGCCAGTCTGGCACCAACATTCATCCATGTGATTATCTAATCAGCCAATCATGTGGCAGCAGTGCATAAAATCAAGTAGATATGGGTCAGAAGCTTCGGTTAATGTTCACATCAACCACCAGAATGGGTAAAAAAAAATGTGATCTCAGTGATTTGGACCGTGGCATGATTGTTGGTGTCAGATGGGCTGGTTTGAGTATTTCTGTAACTGCTGATCTCCTGGGAAAACAAAAAACATCCAGTGAGTGGCAGTTCTGCAGATGGAAACGACTTGTTGATGAGAGAGGTCAATAGAGAATGGCCAGACTGGCCAAGACTCTAATGTTCACTTTTACAGCCAACAACAGAACACTTATTACGCTTACGAAGCTGAGAAATTATTCTTGTAACTGTATCTGCTCCAGTGTGGAAAAAGTTGGCGGATGGTCACTCAGGGGAGGATCTATGATAATAGGGTGGAGTCCGTCACCAGTTGTGGGCGAGGCCTGCTTTAACATGACGTCAAGTTAGAGTAAAAACGAAAACCATTCATTCTGACACACTGTGTTTGATTAATAAAAATGTAATAAAGAGGAGTGGGTGGACTTTTAACATTGTAGGGTGGTTGTGTACACACACTGCTGACTCACATTTATGTACGAACACCATGTAAAAGTGAATTTTGTATAATAGGTCCCCTTTAATGTTGTGGCTGATCTGTGTATATTTAGACATTATCACAAAATTAAAAGTTTAGCATTTTTTTTTTTTTTTTTGAATGTTTTGAAGTGTCAGTTTTTGCAATAATGTCACATTATGCTTACAGTAAAACCTGAACTGATGTTACAAAGAGAAGCCCGAAAATAATCATTTGGTACCAATCATTTAAGTCAGACATAAAAATGTAATAATGTAAATGAATAATGTGAAGAAAATTAATAGTAATAAACTATTAAGCAAATTAAAAAGAAATTAACAGCAATGGACTATGAAATTAAATTAGTGTATAAAACAGAAGACCCAGACTTCTCTTGTGTGCATGCGTGAGTGTTTTGTGTTCTGCCTTCTGGCTGTGTTAGTCTCACACATTTATTTGTGTGTGTGTGTGTGTGTGTGTGTGTGTGTGTGTGTGTGTGTGTGTGTGTGTGTGTGTGTGTGTGTGTGTGTGTGTGTGTGTTCTGCTTTGTGGCTGAATTGTAGATTTTATTTTAAAAAATTAAAAAAATTATCTGTTATAGTCACCAGTTCATTTTTTCATTTGTGTTTTGCACTCTGCATGTTGTAAAGTCTCACCCCTTCATTTATGTGTGTGTTTCTTCTGTATTGTGACTGATTTATATTGATTTTGACAAATTATTTGATTTAAAATTGCTGTTTTTATTCTTTCCAATTCATTTTCTATTGTCGGTCAATTTTTATATTTAAGTGTGTACACAATGACACGAACAACTAATTGCTAATACAGCAATGTAATAAAAGATTATCAGTCCCGCGGTCTAGGGGAAACCCATACATAATGGTCTAGAGAGAGCCTGCTGTTTAAAAGCAGCAGCTTAATGAGCATGAAACAAACATGGTACCTCTGTCGACAATCAAATGAATATCAATCTTGCTCAAAAATGTTTACTGCCGCATGACCCCAAAACATTGCATTTGGGTAACATATAGCTATCACTATGTCAACAATCATAAGTTCAGGGTTGACTCCTGCATTCCATACACACACAGAATGCAAATTTAGAGGATTCATTCCCACAAATAAATATGGTTAAATAACTCCCAATACGCTCCAGAAACTGGTGTTTGTCATTGCATTTACAAAATGTAGGCTTACATGTTGAACACAGTAAGTTTCTTTAGTGTGGACAGAATTTCCACAGTGTAGTCCTGTGAAACCATCCTGTAGATGAAAAGAAGAGCTTTTAGTTAGACCTCTGCTGTGTTGGTTACAGTTGCTATAACACCACTATAAATAAACTAGTGTTTTTTTATGGATGTCAATATGTCATGCAAAAAGACAAGATCCAGATCAAATTAATTTATATCTGATACAATGTTCTTGTGTGGATTTTGAGGATTGACCACAGGTTCCCTATGGGATTAAAATCCAGGAAGTTGCCTGGCCACGGATCCAAAATTTCAATGTAACAATCTCCGAGCCACTTCATTATAACTCTTACCTTGTGACATGGTTCTCCATCATGCTAGAAAATGCACAGATCATCAAGAAGTTGCTCTTGTAGGAAGTTTTGATACCATTCTTTATTCATGGCAGTGTTTTTGGGCAGAATTGTGAGAGAGCCCACTCCCTTGGATGAAAAGCAACCCCACACATGGATGTCTCAGGATGCTTCACTGTTGGCACGACACAGGACTCATGGTAGCTTTCACATTTTCTCAAGACTATACATTTTCCAGATGTCCCAAACAGTCAGAAGGGGGCTTCATCAGAGAAAATAACTTTACCCCAGTCTTCTGGTGTCCAATCCATGTACTTCCTGAAGAATTTCTGTCTGTCTTTGAGGTTTTTCATGGAGAGAAGTGGCTTCATTGCTGCACTTCTTGACACCAGGCCATTGTCCAAAAGTCTTCACCTCACTGTACGTGCAGATGCACTCACACCAACCTGCTGCCAATATTGAGCAAGCTCCGCACTGGTGGTGACACGATTCCGTAGCTGACTCCTCAGGAGGAGACGGTCCTGGCACTTGCTGGACACTCTGGGACATCCTGAAGCCTTCTTCACTGCAGTTGAACCTCTCTCCTTGAAGTACTTGATGTTCCGGTAAATGGTTCTTTCAGGTGCAATATTCTTTGCAGCAATTTCCTTGCATGTGAGGCCATTTTGATGCAAAGCGATGATGGCTGCACATCTTTCTTTAGAGGTAGCCATTGCTAACAAGAACACAATGATTGGAAGCACTTCTTCCCTCTTTTTATAGCAATCAGTCTGCTCTTATAATCCAATCAGTATGATAGAG
Source organism: Xyrauchen texanus (assembly GCF_025860055.1). Taxonomy (NCBI): domain Eukaryota; kingdom Metazoa; phylum Chordata; class Actinopteri; order Cypriniformes; family Catostomidae; genus Xyrauchen; species Xyrauchen texanus. The sequence continues at coordinate 32,058,528 of NC_068289.1, read as the reverse complement.
TGATTTCACCTAACTAGTACTCGTTCAGAATTTCCCAGGTGCTGCTGATATGATTAGTGAAATTATGTTAGCCAGGGCCAAAAAACAGTGAAATTTGGGTTTTTGTGATAAAGTAATTTGTTTTGGCCCAATGAAGCTTTTTGCAATTATTTAAAATGCATCTGATCACTCTGCACAATAATCTAGAAACAATGTGAATCAACACCACAACAACTGAAGCAGAAAACTTTGCAAAACACAAAATGTATGTCCCTGCCAATACTTTTGGACATGGCTGTACACACACACACACACACACACACACACACACACACACATATATACAGTACTGTGCAAACATTTTAGGCACTTGTGAAAAATGTTGCATAGTGAGTATGTCTTCAAAAATAATGTCATAAATAGTTTTTATTTATCACTTAATGTCATAGTCCAGTAAACATAAAAAAGCTAAATCAATATTTGGTGTGATCACCTTTGCCTTTAAAACAGCACCAATTCTCCTAGGTACACCTGGACACAGTTTTTCTTGGTTGTTGGCAGATAGGATTTTCCAAGCTTCTTAGAGAATTCGCCACAGTTCTTCAATCTATTTAGGCTGTCTCAATTGCTTCTGTCTCTTTATGTAATCCCAGACTGACTCGATGTTCAGTGGGGGTTTTGTAGGGGTCATGACATCTGTTGCAGGGCTCCCTGTTCTTGTATACTAATCTTCTCTATTTGCAAAAGTAATGTTTGGGAGTCAAACATTTATATTTCCTATTGACATAATAAAGCTGGAGATATAAATAACCATCTTAAGACAAATGCTTTTGTGAAACATCTTATGTGCCTAAGAATTTTGCATAGTACTGTATAAACACTGTACAAATTTCAACCTGTGGAGATACTGCAATGGTGCCATTAATCATTTCCTTTTTTTTTACTGTAAGTAATCATTAAAAACATTAGTCAAAACTGTAGTGTCATTTCAAAAAAATAAAATAATATTAACAAAAAGAAATTATATAATTGTAAATTTGTATTAACCTTTTTACGTAATGTTTACGTGTGTCAATGCTGTTGGGATGGGTAGCACTGTGTGCTCACTAACATGTCATAAGCTTAAATAAAATTTAAAAAAAAACAGCAATGATAGCATTACAATGAAGGAGTGTGTAATAAAGAGTGCACTTGAATGTACTAACCTTGTTCCTGACAGGAAGTCTGAGGTAAAAGCAGTGAGGTAAGACCAGTCCAGTCTACCAGCAGAGCAGTTGCACTGTCCCACAGACTGTCCATGAGATACAGCACATGCTGGTGCAGCAATGACACAAGTGAGAGAATCAAATTCAGCATACTCCAACAAACATGACGGAGATGTGGCCTGCAGGGGGTTGTGTACAGCAAGTCAAGTCAAGTCAAGTCAAATTTTATTTCTATAGCACATTTAAAAACAACAGAGCTGCGCCAAAGTGCTGTACAATATTACAATATGCAATTTAAAAGCATTGAAATAGACAAGGAAAAAGACAGGTTTATACATATAGCACCTAATATAATTCATTCAAAAGATTCATATACAATCAATCAAGCAGTTTATTTAAAAGCACTAGAGAATAAATACGTTTTAAGAGCCGATTTAAAACTTGTTAGTGTCGGAGCAGACCTCACAGCGAAGGGCAGACTGTTCCAGAGCTTAGGAGCAGCGGCAGAGAAGGCCCGACCACCCTTGGTTTTGCAGCGAAAGCGTGGAACAGTTAAAAGAAGCTGATTACACGATCTAAGATTTCTTTGGGGAGTGTACATAGTCAGTAAATCACATATGTATGTTGGTGCAGCACCGGATAGCGCTTTGTACACCAAAACTGCAATTTCAAAAATCAATTCTGAACTTAACTGGGAGCCAGTGTAAAATTTCTAAGACAGGAGAGATGTGATCTCTCTTTTTTGTACCAGTCAGAAGTCTCGCTGCAGCATTTTGAACAACTTGCAGACGAGTGATTGTAGATTGAGGCAGACCACAGTACAGGGAATTACAGTAGTCCAGTCGTGATGTAATGAAGGCATGGATTACAGTCTCTAAATCTTTTGGGGACAAGAACTGTTTTACTTTTGCAATAGATCTCAATTGAAAGAAACTGCCTTTTACCACTGAGCTGACTTGTTCTTCAAAGTTAAGTACCGAATCTAATGTAAATCCAAGATTCCTTACATGAGGTCGAACACTGACAGGGAAGGAACCGAAATTAAAAGTAGCTGAGGAGCTAGGTGGGCCTAAAATCAAAATTTCGCTCTTACTTTCGTTTAACTGTAAGAAATTGTTTGCTTTCCAGCATTTGATCTCATCAAAACAGTCACACAGGGCTTCCAGGGGATAAGACATATCGTTTTTTGCCGGTAGATAAAACTGTGTATCGTCAGCGTAACAGTGGTAGGATATTCTATGTTTCTCAAATATGGCCCCCAGTGGCAGTATATATAGTGAGAAGAGAAGCGGGCTTAAAATGGACCCTTGGGGCACACCACAGACTAGGGGAACAGATACAGAAGTAAATTTACCCATATTTACTGTGAAGGTTCTGTCTTTGAGATACGAGGCCAACCACTGTAAGGCCGCACCCTGAATCCCCACCACTTTTTCCAACCGATGCAACAGGATACTATGGTCGATAGTATCAAAAGCGGCGCTTAAATCTAGTAGGACAAGCACTGCATGCGATCCGGTGTCAAGGATTTGCAAAAGGTCATTATTGATCTTCAACAAGGCAGTTTCTGTACTGTGCATAGATCTAAAACCAGACTGAAAAGTATCTGAAATGTTAGATGTGCTGAGATAAGTATTCAACTGGTCATGCACGACTCTCTCTAGAAGTTTAGAAATAAAAGGCAACTTTGATATAGGTCTAAAATTATTGAGGAGAGATGGATCTAAATGAGGTTTCTTAAGAAGAGGGTGAACTACAGCATGTTTAAAACTAGCGGGAACAATTCCAGTCGCTAGAGAACTGTTAATGATATCTGTTACAGTTGGACTCAAGGTTTCAAAAGCTTCCTTAAAGAGACAAGTAGGGACGATATCAGACTCACAACTGGAACATTTTGCCTTAGAAACAATATCAGCTAGCTGAGAAGAGGAGATAGGATGAAAACAAGTTAAAGAATTCATCGGTGAGCAGGTCAAAAGTGGATTATATATTGCTGGCTTTATCGAACCCCTGATCGTCAAGACTTTTTCATGAAAAGACTGCAAAATTCTCGCATGTTTCTCGAGAAGGAATTAGAGTAGGGGCTGATAAAGGTTTTAGCACAGAATCAATTGTCTTAAACAGCATTCTCGGCCGATTTGCATTTTCTGAGATGATTTTAGAGAGGAATTTGAACTTTGCCTCTTTTACTGATTTTTGGTAATTGATTAAACATGCAGTTAAACATTCATAAGAAATTTGAAGTTTATCTCTTTTCCACTTTCGCTCAGCCTTACGACAATCTTGTCTAAGAGAGCGAGTAGAGTCATTTAACCAAGGCTGTGTGGGGCGCTTTCAGCAGTGGTTCCTGAACCTGGAGTGCCTCAGCGTCTGGTTAGGAGTGCTGCAAAAAATCTGCTAATTTCATATTTGAAAGGTCTCCTTTTAAAAGTACCAGCAGTACCAAGAACTGACTAAATTAGAATACAGCCAGCTCCTTTCAAACGCTCAAATGTGTATGTCTGCCCATGAGTCTCAAAATATGTGCGATGTGTAAAAGCAGCCTAATAGACCTGCTGCTTTTGCCTGTTATAGGACTATTGTTAATATTAATCAAACAACTATATTGACAAGAAAAAAAGAAAAGAACTCACTGTCCTTGGATGGATAACTTGGACAGCTTTAAGCCCAATACATTTCAATGGCAGGTCTGCTTCACAGTCAAACTCTGAATGTATTGAATCTATCAAAGTATATCTAATAATCACACAGTAAAGATTATGTCAATAATTCATGTACATTTATTTTGCATTAGATTACTTTTATTAAGAATTTTCAATGAAAATCACTGCTGTTACTGAAAAATTTAAAGCACTGTTTACACTGTTCTCTGTTTTACTACTGGCTCTTGAATAATTACTTTAAAAGCTTCAAGCAATGTTTAATTGCTTAAATTCTTGAAGGCTACTTTGCTTGAATTTAATTTGCTAATATTAATATTAAAATAAAAAAAAGATAGCATATTTGTTTATTTATTTATTTCTCAGTGGTTGGGGTGCCATGAGGAAAAAAACACTATAAAGAGATGACATGGTTTTAAAAAGTTTGGGAACCGCTGGTGTACAGTATGGTTTCCTGTCTACTCTTACATTCTCTCTACAAATGGTGAAAAAACATTTGCAGGCTAATGGTACATCCACACTAGAAGTGCTAATCAGATGTTTTTGAACACAAGAATGCACCCTAGGTGTCTCAATGTCTAAAAAAGCAGCATGATCTTCCATTTTTGTCTTTTTTTTTGTTTTATTTGTTTATTTAATTTATTGTTGTTTTTAATAGTGTTTATGGATAGGAAAATCAGAGAGAAGACGGGAAACGATAGGAAGAAGAGGAGGATATAGTGTAATGGCATGGACCAGATTTGAACTTAAGTTGCCCAATGTGTCAGAGAAGGTGCACAGACACACGAGGTGAAGGGTACACTGTTACACATACCTCACTCTCTGTGTGCAAACGGATAAGGGCTCGGATTCTGGCTAACATTAGCTCTCTGCGTCTGTCCTGCTCTGAGGCTCCATCTCTGGGTCTTGATAATTCAGGGATACTGAGCAACCTAAGAGCCAAGAAATGCCATCCTGTCATCACAAACTCACACTGCATAAGCTATCAAAGACAAACAACATATGACCACAGACCTATTTTAGAGGAATTCACCCGTGGTGCTAGCAAGAGGTCTGTGGGAACAGTAGACAAAGCGGAACACATGCTTATAGTCATCAGGGCTAAGAAAATCCTCAATCGCTCACATAAACACTTTAACTAGCCACTGTGAGAGCAATCTGATCTCAAATCCTTCAATACAACCTGCAGTTTAGAGACCCATGATAGCTCTTAAAAAGCTCTTTATGGTTGTGCTAATGTTTTTGCCGCTGTTGGTGAGGGTGGGGTCCTGTGGCACGCTGTCAGGCCAGTTTGGGGATATTGAGCCCAAGGCAAACATGGCTGGGATTTTCCAGCCTGTCAATCAGCAATCATGCCCTCCTGCCTGTCCCACTGCAGCTTTACTAAACATTGACATAAATACTTACAAAAAAGTTTAAGGACTGCATCCATTTGAGAAGTATGGGCAAAACAGCAAGAATGCAAAAGTTTAAGGACAAACTCACTTACAAAAACTTTCACAAACTTCAAGTATGGAATTTTTAACTAGGCGTGACACAAAGCGATAAGCAATAAATACTATCTCTTCCATGTAAATCAGATTATTTGCATTTTGTTAGTGTGGACAGACAAATGACTTGTCACTGGATATTTGTCCTCATTAGGATAAAGTGTGAGAAGCAGGTGTTACCTTAAACCGAATTGTGAAAAGGTCAATTTTTGGACTTACTTGATCCTGATAAAGTCCCCGTAGACCAGCACGCATTTCAGATGCACATCAGGTTGCTGTGGAATAATCAAAAAAAGGAAAATGCAGTCAGAAGTCACATTTTTACAGGTTCACAAAACAATCCATCCTGAGACATGCCACTTAAACTAAACTAAATGATCAGGAACATTGTTAAAAATAAACTCCAGAAGGATATGCAGAGCGGCAGGTACAACACACTGCCAGGAAAAGTGCAAAACTTAGCAAACTTTCACACATTTGTATTTTATCATTAGTTCTTCTGGTGTTAAGGAATAATAGTGTCTATCCTACTTCCTCCTCAGTGGTGGACAGTAACGAAGTAAATGTAATTCCTTACTGTACTTAAGTAGCTTTTTTGCGTATCTGTACTTTACTGAAGTATTTAAATTTGGGGAGACTTTTACTTTAACTCCACTACATTTCAAAGTCAAATATCTTACTTTTTACTCTACTACATTTTCAAAATCAGTCGTTCCTTTTTATTTATGAGTGGATAAAAACGTAACTGGTCAAACAAGCCACCAATCACAGTACAGCGCACGCGCGCTTTGTTTTGAACTTGCCTTGGAGGCATCTACTCAGGCCCGGATTACCCAATGGGCATTATGGGCAGGGGCCCAGGGGCCCATGCGCACTTGGGGCCCAAGCGAGGGGAAGATTTATTTTATTTTATTTTATTTTTTAAATCATTTCCGAAAACGGAGCGTATATTTGCACTACGTGCCGGCCCGGTGCCTGTCTTTTTAGCAAAAAGACGCTCGACACAAAATAACTACTGTAGCGTAAGGCGTGAGGTGCATGATGGTAGCTTTTGACGCGTTTGGCCAGAGTTCGAATCCGCCTTTTGCCGAACTTGCTCTTTATGGAACGCCAGGCAGTTCAAATATACGCGAATTTTAACACGTAGACAACGCGTAGACAACACGTCAACAACACGTTGTTTGCACGTTGTTAACGTGTTGTCTACGCGTTGTCTACGTGTTAACTTTTCGCTCGTTGTTTACGTGTTGTTTACGTGTTGTTAACAATGTTTTAACAACGTGTAAACAACACGTTGATTTCATGTGATTCTGAGCCATTTGGCCACTTGTCCAGTTTGAAGCAGTGTTGCCAACTATTTTCAATGGAAAGTAGCTAAAGCCTGCTCGAAAAGTAGCTAAATGTCGCCAGATGACGTCATGCGTCATTAGCATATTAATGACGTCATCGCGTCGTATTTGCATTCTGCCTAATTTCTCGGTACTGTAGCCTACTTTAGTTTATAATAACGGTTATCTCCCCTAAACCGTGCTCATACTGTTTTTATATAAGTATATAGCCGAAAAACGGCCAAATTAAATGTTTTGAATTAAAACAAAGGAGAAGGCAGCTGATATGTGATCACTGATTGGTTCCTGCTAACACAGCGTGCACATGCGCAGCTCATTCATGTCTATGTCCGCTGGCGTGCAGTCAACGGAATGTGCTGCTCCTCTCAGCCGCTCACTGAACAGAGCAGACGCAGCGGGGAAGTAAGACCTCACACTTGCAGTACTGGCGATATTTGGAATTTGGAAAGTTGCTAAGGTTTGTCCAAAAAGTCGCTAGATTTGTCGCTAGTCGCTTTTTTTTTTTAAATGTCGCTAAAGGGGTCTGAAAAGTCGCTAAAAATAGCGACAAAGTCGCTAAGTTGGCAACAATGGTTTGAAGGGGTGAGTGTTGCACTTTTCCATTGGCTGCTGAGTTGTAGGGTTAAACCATTTCTGTAAACCTGGGGGGTTTGCCTGCCACTATTTAACATACTAAGGATCCTCTAATTTCTTGGTCCTTTTCTTTTGTGTGTAGCCTATACAAATGTAATATTTGGATTGCAGTTTTAAGACTTAAAATAAATTGTAAAGTTATAAACTATTTTCATATGTAAATTGCCTCCTTTTACTCCACTACTGTCTCTTTTGATAAAAAAAAAAACAACAACAAAAAACACATTAGTGGAAATTCTTTTTACACCATTCATCAATCTTTAGTTTTATATCATTACATCAACAATTGTGTGGCTGCAAAGTTACAACAGTGGTACTTAATAAATGTTGGTTTAGGATACAGACCATTGTAATAAATATGCATTTGGAAAACATGAAACTACTCTTTGAACATTTTTATTGAATGTAGGTTATGACCAGCAGGGGGGCATACTAGACTACCCTATACCCTTAATCCCGATGAAATGGTAAAATAATTGGGACGACGTCCTTATTTTAACCAGGTGCTTGGGGTGGGAAACCGTTAACAATTTAATATCGACTAAGTCTTAATTGATAGATCATAAAGCAACGAGCAAGCACAGTGTGAATACTGCTGAAGCTGCCTACTTAGCCATTTCATAAACAGAAAAGGTTACAATCTGCATCTGACTCAACATCAAAAACACCCACAGAGCTAGACAATCATGAGTTTTTTTTGTTTTATTCGTAAACATAAGATATCATCAATTGCCCATCACCCAGTCATTGGCCCATGGGTTTATAATGCAATCCAATAAAACACCACCAGAATAAATAACCAGAGATCAATCAAGATCTCCCTGACAAAATCTCAACAAAAATATATTATATCCTTCATAAACATTTATTTCAGGGCAATTTTATTGAGTTCATATTGTTAGGTCCAGACCCTGTAAATGCCAAGAGTGAAAGTAACCCCTACAGCCATAGACTGCTCAGTTGCAGGATTAGCACATTTTCTGATGTGTAAAGAGGACATGGTATGATATAAAGTCTGGCATTTCCCCACAATAGCGTATTGCAGCAGTGCATTTCAAGATGGAGTTGCTTGAGGTGAAAGTAGAGAAGACATGGGCTTGAACTCAGACTGTTAGGACATCTGTATGGGTAACTGTTTACATGGTGCAGAAAGGCATTAAATAAATTAAACAAATACAAAGAAATATCAGACTGAGATTATTATGACTGCAACGGATAGCAAAGAGAACGTGACTAGTGCTTTGTCTTCTCTGCCTTTTTGATGTAGGCGAGGAGAACCAAGGGATGAGGTGTCTCAGAAGGACGATCTCTCCTGTTTGCGGCATCCATGGAGAGGGTGGATATTCTGATGGGGTCTGGCTGCTGCGGTCTTCTGTTTAAACTCTTCCTACACACTGGACATTCTGTGTGGCCATAGAACAGAATATAGATTACATTAGCTTTGGGCAGTTTTCTCACAAGAGTTTTAACAAGTGGACTCCTTAATTTAGTCCTATTTCACACGATGCTCATGCTGTTCTTTGACCATTGTCTGGCAAGTCAAATATAGCTCAGCAAAATCCCCCACTGCTAATGTTAAATGACTGGTATAGTAGGTCAACTTCAGCATGGGTGATTCATTCTGCATTTAGCATCTAATAAATGTATAGTTGATTGTAATTTGACATTCCTTTAAGGCAATTCTAAAGGTAAAGCTGGCAAAATTCTATACAAGAGCTTATTGTTCTGTGCCATTAACCTCCATTCCTCTCCAAAAACTATTAACACATTAATTAGCCACATATTTGCACTGGGCAACACGGTTCCTTCATTACAATAAACAATAGGAAATGTTTATTTTGAGTTGACCCCTCATAAATGTTTCTACCAGGTAGCCAAAGCATGTTCTAAATTCCTTTAGGTCCTAATACCTGAATGAGCACTGTGAATATCATATAAAGTACTAAATGTTATTAAGGATCTGTTTTGTGAGTTTATTTTACAAAAGCTCAACTTTGTTATGACTCACCATTTCCAGCCATGGTACTCTACATTATGAATGAAAGAAGTGGTTACAGGGTAGCTGTCTGACTGGCTCTCCCACTGCAAAGTTCTCTCCGTGCACTGGAAATTCCATATAGCGGTCTACAGGAGAAAAATAAATGTTTATCAATACCCCTGTGGTTAGTAGGGGTGGGGGGAATAAGTAAATAAATCAATACTTTGATGCATTGCGGAAGTGGATGATTCTGAATCGATTCACAAATCGATTTCCTAAATGTTAATTGGTAACTTAATGTCGACAGAACAAAAGGGGCAGAACTCGGAAGTGCGGCAGTGCAGCACAAGACAGTTGGTGGTGTGCACATAACAAACCAGTGCCCCCCCCCCCATTCGGCACATCGCCGCTTCTGAATTATGACTGCCGCTACAAAAAATTCACACGGTTATTATCAAAGTGCAACTAACAGACTGTATATAAAAGCAACTAATGATTTTCACTCGCACACTTTGCGAGCACGGTAACATTCAACAATTGGCTAGCTCCCTCTCCTCATTCTTCAAAGGACACCTACAGTCAGGTCCATAAATATTGGGACATCGACACAATTCTAATCTTTTTGGCTCTATACACCACCACAATGGATTTGAAATGAAACGAACAAGATGTGCTTTAACTGCAGAATTTCAGCTTTAATTTGAGGGTATTTACATCCAAATCAGGTGAACGGTGTAGGAATTACAACAGTTTGTATATGTGCCTCCCACTTTTTAAGGGACCAAAAGTAATGGGACAGATTAACAATCATAAATCAAACTTTCACGTTTTAATACTTGGTTGCAAATCCTTTGCAGTCAATTACAGCCTGAAGTCTGGAACGCATAGACATCACCAGACGCTGGGTTTCATCCCTGGTGATGCTCTGCCAGGCCTCTACTGCAACTGTCTTCAGTTCCTGCTTGTTCTTGGGGCATTTTCCCTTGAGTTTTGTCTTCAGCAAGTGAAATGCATGCTCAATCGGATTCAGGTCAGGTGATTGAATTGGCCATTGCATAACATTCCACTTTCCCTTAAACTCTTTGGTTGCTTTCGCAGTATGCTTCGGTTTATTGTCCATCTGTACTGTGAAGCGCCGTCCAATGAGTTCTGAAGCATTTGTGATCCCCAGAGCCACCACCATTGTGTCCTTGAGCAAGGCACTTAACTCCGGATTGCTCTGGGGGGATTGTCCCTGTAATAAGTGCTCTAAGTCGCTTTGGATAAAAGCGTCTGCCAAATGCATAAATGTAAAGTGCAATTTTGTACGTAATGCAGTGTTTTAAACAATGGCAGCGTAACAGTGGCGCGTGGCCCGGGGGGGTGGGGGTTGGTGGCAGTCGATATTGACTAGTAGCTATGTACACTGTGCTAACCTCGGCCACCCAGCTGCAGGCTATTCTTAACATAACTATCCTTATGAACTAGGCTCCGTACATGCTTACTAATTTAATTGAAAGTGGGTCTCAGAAATTGACAGCATGGTGTTGGACAGATTTGTGCAGCCGTGTTCATACTAACGTTAACCATTCAACTTCGGATTGATTCACTAATCTTCTCTGCACGGAAAAGCCGGCAACAATCCTTCCTACAGCGCATGATCATGTTTTGATCCAGACTGCACAAAGAGGGGCTGTTTACAGACGGGTGAGCGTTCCATAGAGGTGCTGAGCGAATATATGCGCGCGCGCACACACACACACCTCGTAATTAAGTAACATAAAAGGACACCTCAATTTATAAAAACCTGTTGACAGTTCAATAGACTAGGAAAAACTTTACAAAAATCCTGAATATTAACTTGTGTCCTAACAACATGCATCTGTTCAGGATCTGTGCTTGTTTATTCTGATGTCATCATAGTTAATCAGATCCACAAGTCATGCACACCAGTACGGCAAAAACAAATTCCTATTTGCATGCAGAATATTCACTCATAAAAGTGAGTGAAATGCTTGCACTGTAGAGCCCTGTACATTATTCTGTTAGTTGAGTGTTTAGTCTCACTGTAACCAATTTATCATCTGCATATACCTGATGAGCTTGTGGTTCCATCTATGTGCCAGAGCGAAACACTACAACGCATATGTAATTAAATATACCTTTAGTACATGGTATGTGTACTTCGTCCACCACTGTTCCTCCTTGCTACCTCACTGTGACTGGCCAGCCCAAAGCAGTAACACTGAGGTGTAAATGTGAGAGGTCATTTGTTAAAGGGATAGTTCACCCAAAACTGAAAATTCTCTCATTATTTACTCACCCTCATGCCATCCCAGATGTGCATGACTTTCTTTCTTCTGCAGAACACAAACAAAGGTTTTTAGAAGAATATTTCAGCTATGTAGGTCCTTACAATGCAAGTGAATTGTGACCAGAATTTTCAAGTTCCAAATATCACATAAAGGCAGCATGAAAGTAATCCATAAGACTCCAGTGGTTAAATCCATGTCTTCAGAAGTGATATGATAAGTTTGGGTGAAAAACAATATTTCACCCAAACTTCCTTTCCTTAAAAAGTCCTTTTTTATATCAATCTACACTTTCACATTCTGAAAGTGAAAGTGGAGATTTATAGTAAAAGAGGATTAAATGAATTATCTGTTTCTCATAAAAAGAGATTGCATTACTTCAGAGGACATATATTAAACAACTGGATTCGTATGGATTTCTTTTATGCTGCCCTTATGTGATATTTGGAGCTTCAAAAGGTCTGGCCACCATTCACTTGCATTGAAATGATTTACAAAGCTAAGATATTCTTCTAAAAATCTTAATTTTTGTTCACTAAGAAGAAAGAAAGTCAGGGATACAGAAAAAAAAGAAATACACATCTGAGATGTCATGAGAGTAAATGATGAGAGAATTTTGGGTGTACTATCCCTTTAATCAGGTTTCTGACCAAGGATTTCAGAACATTTTTGCAATTTTGTTTTTTTACAAGAAATTGTCTTTTTAAACAAGAAAGTTCCAGAATGTTTTTATCTTTCAAAATATCAAAGTAAATGTATCATATGGCCCATTTGAGTCAACGATCACCACGTGTGGGGTTTGAACCTGAAATCCTCTAGTTATGAGCCCAACTCTTTAACTAGGCATTCAGAAACACGGAACTATAAAGCTTCATCCACATGTCAGTTCCTCAGATGGCCCTGATTTCACATCTCTGCAATTCATCACACAGTGAAAATGACACATACTGTAGTCTTTTTTAAAGAACTAATGGCTTTAAGTGTGTTTGAAATAGAGATTACCTGTATCTATTCAGGAATACTCCTTTGAAAATGGCATCCATAATGTTCTCTATTTCAAATTTCCTGTCCTGTAACTGAGGAGGGAGTGTATTTAATTCAGTTTGGTAATTAACAGCTTCTGTTGTTTCCTGCCCATGCAGACCACTTCAAATAGGGTGATGGCCTCAATGTCTCATTTTTTAGCTGTCTGCGCTCTGCTCTTCTCAGACTGCCATTACTGCTCTTTGAATGTTTACGTTTGGCATTCTCAGAGCATTCCCGGGCTTTCCTCTTTGCAAACACAATCAAAGTACTTCCAGACACTACTATAGACTACAATATGTCTTATACTGTATCTCAAACGAAAGCATGTCTTTTGTAAAGTTCAATGAGATGTTATGTAGCCAGTGGTTATGTGGAAACATGTGAAAGTTGGAATTGATAAGAGAGGAGTGCCAGCTCTTACTACAGTCTTCTGTCTGTTCTCATTTCTTTCACCTGAGATGTGATGCATAGATGCACAGGAAGAGATGTCGACTACGGAGTTCTCTCTGAAAACAGGTCACACATGCAGGCACACATTGTTTATCTGCACACATATCCCACCTTGAATAATAAGGGTAAATCATTCTGGTAATAATATCTAAATTTCAAGTATGATTAAATAAATAAGTGAGATGTATAATGTATCAATGAAAATGAAATGATTTATTTCTTTGCACAACACTTTAAAAATGGAATGAAATGTTTTGCTGTCACTGTAAATGTTCACTTTCCCATGAACATTTATAGGCTATATGGAATTTGTACAATTTACAAATAACTAAAATGTGGTTACAATCATATAAAACAATATATAATAAAATAACATTTCACATATTAAAAGATGTTCTACAGAATTTAGCAACATATTTTAATCCAATGTATGTAGTTGAAGTCAGAAGGTTACATACACCTTGGCCAAATATAGTAAAATTAAATTTTAGAAAGCATTCCCTGTCTTAGGTCAGTTAGGATCACAATTTTATTGACGCATTTATCACGAACTCCCCAGGTGTCCCAGTTTGAGACTTTCAAAATCTGGTCACCCTTTCCACAATATTCTCAGCGAGTCCTCTGTATTTCACTAGGTGGGTGGAATTTCCGGTGGAATAGCGGAAGTGCGATTTGTTGGTGTTTTATGTGTAGCTGGCCACTACTTGCTTGCGTATCATTCGGTTAGATTCTTGCTTTTTAAATGTTGTAAGATGCCTTTAAAATACACTGGACAATGTGTGCAGGTAATGGTTATCCATTGGTTATCCATAAGTTTTGTCTAAAACAGCAATGTTATGATCAGAAACCACTCACAAAGCACAGCACTCCTGTCTAAGATGTTGCTTCCATTGGCTGCCTAGGAATATCTGTTTGAAAAAGCTTGGAATGATTTGTTTCTGTGCTCTTTTCACTTTATTGGCAAGAAGTAAACAGCATGGATTACTTATATTATCCACCGTTACGATCCGGCTACGATAGACGTCCAGAAACGGAGCACAATTAATTACATAAACAATAGCATTATTGTGCTAAAAGGTGTGTGTACATCAGTGGGGATTTCTTTAAGACTGCAAGGGAAGCTCTTCCCTATAATGTCAAAAAAAATAATGGTCAAATATGTACTATTGTGTAAACAATTTATTGACTAAAAATGCGTTAGAACACGTTCATCTCGAAGACGAGTTCGTTCAGAATCAGCTACATTACATATAGCAGGTCGGCTGACTCGATTTACTTCTCATACATTCCCGTAGCGTCAGTGCATTTCCCTGTTGAAGCCGAGCGTCCATTGACTTCAATGGGGCTGCTCTGAACAGTTTTTTCAGTGCTCGAAAATAGGCGGTCATTGGATAAATGCTGCGATTATGTCCCGCCCACGGACGCTCAGCGTCTCTGGGGGTGAATGAGGAGTGGGCTGGCCCGGACTCCAGCGTGATGATTGGAGGATCTGTCGAAAGACTGCATCTCCTTTTGATTGACAGCGAATCTGTACTATAAGAAGTCACTGAAGCTATTTCAGCACTCAGTCCCATCGTGGATTTCTCAAGTGTGGTCGAAAGACAAACTGCTGCAACCTATTTCTTTATATTTGTTTGGCGAAATTGCTAGTCAATTTGCATAATACATTCACACAATTATACACCACATTCCTTGTTTCAGTTTTACCAAGTTTAATATATTTTGTTTTAGAGCGTTCGTTCGTTCGTTCATTCATACAGTAGGCTAGGCTAGCGTCGTACGGGTGAAACTGCGCACGATGGCAGACGGTGCTAATATTGTCGCTAATAAGTCTTCCTTACGAGGAAAAAATTAGAATTAAACAGCAGGGCAGATCAACACCTAAGATTGATTTAGTGCAAAAAATAGGGTAAATAAGTTTATAATGTAGGCCGAAAATGAGCTTCCCCTCTTTGAAAGACCAGCAGCCGCCACTGGTGTACATGTGCTGAAAGGTTATAAAAGATTTTGAGAGTTTGTTCATTTCTATTCAGCGTTGGCCTTTGTGAATGCTTCACATGTTTTGAAATGGCTTTATTACTGAAGGGAAAAGCAACAATGCTTTTCCTGAATGGTCTATAAGTAGTGACAATGTTTTCAACAGTTTTCATGCTGTGATGTTAAATGGATAAATTCTAGAGTGGAAGACCATAATTATTAGATGATAAATGTACAGTAGTGAGATCTTTTATCATGTTTTTCATACCTGCAATTCACTTTCATTTGAGTGTCTTTGCAGAATGTGCTTGTTGATTTATTATCCATTACATTTATTTGTTCAGTGCTTTTAATAATACATACTGTTTTGCTGTTGCTTTACTGAGAACATTGAACTTTTATGTACAAGGTGTATAATGTATGTCCAAATAAATATGTTAGTTCTTTTTGTATGGTAAAGTTTATTGTGTAGCTGTCAATACATAATTATTTTACAAGAACAATATATTAAATCTACAGGATCAGTTGTTCCGTCAACGCTAAAACATTTCATGTAGGTTATAGCATTTATATGGATATTATGTAAACTAAGTTAAAAAGCTAGATTGAGCTTACTACATTTTCATCTCCTGCAAAATATTTGTATTTTATCCAAAAAACGGCAGCATGAAAGTCTCATCGCCTGAGTCCTGCAATACACGAGCATCCTGCTGTCTGGACCTCCCTGGGATCTACAGTAAGTACATAATTTCAGTACAATAAACTCTTCAGATTCTGACGTCAATGGTGGGCTCTAGTCCTGGATTTCTTTTAACTAGTCAACTCTTTTAGATTTAGCTGGTTAAAAAAATGCCTGTGTAACCGTAACTCAATTTGGTACTTTATTTCTAACTCCATTTTTAATAAAATGGGTGGCTTGGAATTCCTTTTAAAAAAGTTGTTCTACACAACTTTTCTCCCCACAAATTGATACAGTGGAATAATTTTAATATATTAATCTGTAACAAATCTTTGTTCATGGATAAATAGTTTAATAGATGTATTGTTTTTGATCTGTTAAAAAATAATGGTAGTGTACTTGAGTCAAATCTTTGCCCAGATTTGAAGTCTTTCTTGTTGAAATATCTCTTAAACTGATAAATAATAGCAATAATAACAAACTTTTTAAGTATCATTAACTGTTTTAATTTGAGTAAGAAGTCCTCTACTGATAATAATAAAGTCATAAATGAAAAGACTCACATGATAAATGTAATCATAGAATGAAACCATAATGTACATAATAATATTAAATAGAATAAATCAATATTGTAATTTTAAGAATTTTGGAGGTTCAAAACAGTTGCACAAAAATGTAAGTGTGCTGTAATTGTAAAGAATATTATTACATATAAATAAGTATAATTGTGCAATATTTATATTATTCAACCACTTTATTTCAGAACAGTATCATTATAAATCACACCTGCTCAGAGTATTAAGATAGTATTAAACAGCATTATACAGATTCAAACTTATTGTGCTATGCATATTATAGAGATGGCATGGATAAAATGAAAGATGTGAATTTCTGTCAAGTCAAATGAGCTCATACATAGATTGCTAATGATGAGTGATGCACTTATGACTGCCCAGATGCTTCACATCTTCGTCTAACTGCTGACTGAGAACCAGCAGCTGGTTCAGCTTTCCAATAAATAGGAAAATATGCTGGAAAATGATTAAACATTTTCCAACCAAACATAAACTGATTAATGTACATATTAATCAGGGAGGGAATATAATTGTTTAAATCTTGGAATCCCAAGGATTGGTACCAGTGGCGACTGCTGGTCTTTCAAAGAGGGGAAGCTCATTTTCGGCCTACATTATAAACTTATTTACCCTATTTTTTGCACTAAATCAATCTTAGGTGTTGATCTGCCCTGCTGTTTAATTCTATTTTTTTCCTCGTAAGGAAGACTTTCAAATGGCTTCGCCAAAATCAGGTCGACAATATTAGCACCGTCTGCCATCGTGCGCAGTTTCACCCGTACGACGCTAGCCTAGCCTACTGTATGAATGAACGAACGAACGAACGCTCTAAAACAAAATATATTAAACTTGGTAAAACTGAAACAAGGAATGTGGTGTATAATTGTGTGAAATGTATTATGCAAATTGACTAGCAATTTCGCCAAACAAATATAAAGAAATAGGTTGCAGCAGTATGTCTTTCGACTACACTTGAGAAATCCGCGATGGGACTGAGCGCGAAATAGCTTCAGTGACTTCTTATAGTACAGATTCGCTGTCAATCAAAAGGAGATGCAGTCTTTCGACAGATCCTCCAATCATCACGCGGAAGCCCGGAGTCCGGGCCAGCCCACTCCTCATTCACCCCCAGAGACGCTGAGCGTCCGTGGGCGGGACATAATTGCAGCATTTATCCAATGACCGTCTATTTTCGGAGCACTGAAAAAAACTGTTCAGAGCAGCCCCACTGAAGTCAATGGACGCTCGGCTTCAACAGGGAAATGCACTGACGCTACGGGAATGTATGAGAAGTAAATCGAGTCAGCCGACCTGCTATATGTAATGTAGCTGATTCTGAACGAACTCGTCTTCGAGATGAACGTGTTCTAACGCATTTTTAGTCAATAAATTGTTTACACAATAGTACATATTTGACCATTATTTTTTTGACATTATAGGGGAAGCTGAGCTTCCCTTGCAGTCTTAAAGAAATCCCCACTGATTGGTACCCAAAAAACAAATGGAATAATTTCCATTCTACCCAATCATTTTATTTCGTCTTTCCAACATGTCAACAGGGTTGCCATGCATAATATACACTTCCACTCTAGGGAATAGAGTAGATAATCCTACAACATCCAAATAGTCCTAAAGAAATGGAAATAAATGAGAACACATCATCCAAAATTATAACTGGGTTATGAATAATGGTTTGTTTGTAATTAATTACCTCAAGCTGAGGCACAGGTTTAGAAATATGTTCAAGGCACTGGTTCATCTGATATATTATTTCAGGCCCTAATCTCATAAAATAATTCAAAGGTTGTATACATTTGCAATCATTTATTTCCAATGGCTTTCCAATAAAATACTTTTTTTTTTGTTGTTGTTGTTGAAAAAAGCTTACCTTGTCTTTCAGACTTCTCAGGACTTATGTCCAATTTAAGCTGCTCCTGAAACTGCTAAAATAGGTTAGATATTTGCCAAGACATAAACAAGTCTGGTTGGGTCCAAAAGTCTGAGACCACATTGAAAATATGCTAATCAAAATCTACTAATTTTAAAGGTATATTTCACCCAAAAATGAAAAGTCTCTAATCATTAGCTCACCCTCATGCCATCCCAGATATGTATGACTTTCTTTCTTCTGCAGAACAAAAATTAAGATTTTTAGACGAATACACTGGCAGCCAAAAGTTTGGAATATTGTACAGATTCTGCTCTTATGGAAAGAAATTGTTACTTTTATTCACCAAAGGGGCATTCAACTGATCACAATGTATGGTCAGGATATTAATAACATGAAAAACTACTATTACAATCTATACTATTCCAATGCCGTGCTGAGTGACTCCAGCCAGGTCTCCAAAGCAACTAAATTGGCCCGGTTCTAGGGAGGATAGTCACATGGGTTAACCCCCTCGCTCTCAGTGGGGCGCATGACGAGTTGTGTGTGTATGCCACGGAGAATAGCACGAATCCTCCACATGCGCTACGTCTCTGCTGTACAAGCCACATGATGAGATGCGCGGATTGACGGTTTTAGATGAGGAGGCAACTGAGATTTGTCCTACGCCACCATGAGGACTTAGAGTGAATTGGGCATTCCATATTGGAGAAAAAAAACAACATACAAATATTACAGTTACATTAGGATAAATTATCTTGTTCAGTCTGTAATAAATAATAAAAAAAGAAATCTGTTATTACTCTGTAAACAGCCATGTATAATTTCATATTTAAACATTTTTTGAAGTCAGAAGTTTACATACCTTACATACATACATATTGTACATACATAAAATACATTTAAAAAAGTTTTCACAATTCCTGACATTTAATCGTAGAAAACATTTCCTGTCTTAGGTCAGTTAGGATCACTACTTTATTTTAAGAATGTGAAATGTCAGAATAATTGTAGAGAATGATTTATTTCAGCTTTTATTTCTTTCATCACATTCCCAGTGGGTTAGAACTGTACATACACTTTGTTAGTATTTATTAGTATTGTCTTTAAATTGTTTTGATTTGGATCAAACATTTTCGTTAGCCTTCCACAAGCATCTCACAATAAGTTGCTGGAATTTTGGCCCATTCCTCCAGACAGAACTGGTGTAACTGAGTCAGGTTTGTAGGCCTCCTTGCTCGCACATGCTTTTTCAGTTCTGCCCACAAAAGTGCTATCGGATTTAGGTCAGGGCTTTGTGATGGCCACTCCAGTACTTTGACTTTGTTGTCCTTAAGCCATTTGCCACAACTTTGGGGTCATTGTCCATTTGGAAGACCCATTTGCGACCAAGCTTTAACTTCCTGGCTGATGTCTTGAGATGTTGCTTCAATATATCCACATCATTTTCCTTACTCATGATGCCACCTATTTTGTGAAGCGCCCCACAACAAGATGCTGCCTCCCCCATGCTTCACGGTTGGGATAGTGTTCTTCAGCTTGCAAGCCTCAACCTTCTTCCATCAAACATAATGATGGTCATTATGGACAAACAGTTACATTTTTGTTTCATCAGAGCAGAGGACATTTCTCCAAAAAGTAAGACATTTGTCACAATGTGCACTTGCAAACTGTAGTTTGACTTTTTTATGGTGATTTTGGAGCAGTGGCTTCTTCCTTGCTGAGCAGCCTTTCAGGTTAAGTCAATATAGGACTCCTTTTACAGTGGATATAGATACTTTTCTACCCGTTTCCTCCAGCATCTTCACAAGATCCTTTGTTGTTGTTCTTTGAGTTGCACTTTTCGTACGAAACTACATTCATCTCTAGGAGACAGAATGCGTCTCCTTCCTCAGCAGTATGTTGGCTGCATGGCCCCATGGTGTTTATGCTTTTGCACTATTGTTTGTACAGATGAACGTGGTACCTCCAGGCATATGGAAATTGCTCCCTAGGAGGAACCAGACCTGTGGAAGTCCACACATTTTGTTTCTGAGGTCTTGGCTGATTTCTTTTGATTTTCCCATGATGGCAAAGAGGCACTGAGTTTGATAGTAGGCCTTAACATACATCCACAGGAACACCTCCAGTTGACTCAAATTAGCAGAATCTAATTGGCTAATTGCCTAAATGCTTGACAATATTTTCTAGAATTTCCTATGCTGCTTAAAGCAGTTAACTTCATAAGAGTATGTAAACTTCTGACCCACTGGATTTGCAATCTGTCTGTAAACAGTTGTTGGAAAAATTACTTGTGCCATGTAGATGTCCTAATTGTTTGCAATTGTGAAATCTGTGGAGTGGTTTTAATTTTATTATAGGTAGTTTCAACTTAAGTGTATGTAAACGTCTGACTTCAACTGTGTGTATATATATATATATATATACACACACACTCACCTAAAGGATTATTAGGAACACCATACTAATACTGTGTTTGACCCCCTTTCGCCTTCAGAACTGCCTTAATTCTACATGACATTGATTCAACAAGGTGCTGAAAGCATTCTTTAGAAATGTTGGCCCATATTGATAGGATAGCATCTTGCAGTTGATGGAGATTTGTGGGATGCACATCCAGGGCACGAAGCTCCCGTTCCACCACATCCCAAAGATGCTCTATTGGGTTGAGATCTGGTGACTGTGGGGGCCATTTTAGTACAGTGAACTCATTGTCATGTTCAAGAAACCAATTTAAAATTATTCAAGCTTTGTGACATGGTGCATTATCCTGCTGGAAGTAGCCATCAGAGGATGGGTACATGGTGGCCATAAAGGGATGGACATGGTCAGAAACAATGCTCAGGTAGGAAGTGGCATTTAAACGATGCCCAATTGGCACTAAGGGGCCTAAAGTGTGCCAAGAAAACATCCCCCACACCATTACACCATCACCACCAGCCTGCACAGTGGTAACAAGGCATGATGGATCCATGTTCTCATTCTGTTTACGCCAAATTCTGACTCTACCATCTGAATGTCTCAACAGAAATCGAGACTCATCAGACCAGGCAACATTTTTCCAGTCTTCAACTGTCCAATTTTGGTGAGCTCTTGCAAATTGTAGCCTCTTTTTCCTATTTGTAGTGGAGATGAGTGGTACCCGGTGGGGTCTTCTGCTGTTGTAGCCCATCCGCCTCAAGGTTGCGCATGTTGTGGCTTCACAAATGCTTTGCTGCATACCTCGGTTGTAAGGAGTGTTTATTTCAGGCAAAGTTGCTCTTCTATCAGCTTGAATCAGTCGGCCCATTCTCCTCTGACCTCTAGCATCAACAAGGTATTTTCAGCCCACAGGACTGCCGCATACTGGACGTTTTTCCTTTTCACACCATTCTTTGTAAACCCTAGAAATGGTTGTGCGTGAAAATCCCAGTAACTGAGCAGATTGTGAAATACTCAGACCGGCCCGTCTGGCACCAACAACCATGCCACGCTCAAAATTGCTTAAATCACCTTTCTTTCCCATTCTGACATTCAGTTTGGAGTTCAGGAGATTGTCTTGACCTGGACCACACCCCTAAATGCATTGAAGCAACTGCCATGTGATTGGTTGATTAGATAATTGCATTAATGAGAAATTGAACAGGTGTTCCTAATAATCCTTTAGGTGAGTGTATATATGTTTAAAAAAATTACAACAAATACAATAAACAAAATTTAAATAATGACAGAACAGCCATAGCTTTTCTCATTTTTTTCTCTAAAATAAAAATTTTACTTAAGTAAACAGTTGAGGGTTTATTATTGAAAGCAGAGAGCATTTCTTATGTTTATTAAATAGTAATAAACAGACAAGAATAAACGTATATCTCTTCCATGATTCAAATGCAATTACAATAAAGCACAGCTTATTAGAAATTTTGTCACTCATATTCAAAGTGACAGGTATTCAAAGACAAAGTAATGCACCCCCCCTCCGCCCCCCCCAAGTAAATAGTGAGCTTATAAAGAATAAACCCAGTACCAACACAGTATTAATATCTTGTATTACAAAAAGGACAAGAATTAAGTTTTCTGCAACCTAAAATAAAAAAATACAGCTGTAGTTAAACATTTTTTTCTATCACAATCCTTTCCTTAAGAAGTGCATCTGACAAAAATAAATCTGTTAGCAGAACTATGCCCAAGTCCTGCTTTTGCTTCATTTGTTCATTTACATGCTTCATAACAATACAATAAAAAAAGTTCCATCATATTTTCGGCTCCATTTTATAACAATATAATACACCCAAAGAAGAGTTTATTGGCTATAGCGCAAAACCTGAAAGTCCCTGGACATTGAGGAATTAGGGCTGAATTCATTCACTGATCAGGATGGGGGCAGTTTCCTGATAAGAGAACTGTTACGGTCGTCCACCAGGATTCAGAGTGAGATTAGTCATGAGTTCATGAACCGCTGCAAATATTGTGCACTCCCCTAAAAGAAAGGATGACACCTTAGATTGGACTGTACATCAGAATGTGAAAAGCAAAGGATGACAGGCTAAACAACTAAGAGTCCTAGTATACTAATTGCCATTTAAAAATGGATATTAAGGAGATTGTTCACCCAAAAATGTTATTTCGATCATCATTTACTCACCCTCAAGATGTTCCCAACCAGTCTGCAAGACAGGCAGTATATGTTAGTCTCAGTCCCTATTCACTTTCATTGCATCTTTTTTCCAGAGAATGAAAGTAAAGGGTGACAGGGGCTTTCATTCTGACGAACATCTCCATTTGTGTCCCACAGAAGTCAGTCATTAAGAATAACATGAAGTAAACATCAGTGTTCGTTTTTGGGTGAACAATCCCTTTAAACCAAGGGTGTCAAACTCATTTTGGGTTGCGTGCCGGATTGGACAAAGCGACATTGCTTGGGGGCCGAAGTTTGTTTATTTGATCGCTCACTCTATCACACACACTCACACACCTAATTCAGTGACTAAATTCACTGATGGTTTGGTCAAACTGATTCAAAACGAGAACTCATGAATCGCAGTTTTAAAAGTACCACCTCATGAATGTCATTTAATCATGAATCGGATTTATCCAGTCACAGTGTTTGTTGTTGAGTACAGCCAGCTAACATAACGCAATAGAAAGGTGCACAGTTCTGGTGTTATTTTACGGTGCACGCTTTATTTATTATGTCACTACATTCAATTCAGACTTTAATCTCATAACTTGGGTAAAATATAATTTTTTTTTTTAGGTGACACTGGTAGTTCAGCAATGGAGCAAAGGAAAATTGGAGCAGGAAAAATAAATAAAACATAGCTAACATTGGGGTAAAATGATACAAAATAAACTTCTTTGCCCACCAGCCACAGTGACTTTGAATGCCCAATTTCTCCAGGCACTTTGATTATTTTTTACCAGCTGCTTTGGTTATTCATAAAGGTATATAAAACATCACTTCTGAAGCTGTAGTGAATTATGATGACACACGTGACAATTCATTAATGGTCACTGTATGTCATACATCACTTCTGAAGCTGTAGTGAATTATGATGACACACGTGACAATTCATTAATGGTCACTGTATGTCATTTACTTTGTATGGTTATGTACTCAGCCACAAAGTTTTGGAATTAAGCAATGTTACCTTCACAATGCATGTAAATGTGAACTGCTCCATATAAATCAAGCTTGCTAAACTTAGAGCACCTATTGAGATGGTCTGAGATCATTTGCAGCATTCTCATGGACGACACTGTTCTAGCAGTTGCAAACTACATTCAGATGCCTGAAACAGCAGAAAGAGTGAGCACTCTGCACGCGCGTGTACCATGTGAAGCGCTACGCTATGGGTGGCAGAGTGCCTCTGAATACACAGCAAATCAAACACGCATCAATGGCTTTATTCTTGCGTCTGTTCTTCAAATTATAATCAAGTGTTTCTTCAAATGCTCATCTTTGTGTCTGACAGCATTTCTTGTCACATGTCAAGCCAAGACTTATAAGTCGCCCGCCACAGAATTAACCCACCACTAGGCGGATTGGTGGGTGCTAATTTTTCTTTGAACAAAAGGTTACATCATTACATACATTAACCAGAGGTTACATCACAAATACACACAATTAGTTGAAGGGAATCAAGCAATAATATTTACATGAAATAGAGAACTTTGGCCTTAATAAACCTAACTAAAACTGAACATAATTCCCAAGAAACTGAAACCTGCTTAAAATTAATAACGGTTCAATGGGATGGGAAACAATGCAACAGTTAATACATCTAATATTTATCATTGGACCTGTCCATGTTGCCATTATTTCTGTGAGAAACTTCTCTGTGGGAAGGTGTGGCCATGGAACTTGTCAACCTCAGACATGTGTGGCGTTCACTGATACGCGTGACTCTGAATGATCCGTATAATTAAAAGAAATTCCACTGATGATCCAAGCTATAACATACATGCAACACCACAAATGTAAATGTTTATCTGTTCTGCTGTTGCTAAAAAAAACAATGGTATGAATACCTCTTACCCAAGTTATAAGCTAAATCAACGTGATTGTTTTCATTGGCATACTTATTTTTTCTGCCAACCATCCGTATGTTTGACAGCCCTGCTTTAAACAATGCTACTTGAAGATTCAGGAAATATCTGATTGAATTTACATTATTAATAATGATTGAACATGATTAATGTGTTAACCTGGTCGTGGTGGATGGTGTTCACTGAACCTCCGGAGGATGGAGCCGACCATCAGGGCGGCGGCTCCTGAAGAGCTGTGCTGGCGTGGGATATCGGCCTGTTGGGTCAGTCCAGTGGCCATGTCATACACAATAGGCACTATGATGCTGATGGGTTCTTGGGGTACCGGAATCCTCTGGGTCAGCTGGAGCTGTAGAAGAGCATCTCTCCAAGTTATTACAAATAAGGAATCCACAGAAACTTAAAACACAGCAGTACCAGTCCAGGTTTAAAGAAAAAGTTAACTCAAAAATAAAAATTCTCTCATTATTTACTCACCCTCATGCCATCCCAGATGTGTATGACTTTCTCTATTGCTGAACACAAACTGAGATTTATAGAGGAATATTTCAGCTCTATAGGTGCATACAATGCAAGTGAATAGTGGCCAGAACTTTAAAGCTCCAAAAAGCACATAAAGGCAGCATAAACGTAATCCATAAGACTCCAGTGGTTAAATCTATAGCTTAATGATAGGTGTGGGTGAGAAACAGATAAATGTTTAAGTATAATTGTTAAATGTAAATGTTAAGTATAAATGTTTAATGTATAATCTCATCCTTGACCAGAAAGTGTAAATTGATATTAAAAAAGGACATACATATTGATCTGTTCCACACACACACACACCTATTATATTGCTTTTGAAGACATATATTTAACAACTGGACTAACGATTTACTTTTGTGCTGCCTTTATTTCCCTTTGGAGTTTCAAAATTTTGGTACCCATTCACTTGCATTGCATGGACCTACAGAGCTGAAATATTCTTCAAAGAATCTTAATTTGTGTTTGGCAAAAGAAATTAAGTCATACACATCTGGGATGGCATAAGGGTGAGTAAATGAGAAGAGATTAAAATTTTTGGGGTGAACAATTCCTTAAGACCAAACACAATTTGCAGGCTATTCAATGGGCAGAGTATTAGAGTAATTTAAAAAATAATTTTACTTCTGTAATCTGATTTATTTCCAAGTAAAACAGGACATTTAATAAGAACAAATGTAACTGATTGGATGTATTAGATTGCAGATGAAGCTAAGTGGTTTGAGAAGTGGTAGAAAATAAGATTTAAGACAAAAGCCAAAATATAAAATAGTTTGAGGCCGAGCAAGTTAAATTAAATTTTCATAAGAAGCAAAGATTTTAATTGGAAGAATGCGTAATGATGCACAGACCAAGAACATGCCTTACAAAAGTGGATAGGATTAATTTTGTTTTCATGTCAACTTAAAATACAGCTTTTTGTAATTTGCTTTTGTATGGAAAAAAATTTAGAGGTTGCTAAAATTCCACCACATCTCTACTAATTTTTTTTATTGTGCAAATTTTTCAATCATTGACATTAATGACTGAATCCCTTACAAAAAAGAGCATCTTGGTCTTGAGCACGACAGCAATGGTTCCTGGTGGGGCAATGGGTGGAGCGCTAGGGGGGATGGTCAAACAGAACTGCACATTCCAATTCGGCTGGCCCACCTGGTCTGGGAACTAGAGGGAAAATTTTGTGGATTGATTGATTAATTTTCCCAAATGTATGCACGCAACACACATAAAAATTACAAAACAAAACAAAAATGAATGTGCTTACCAACTCCAATTTCATAATGCGAACACAGTCTCTGAGTATGTTGGTGGGAGCCCCCAACAATTTAGTAAAGGCATTTAGTGTGTTGTATTTAAAGGGTGGTCCTGCAACCTGTGGTAAACATGACAGAGAAAACTCAACAAACCATTCTTGGAAGTTATGAAATGTTAAAGACTAGAACAAAGTTCTAATGCAAAGTGTTCATGTCCTACCCTGGTCTCAAAGAACTTCTCTAGGACCTGCAGCTCCTCCTGTGACCAGGGTCCAGTGTTTTCTGGTGTGACTTTTAACTGTAGAGTCTGGAAGGATTTGGGGTTCAGAGCCACCCTACACTTCAGCACTTCGGTCTTAAACATGATGACGCCTGGTTCATTGGAGTTCACAATAGTGAGCTGTGGACAAAAGGCGGTTGGTTAAAATACACAAGCAGAATAATTTTACTCTGAGACAAACATTAAATGAGGATTATTATGTGGAAATATCATGTGACTAACATTGGGTTCTAACTGAATGATTCTCTGTAGGTGTCGCCTCATGATGACTGAACCCAGGAAGCGCTCCAGAGGTGAGCACAAGTAGCTGCCTGCCAGCCCTGGCACTGGGCATGGCATGGGTGAAGGCAGCAATAGCACATGCAGTTTACTGTGGGTGAGGATGGTAGGAATGGAGGCAGCCCAGGACCGCTGGGGCAGTTTACGGGGAGGGGGCATATTTGTTGGCATAGCCTGGGAACCTACACACACACACAAACACACACACAAAATGATTGATTGAACGAACCCAGCTACCACATATTGCTTAAAGGAATTTTTCAAAACATTGTATTCTGTCCTTATTTACATCAAATCAAGCATGACGCTATGGTGTAATTTGAGTGAATCTCACAAAAACATATTTCACCCTCAAAATATAAAAAGTTACATAAAAAGATTAAGACTTTTTTGTATTTTGACTATTTTCATGATACATAAATCTGCTGACACATACATTTTTTTAAAGTATTTACTAATATAAAAAACTATTAATACTAAAGATTACATTATTATTTCTCTAATGTAATATCATAATTCATATAGCTGCATAAGTTTTGAACATGTTCTAGATCTGTCTTTAGGCTTACTTGTTCCTGCTCGAGGGGAGTGGGATGCATCTGGAATAGGTGAGTGCAAAGAAGGGTTGCCTGGTGACATGCCAGGGATCCGTGCCCCAGGGGAGGGTCCAGACACCTGTGGGGAGCCTGGCCAGGTGGCAACCCTCGGGCTGGCGGACACCATTGTGTATGGTGAACTGGGGTCAAGAGTCCCTGCAATACAGATTAAAGACATTTAGACCACAATTCACCATCTTGAATACTGCTCTAGAAACATTGGCTATAGAATGGGTTTGTGCGCTCATCTACAAGGCACAAGCCATGAGCCAACACCATTGGGCACCTTGAGGAAAGTTTGCCCAAAAAGCATGCACATCAGCATTTTAAACATTTTATTTTGTGATCCACAGAAGGAAAAAAATCTGACGGGACCGACACGACAAAAGGGTGGATAATGCTAAATGAACACCACTTTACTGATGTACAGCTGTTCACAATCATGCTTTAAATTTGCTTCTTGTGAAAATCTTCTGTGGTCTGTGAAACTGAAAGTTCCAGTCTCTTGATGAAGTTAAACGTGTTAGGATATTTTGCTGTTAAGTATAGTTCAGACTTCAGAGCATAAGCAGGTCGGCTAAAGCGTAAACTCTGAAACCAGCACTTTTGACCATGTACCTTGTACTTAGAGTCGATTATGAGGTGCTGCACTGAACTTCGATTCACTCTCCATCTCAGCCATGCTTGATCTTTCTTCAGATTTATTCCCGACCCAATTATAATATCATAATGCATGGGGATATTGAATTGTGACATGTACTTCGAAATGCACCATTTTGTGAGGTAGTTGGCGCTACCCAGTCCTATTTTATATACATACAAATTAGGGTTGCGTGGTAATATTAAATTAAATAATATACAGTCTGCATGCACTGCGTACTTCAGAAGGATGAGGTGCCTCTGTGCGCTCATGTCTCAATCAGCTTGCTATCTTGCTATAGCTTACCTATCCTGAATCAGTAGATAGTGAGGTTTAGGTTAGGGTATTAATTCAACAACATCCTCAGTATAAATGACACTGTCATGCATTTTTGTAGTAGATAAAAAATTATTTTTACATTGTTAAGAAAGATAAAGAAATAAATACACTCACCTAAAGGATTATTAGGAACACCTGTTCAATTTCTCATTAATGCAATTATCTAATCAACCAATCACATGGCAGTTGCTTCAATGCATTTAGGGGTGTGGTCCTGGTCAAGACAATCTCCTGAACTCCAAACTGAATGTCAGAATGGGAAAGGTGGTGATTTAAGCAATTTTGAGCGTGGCATGGTTGTTGGTGCCAGACGGGCCGGTCTGAGTATTTCACAATCTGCTCAGTTACTGGGATTTTCACGCACAACCATTTCTAGGGTTTACAAAGAATGGTGTGAAAAGGGAAAAACATCCAGTATGCGGCAGTCCTGTGGGCGAAAATGCCTTGTTGATGCTAGAGGTCAGAGGAGAATGGGCCGACTGATTCAAGCTGATAGAAGAGCAACTTTGCCTGAAATAACCACTCGTTACAACCGAGGTATGCAGCAAAGCATTTGTGAAGCCACAACACGCACAACTTTGAGGCGGATGGGCTACAACAGCAGAAGACCCCACCGGGTACCACTCATCTCCACTACAAATAGGAAAAAGAGGCTACAATTTGCAAGAGCTCACCAAAATTGGACAGTTGAAGACTGGAAAAATGTTGCCTGGTCTGATGAGTCTCGATTTCTGTTGAGACATTCAGATGGTAGAGTCAGAATTTGGCATAAACAGAATGAGAACATGGATCCATCATGCCTTGTTACCACTGTGCAGGCTGGTGGTGGTGGTGTACTGGTGTGGGGGATGTTTTCTTGGCACACTTTAGGCCCCTTAGTGCCAATTGGGCATCGTTTAAATGCCACGGCCTACCTGAGCATTGTTTCTGACCATGTCCATCCCTTTATGGCCACCATGTACCCATCCTCTGATAGCTACTTCCAGCAGGATAATGCACCATGTCACAAAGCTTGAATCATTTCAAATTGGTTTCTTGAACATGACAATGAGTTCACTGTACTAAAATGGCCCCCACAGTCACCAGATCTCAACCCAATAGAGCATCTTTGGGATGTGGTGGAACGGGAGCTTCGTGCCCTGGATGTGCATCCCACAAATCTCCATCAACTGCAAGATGCTATCCTATCAATATGGGCCAACATATCTAAAGAATGCTTTCAGTACCTTGTTGAATCAATGCCACATAGAATTAAGGCAGTTCTGAAGGCGAAAGGGGGTCAAACACAGTATTAGTATTGTGTTCCTAATAATCCTTTAGGTGCGTGTATATAGAGAGTATATTTTGAATCTTAACGATGCTAATATTTAAAATATGGTTCCTTTCATGAACATTATGGATGAAAGATTATTCTCTTTTAAAGAAGAAATAAGGCTTTGACATTGTATATAGAGATTTCAGAAGACCTGACGAAATTTTCAGTTAGGGAACATAGTGAGAAACAAAGCTCCTTGGTTTTTACTGTGCATTCTGGGAATTGTTAGCGAGCAAACGTTTCAGTAAACTAGAACGTTTTTGCGATTGAGACAGACCTAGAAATGGCCGACTCACTGACCAGTGCCCTAACTACTGACATCTACTACACACACACACACACACCCCTCATAATGTGTGTTTTAGTGTATGAGCCCTTATACTCACATAAACTCACATAAACTCCTGTTGCTGCACAGAGATTTCAGCTCTCGAGTATTTTAGCATTTTATTTGGAAAGGGGAGCTTATTAAAACAATCGTCAAAAACAGGAAGAACTCAATGGTCTGCCATTAAAAGCAAATTAAAGCTCTAGCAACTGGATGCATGAAACTCAAGACATTACTACTGCATAAAAAAATTTAATGTTCAAAGTAGAAGCAATAATACTACTACCAATAATTACATTTTAAATGGTTGTATTATTATTTTATATGTAAGCAATACCACAAAGGAAAGTGAATATTAGCATGCTGTGATTCAGCCATAGCAGACTTGTGCCACAGGTAATCATATTCATTTTTTTATGTTTTCATTAATACTGGGAAGTTCTGTTGTGCAGCATTTTATTTGACCAAAAATAATAAAAGAAAATATGTAATAATAGCAATTGACTATTATATTTTAATTTGATTAAACACTGTTTTGATGATAATCTATAATTAAAACATAAATCATTGAATCCCAAAAAATTTCAAACTGAATATCCAGAATAGCAGTTCTTTTAATCATGCCATTTTCTGTGTAACTTCATCAAAAATCTGAGGCTATTTATTTGTTGCCTAAGAACCAATTTACTATCAATGTCGAGGTACCATGGCTTGTATCTAACCCAAGACAAATTTGGTATCTGTGAAATCCTAACACAAATACAAGTTAAACGTGTCATTTTTAGGAAATGACAGATCAATCAAATAATTTATTAAACAATAAATTACATGAAGGTATACAGATGATTAATGTGGGAAATTATATGTATTTTTTTAAATCACTCTGTTAAGCAAATCAATCAGGCTGAATAGCAGAACCAAGTTTTACATGCATGTCAAAATCAAGAATATAATCATGCACATGATTCAGATTGCTTTGTCATCCCAGTCTCACCAGTCATTAAAACAAAGAGGAGGAAGAGATTATAAACAAGTGCAGAACTATCAAGGAAGTGCCCATTTGAGATCATTACAACTGTAAGATGTCTTTCACCAGCCTTGACCCTGCCCATCAATGTCTGAAAGCCCTGGTCCGCAGAGGTAAGAAAGAAAGCCAATCAACAAAGCCCTGGATCGAGGCCTCCCATGCACTTACCATGCGGGCTGGCAAAGTTGGTGGTCTGCCCCATAGAAATGCCCAGAGAGGAGGGAGAAGGGGTGGGCCCAAAAGGAGAAGGGGCCCGCAGAGCTCCACTAGGGGAATTTGCTGCGTGGATATTCCCTGCACACAATTAACCAATCAGTGGCCTTGAAAGAGCATCTCTCTCTGTTCTTGCATGCTCACTTTCACACACTCTGAAGCTAAAGCGGGTCAGGAGCTGCAGGGCCGGGAAAAGATGGGTTGAAACATGTATGACTGTTGACATGCTTCTCCTCTTTAGATCAGTGCATTCATCTCTGCATTCTGTGCTTGGTGACGATATCAACACACACACAGAAAGACAGACCGATAAAAGCATGCATATCCACAAGTAGGGAAAGCTGGTGGGCTGCTTTTGCAATGGGTCGAAACCAAAGAGAGACTGCTTGCTTGCTGTCAATTCTCTGCCTCCATAGTGGCATGACCAGCACGGACAGAGCAAAGGACAGTGTTTTACACTACAGACGCACATGCATACCTGGAGACAATGTTGCCATCATGGACGGCGAGGGAGGCACGTGGTACGGGTTAGGGGGTGATGTGAGGGGAGGGTATACCCCTCTGCCTGGAGGCTGCGTCTGTGTGTGAGGCATGAATATGTCATCCATGCTTATCGGGGAGGGAGGGTTGTCATCCTCATTGACTGAGCGCCTGCGGGCGTCCTGATTACTGTCCACAAACATGTTCAAGAATGTCTGTGGAAAAGCACAGAAAAGTCTAAGCAATGTATATTGCTAGTCCAATAATATTTTTCTGTCAGGTTTCTGTCTTGGTTTGAGTCTGTTTTTCATACATACAATTTGGGTTTCAGCCTTCAGGCTGACTGTGTACCTTTACTAGAGTGTCACCTGAAATTCTCTACCCACCTTCAGTCCAGGGGCAGGGTAGAAACCTTCAACTATCTTGGTGTTGTCAAAGAGACTGTATGCCCCGTCACGGATGGCTACCACACCTCTGCTTCGGCAGTAGATGTCAATGCAATACATGTTGCGAAAGGCCAGGCGGATGTGTGTGGGTGACTGGGGCAGGATGGAGAAACACTGGTAAGCTGTGTTGGTCCTTTGGGTGAGCCCAAGCATTGGTACTGTGGGCAGCTTGTTGATGGCATTGAGAGGAGCCTGAGTGTCTGAGAGCACCTGAGAAAAGAGAAATTGTGTCAAACATTCAAAACTACATATATCTACTAATGTATAGTGATACCAATATAAATTCTCTAGATCCATTCATCATCTGATAACTGCCTGTTTTGTGGTTATCAGTTGATGTCAGTGCTTGCTTGAACAATTAACACAAGTGGAAGTATGTCAGTCCAACACTTGCTAAGAGCCTAGGCCAGTTGATAAGGGTGGCTGTGGCTCAGGTAGTAGAGCGGGTCGGTTACTAATCACAGGATTGGCGTGATTGACTCCACATGCCGAAGTGCCCTTGGCCAAAACACTGAACCCCAAGTTGCTCCCAATGGCAGTCTAGCACCTTGCATGGTAGCAGTCATTGGTGTGTGTGAATATGTGTGTGAATGAGATGCAGTGTAAAGCGCTTTGAATACCGCTAAGGTTAAAAAGGTGCTATATAAGTGCAGACCATAATGCACAATTATTATAAATTTAATTTTAAGCAGAAAGGTACATTTCCATTCCGGTTCAGCGTTCCTTTTGAATTGGTAACCGGTTAGAATGAAATTAAGGAACTGTTAAAGGAAACGTTCCCTCAAAATTTTGGATCCCCCAATTCTCTAATTTACTCATTCTCATGCCATCCCAGATGTGCATAGTGCTGTCACAATTATGACATTTGGCTGACAAACTAATTGTCAAACTTTTTAGGACTATGAAGATGAATTCACTTTTTAACGGCTTTCACGATAAATGTTCTTCTTAAGGTGCATATGGGTTTCCTTCACCTTAAGTAATTTTGACATATATAACTTAAAATATATAAATCAAATTATAAAATTGGGATATATGATTTCCTTCTAAGGCTTAAAAAAAAATATGAATGACAATGTTTTAAATATAAAAATATTTCTAAGCACTTAAAATGTCTCTCTTTGGCCCACTATAGTCTTGGTCAAGTTTACATTTAAACTGCTGTTTTTGGAACTCATATTTTCGATTATATTTCTTTCATAAAAATAAAATACTTTAAAATAATTAAACTTTCACACATATTTTAATGCTCTTTGATTAAACCCACAAGCCCTTATTTCTCATAAGGCAAAACCATTGAGATTTGTTTCATCATTTTATCAATCCACAGAAATATAGCAAGCATGCGTCACTGAA
Organism: Xyrauchen texanus; assembly: GCF_025860055.1. Lineage (NCBI taxonomy): Eukaryota > Metazoa > Chordata > Actinopteri > Cypriniformes > Catostomidae > Xyrauchen > Xyrauchen texanus. The sequence goes on along the minus strand of NC_068289.1, from coordinate 32,024,746 downwards.
CCCTCTATGACTAGGAACATTTTCCATTGCACGATTGTTTAAGGTGAAGCCGGAGGGCTTTCGTTCACTGTCAAAGTTTACATTTGTTCATTAATATTTTCTCGGGAGTTTGGCGTGAGCCTCTGCTGATGGTGCACGAATATTCTGGACAGGAGCTGCTTTAGTTGACATTTGCAGTTCGGTTCGGAGTTAAAATGAATGACACAAAAACACCATTAATGGCATTTATATATTTGCTTAAAATTCCCTTATTTAGGCATTAAAATGTGATTTGAATTTTAAGTGCACTTAAATCGCAGTTATCTCATATAATCGCATTTAGACGATTGTTTCGTAATCGCAACAGGCCTAACAATGCCAGTCATGGATCAAAAAAGTGATTGTGAAAAAAATTCACTGATTAAATTATTAAATGTCAATTAAGTTTTCCAGTCATTTAGTGAGCAGAAAGGCTGTGGATACCTGTAGAAGTTGCACTACATTGAGTGTCTTGTTGAACATCTCTTGAAGTTGGTGGAGAATGATGTTGTGGCAGTTGCTACAGCCTGAATTGGGCCCCACAGTCCCCAGGGCCAGAAGGTAACGCTGGGTCACCGAGTTCCATCGTATTGTCACCTAAAACAAACAGGATATTGTAGTGAAGAAACAAGTCTGCTTTGGACTAAACCTTAAAAGAAAAAGATCTTTTATAAAACTATCATTATTATTATTATTATTATTATTATTATTAATAAGATAACATTAAAATGAAAAGGTTTTTACCGAGCTGCCTTTGGAGTTGCCATAACACAGAACCAACTTCCGGTAATTATACAGCCGTATCTCTGAGAAAAGGCTCAAATAAGAGGGCATTTCTGGAGATTGTAGATTAATAATGATTAATGACAGTTTAGTTCTGTGCATGCTGCTTTATTTCAAAACATTCCCAAGTCATGTATTTTCTAGTAAATAACAGCATTAATGAATGTAACACTTCAAATGTCAATCCACAATATGTAACAACACATAATAACTATAAGCAATGTGCCAAGTGCCTAGTAAATCTTCTGAACTCACTGAAAGTCAAATGCAACAAAGTCAGAAAAGACTAAATTCAACATATTTGGCGTTTCATATAAAGCTGGAATGTATATGAAATTGGGCCAATGATATTTAATTGTGGTATAGTATGTGTACCCAGTGCAAAGTAGTGCTGCAACTAACAATTATTTTGATAATCGATTAATCTAACGGTTGATAGAACGATTATTCTACTATTGTGATGATTAATCATTAGCTCTTAAGACTACTCAGCTTGTGCCTGACTTAAAAGGTTGTATTCAACATGCTTACTAACAATAGAGGACAAAATCATCTTCTCATCTAAAAATACACTGAATTAAAAAGGGAAAAAAAACTTTTTATTAAGTTTAATTCAGTAAACAAATTCACTGCAAAAATTATATTGTTATCAAGTGTTTGTCTTGTTTTCCATTTAAAATTCTTAAAACAAGATACATTTAATTGAGAAGCAACATATAAGATATTTAGAAATGCATCTAAAACATAAGTGTATTTTGTATACAAGTGTATTTTTTTCCAATTGGTTATACTTCTGCGAGTGCAGTGAAGACAAGATCTATTCTCTAAAAGCAAATCTGAATATCTTATATTCTGCTTCTCAGGTGAATGCATCTTTTTAAAAGGATTTTTAGATATTTTTAAATATTTGTATTTTCAATATTATATTCAACATTCTCAGACAACAATTTTTTCTTATGCAGTATAGCTGCTAAAGTTTAAAAAGAAGTTTTAAATATTTATATTGGAAAACAAGCCAAAACAAAAACAAATCAAAATCATATTTTGTAGCAGTGTATAATGGGGCAAAGACTACCTCTCTCACCTTTCTGTTCACTTTAATCCATCTTTAACTCACAAAAAAACAAAAACTCTTATTAATAAAGCTGTGTATTGCCAATTTTCTTCACAATAAGAAATGCACAGTGACACATTATGATTCAATAAGTCACGAGCTATCACTTTATAATCTAAATGCAGCAAGTGCACGCTCGAGGGACGAGCATCCCTGTGACAGTAAGCATCAGATTTAAATCTCTCTCCCTTAGAAAGGGACATTCGCGCAGCTCAGAGAAGAGGTGCTGACCTCACAGAAAAATGGCAGTTTTGGAGTGTGTAGTTATTTACATGATCTGCTTCTGTATTATTTGAACTATATATATATATGTTATAAAGCTATAACACATTAAATATAACTGTATTTAAAATGTAACACCATGGTGTTTCCTTTAAAAGACACTCAACATGCAAGTTTTGCTTTTGCGGAGGGGCAGCTCCAGCTCCATATATTCCTCAACAAGAATGCTTCTGCATTTATTATTTTGAATTTTTGCATTATAATTCCTTCATACTTTATGATCTACATCACCTGAAGCTGTTTGAAAAGTTTGAAATCCATCTGGACTGTGAGCTGTGTAATTCTTCCTGCAGTGCTGCTCTCATGCATCATAAATAGAGTTTAATGTGATCTCATGTTACGTTAAATGAGATCAAACGACTATTCGACAACGGAAAATGATTGCCGACGTTGTTGATAAATTTGCCTAATCGTTTCAGTCCTAGTGCGAAGTGACAAAAATAGCTAATAATGTGACAGAAAAGAAAACAAAAAGCCTTGTCACATCTTTGTTGACAGTCACAGGTGGTTATGACAAAAGTTTGGATAAACACATAAGAGATGCAATTTACTGCTTGTCCCATTGCGCTTGGACAAGGTGTAACAGTTGTACATACCAGGTAAGGAGCGTGAGAACTCCAGAACACATTCATAAAGCTGACTGATGCTGTTCCAATCATTTAAGAACATCTCCACCACCTTTCTACCACCCACTGGCTCTGACAGGGGATTCTCAAACGTCAAGTAGACATGCCGCATGGGAGCTGGATCAACATACACATTGATTATTATTATAAAAAGAGACAATTTATTATGACATAACCATAACTGCATTGTTTTGCAAGCTGTTTGGATACAATTTACAGTTTTTACCTTGCTCTTTACTAGATGTGCTGTTAAGAGGGCAACTGTCAAAAACCAACTCTGCCACCCAGGTGCGATTATTGCGGCCCTGCAGTCTGAAAGTGCAGTCCAGCAGGGTTCTCTCTAGAGCTTTTCTCGTTTCCTCACTCACTCTCTTACAAGGTGGAACTCTAAAAGACAAGAGAATTAATTACTTTATTTGACCATACCAAAAATAAACAAACTGCTATTCAAATTCATACGAGCTAGTCTGGTTTATCAGCTTTATCAGAGATGCTGAACCGATAGTATACAGAGTTATAACTTACTTCAGAATGCGTATGGCGTGGCTACAGCCATCTCCCTCAACCTGAACCCCCTGATGAGGAATCTCCATATTGGACAACTATGCAAGAGAAAAAAGCAGGGACAAAGAATGTTTAGTAAGCAAAACATTTTTTTAAATAATCTTTAGGAAAGAAAGCCAAAAAAATAATTTTCCATGCTTTTGCCTTTTTATGTACAAAAGGATGTACAAAACTACGTATTATAAAAATCAACACACTATCAGCATGCTAAAACCCCCTCTGTGATGTTTTGTATCTAAATTCATCCCCTTTAAAGCACTGCTGCTAAAAATATTCAAGTTTATCCTGAACCATTCCGATCCAGTACCTCACAGCGTAGTCCAATGAGGGGCATATTGGTGTCACACATGGCCACCAGGTGGGCCAATTCCTTATTGAAGGCACACATCTCTCCTGACCGCTTGGGTTTTTTCTGTTCAATGGCATTTTGCTCTGCTGACAACTGTGGAGTGACCAAAACAAGCTTTCTATTACATACAACAGAAAACATAACAAAAGACACCCATTTTACAGATTCAATAAAAAGAACTAGCCACCACTTTTACTGCTTTATAACTAGGGCATTCAATAGATTAAAATGGTTAAACAGATTTATTACATGTGCTGATAAATTGCAATTAATATTTCCTGCGAAAGGCCCGCAAATAAAAGGTAATTTATAAAATAATAATGAAAATATACAAATATAATCAATATTATACTTTACACTATTCAAACACATTACATCTTAAAAATATAGGCGTGTCTGCATATGGGAACATGCTGCCTTGGAGTTTGTTTTCAGAGGCAGAATGAAAATAAGGTGCTATTTAAACTGTTCTGAGTCCAGGAACTTTCAAGGTTCAATACAAGTTAAGTTCTAAGTTGTGGCATAATGTTGATTACCACAAAAAAATAAATCACTGTCCCTCCTTTTCTTTTAAAAAAGCAAAAATTGAGGTTGCAGTGAGGCTCTTACAATGAAAATGTGAAGCTTTTAATTTTATAAAAGCCCTTACATGAATTCTTCTGTTAAATTGCATGTATTATTTGAGCTGAGAAGTTGTTTAAATCATAATTGTTTTTAGTGTTCGTTGACATGGCAACGAAGTTATAAAATTTGCTATAACTTTACACAAAAAATGTTAGTAAGTGATTTTATCATACTAAAATCATGTTAACATACATATGTCGTAACTATACACTTGAAGTCAGAAGTTTGCATACACTTAGGTTGAAGTCATTAAAACAAAGATTTTAACCACTCCACAGACTTAAAATTAGAAAACTATAGTTTTGGCAAGTCGTTTAGGACATCTACTTTGTACATGGCAAGTAATTTTTCCAACAATTGTTTACAGACAGATTGTTTCACTTTTAATTTACTATAATCACAACTCCAGTGGGTCAGAAGTTTACATACACCAAGTTAACTGGGCCTTTAAGCAGCTTGGAAAATTCCAGAAAATTATGTCAAGCCTTTAAACAATTAGCTTCTGATAGGTGGTGTACTGAATTGGAGGTGTACCTGTAAATATATTTTAAGGCCTACTTTCAAACTCAGAGCCTCTTTGCTAGACATCATGGGAAAATCTAAATAAATCAGCCAAGACCTCAACAACTGTGTACCTCCACAAGTCTGGCTCATTTTTGGGAGTGATTTCCAAATGCCTGAAAGTACCACATCCATCTGAACAAAAAAATACTATGCAAGTATAAACACCATGGGTGGCGGAGAACGAATCTCAGTTGCCTCCACGACTGAGGCCGGAAATCCACGCATCTTATCACGTGGCTTGTTGAACACATTTCTCTATGGCATCCACACACAACTCACCACGCGCCCCACTGAGAGCGAGAAACACACATTATAGCGAACAAAAGGAGGTTACCCAACGTGACTCTACCCTCCCTAGCAACCAGGACAAATTTGGTTGCTTAGGAGACCTGGCTGGAGTCACTCAGCACGACCTGAATTGTAACTCGTGACTCCAGGTGTGTTAGTCAGCATCAATACGCGCTGAGATACCCAGGCCCCCTACATTTCACATTCTTAAAATAAAGTAGTGATCCTAACTGACCTAAAACCGGGAATGTTTTCTATGATTAAATGTCAGGAATTGTGACATTTTTGAGTTTAAATGTTTTTGGCCAAGGTGTATGTAAACTTCCGAATTTAACTGTACTTTTGTAATAGCGAGTTAACATTTATGGATCGGCCCCATTTCAGTTCCATTGTACGCAAGTGCCTCACTGGGACCCAGATTTTTGTTTTGTTTTAAAGAAAAGGAGGGGCAAGTCAAAATAAATGTGCGTGGTAACCCATATTATACACCAAATGCTGTCTATTGAGCTTAGCTTGTATCGAACTCTGAATATTCCTTAAAGAGTTTCATTTATTCAAAAATTCTGTCAGTTAAGCCATTAACTGATAAGGTAGCAAGTTAGCTGCCTATGTTTTCAGATACAGACATATAGTTGCAACAGTCAAGTGAAGCATTTAGACAATACAAAAATAGCCTTTAAAAGTCTAAATATTCCCACACCATCCAGTTGTCTTTGAGAGCAAAAGAGTGTCTTTGGATGGCTGAGCTGCCTGCTGGTTTTGATGAGGCACGTTGCCTGTCCAAACGCCCCTTACTGCATTAATGTGGATAATCAAGCTTGAACTGCTTTGATAGTAGGAACATTCCTTATTACGGAATTTACATACAGGTCAGGGGCATGATTAATTGCATACATTTTTTAAATGCACCATTTTTTTAATATAATTAATTTCACAAAATGAACATGTTAAATCGATAGCCCAAGTTATAACATTATGCATTAACTGACCGTTTTTCCCCAATAAAGACAAAGTGCTCTACTGCAGATCCATACAACATAAGAGTATACAATAATATTTTGTTCAGCATATTTAGATCAGTATACCTTCCTCTTGGCCCCAAGCCGGGTCATTCGACCAAAAGAAATGTCCTGCACCAGCTCCTCCAGGTTGGGCTTAAACTGCTGCAACAGTTGAGCAGATGGCAGCCCGTCCTCTCCGTCCAGCTGACTCACAGACAGGAAGTAATACTTATACTGCAGCTCTGTGGGATTGCTGGCCACATCAAACATCTCCACCACCTGAGGAAAGATGATAAGATGTTGAGGAACAATCTTTAAACATTTTAGGCCATACCATCCTCTGCGCGCACTGTTTACACTTACTATGTAAGCATTGTATGCAGTCGCACTTTAGTTACATAATTTGAATGTTTTCCGGGTTCAAAACATGTTAAGATCAATGGATGCAGTGAATTAACATGGACAATCGTTTAGAAAATTCTCGTTTATTTGATGTGGTTATCAGCAGTAAATTGGAAGGGGAAAAAACAATGTTATTATTCCATTTGTTACTAAATTAAAATTCCTTGATGAATGAAACATTGATGTATTTACAATATAGTATTGTGGAAGGCGGGTGAGTTTGATAAAGAGGCGATGTTTGGTAAGGTTGCCCACAGGGTGAGAGGTTGAATTGGACAGATGGAGTGTGTCTGTGCACAGTGTGGGGAGATGTTTCACAGACTGTCGACATCTCTGCTCTCCCAGCCAGAACCTATTGAAAACAAAATAGACTTCCATCAGCCACTATTACTGTCACAATGTAAACACAACAAGAGCAGAAAAACCAAAAGCATACTTTAGCTGCTGTAACCATGTGATGACACGCTTCATGTCATCGTTGATGTTCTTCTCAATGTCATCCAACATGGACTGATCTGAAAAGAGTCAAGCAAGGCAGGTTAAGTCTGATTAAGTCGATGATATAATTTGCTCAGATGAACTGATGTGTGCCTCATCCACTTGAATGGATCTGTGACTAACCGACTCCATAGAGCATTGGCTGAAACATCCCAGAGTGCAAATCAACAAATATGTGGAGACACTCAGATCGGCCGCAGGGCTCCAGTATTGGTATGACCAGTGTGGGAAGGGCCGTCTCTATGAAGGCTGAAAAAAAAAAAATCAATAAGGCACTCAAGGCTGTGATATACAGTATAAATATACATATTTGCAATTATGATCTCATACTTTAATGATCTCAAATCAGACTAGTTAATCCCTGCAAAACATTTCATCATAATAAACTCCACAACCAGCACTGGCAGGGTGAATCTCTCTGTGGTGTAAAGGTAAGACTCACAGTTATCACTGGGGTTGCTACTTTTCAGGATGGCTTTGAGTTCCTGCAGCTTCTGATTTGAGCGGGCATGTACACTATCAATCAAAAGCTTTTCCACTGAGAGATGATCAATCTGCAAAAAGAACAAGCATTCAGACATGTTGAGCTCTTTCTTGTTTTATTACCTCTACTGACAATCATCTTCAAGGCCATACTCACTTTCATGGCTCTTTCCATTAATCTGGAATCACAGGCAGGCAGTGGAGGCTCATGGGATATCTGTAATGGCTTGGAACCATCGGTTTCATCAATTTTGATGGTGACCTTGTTCACAGAAGCCGTGCCAGTCTTTCTACCCAGGACCTGTTGACTAAAAGTAAAAAAACATGAAATGCAAAAACAAAAATGACAAAAATCATCCGCTACAGGAGTGAGTGAATTTTGAAACCTACTTCCAGACAGACAACGTGAGGCATTTGGCAGGGATGTAGCGCTCCACCTGCACTAGATCACCCCACCGCTCTCTTATTAACATCAGAGTCTGTGAGTGCAACACCTCAAGCTGCAGTGATAAACAAAAGGAATCTGAAAGCATTTGTTAAGGAAATAATATGCAACTTACATGAAACATTAGGGTGTAAACCAGCTCATTAATTCAGTAACTGTGAATTTTCAGGAGCGTTTTGCATTACAATCAGCTAAGAAAAGGTTGCGTTATAATATAACACTACCAGTTAAAGTTTGGACACTCTTTACTTAATGCATGTTCCATATGATCTAAAGGCTTATGAATAAATTAATAAAAATTAATCATTTACACAACCTCATTCCACCCAAACAAAGATTTTTAGAATTATATCTCAGCTCTCAGGTTCATACAATGCAAGTGAATGGTGGGCAGAAAAGAAAAAGCACATAAAGGCAGTATAAAAGTAATCCATGTGACTGCAGTGGTTTAATCTATATCTTTAGAAGTGATATGTTAGGTGTGTGAATTTATTTTTACTGTAAATTCTCCTCACTACCCAGTAGGTTACGATTTGCATGAAGGATGTGAATCACCAAAAACGTAGAAGAATGTGAAAGTGGAGATTTAAGTAAAAATGGACTTAAAAATGTATCTGTTTCTCAACCACACCTATCATATCACTTCTAAAGATATGGATTACCTTTATGCTGCCTTTATGCTATTTTTGGACCCTCAAAGTTCTGGCCACCATTCACTTGCATTGTGAGGACCTACAGAGCTGAACTATTCTTCAAAACACCTTTGTTTGGTTGGGATGGCATGGGGGTGTGTAAATGATCAGAGAATTTAAATTTTTGGGTGAATTATCCCTTAAAATGTTTGTTTAGTGTCTTCATATAAATATCTTTCAATCTACCCCAAAACCTAAAATGTAGAATCGTTTTGATTCAGTTATGTTTATTTATAGTTTTGACTATTATTCCTATTTTCCAAATTTTTGTATAATAGTAAATATAATTAGTAGGTGCATCCGTGCAGACACTTCATTGGAAAGTGTACAGCAAAAGATCTGGGCTGGTAAAAAAGTGGTTTTTGGTTTGATCCCCAATATTGACTGACTGTTAATAGATTAATCATTCAATTGATCCACAAAAACCCAGAAAACGATATGTGCTGAAAGGATACGAAGGCAATTGTACATGTCTTGAAGAGGCTTGTCATCTCCAAACAGGCGGGACTGTACCAGCTCATGGATATAGTTTACTTGCATGCTGTGAACCAATGCCCTTCCATCTGAAAATAAAAATAAATAAAGATTACACAAGAGCACATGTACATGGCCTACATATACTACACACTGTGGAAGTATTACCTCCAGTCTCCTTGTCTTCTACTAGAATCTCAAGTTTAAGTAACCTCCAGGGAATATCAGGATCGTCTCCCATTACTGTCATTGTGGCTTCAAATTCCCCTTCAACTCGAAACTTCACTCGCCCATTGGCTTGTCATGGAAAGAGGTCACAAGTTTAAAAACAAGTACGATTATTTATGGTCATAATAAATGTTCAGAAACATATTCCAGGACAGAATAAGTATTTTCCAGTAGATGTGTGGACCTGGAACTTACCCACAGTTAAGTTGGCCAGCTGTGGGGGCAAGTCAGTGGTGACTAGTCGGTGCCGCAAGATCTGATTCAACTGATTTAGCGTGGTCTGCTTCTCTGCTTTGGTTATAGGATCCGGGGGAATAATTTTGTCCTGAAAAAGACATTGACATTGACAGTATTGTTCTTCCAGGAAAATTTACCAATAATATTGATGCCTCGTCTTCTGCTACACAGATTTTTGTCCAATCAAATTCTTGTAAAATGAGAATGTCCTTCCCCCTAATATCACCTGCAATCGAGGAGCAAATCATGGATCATGGGGGGTGGGGGCAAGTCTGGATGGGCGGATTCAACCTTTAAGTATTGATACTTCCAGAATTGATATTGTTTCGAGAATATCGATTCTCACATTAAAATATAAATTTGAATGTTTTTTGGTAAAATTTCAAATTGTTAACATGAACTAACAATGAACAATACTTCTATGGCATTTATTACTCTTAGTTAAGATTAATTTCAACATACAGTAATACATTCTTTAAATCAAGTTGTTTGTTAACATTAGTTAATGCACAATGAACTACCAATGTATATTTGCATTTTTATTAACAAACATGATCAAAGATTAATGCTGTAAACAATATTTTATTAATTGTTTTTTCACGATAATGTTAAAGAATGGAAAATTTTTGAAAAGTGTTACAAGTTATATTATTTAGTAACCATAAAAAATTAATGCATATCATTTTCAAAGTGAAAAAGTATATATTAGCAAAAGATTATGCAGGATAGGAACTATTTGTTCTTCTGCTTATTTTAAAGTGAGAACTGCAGAAAGACAAGCAGTCACGGAGAGTGCTTGAGCCACTTGTTCAAACAGAGGAAGCAGTGCTTGGCTAATGACAGAAATCAAACAGAATATGGAGTAAACACAAAATAAGTGCAAATCTAAAAGTGCCATTTATTATAATGGGTTTGTTTTAAAATGAAAAGTTAAAACATTGATAATGTTCTGTAATGGTTGTTAATAAATGATATCCTTAGGAAAATTATCCATGGTTTTACTCTAGTTATATGGTATCCATGGTTTGGATACAATTAACAATGGTTTGACTCCAATAATTCTGTAGTATCCATAGAGTAACATTATATTTTACATTTATAAATTTGGCAGACGCTTTTATCCAAAGTGACTTACAGTGCACTTATTACAAGAACAATCCTCCCGGAGCAACCTGGAGTTAATGGTGGTGGCTGTGGACCAACAACCTTCTGATTACCAGTCATGTGCTTTAGCCCACTACGCCACTACAAGATAACTGCATTCAAAAATATAAATAAACTCCAGAGGCATCCAAAGCATTGTCTTCATTAGTGATCATCTCAGCAATTTAGGCCTGAAATGTCTCGAACTTAACTGCAAATTCGTAACCAAGGAGGTTTGGGTCAATGAACGATAGTTTTGAAGGAAAACAGATGAAAATACAACTTGTCATCTTCACCAGCATAAAACCGATGCTTCGTTCAACTCTACGCACGGTTGTGGTATTTATAAGAAAGGGGCAGGGTTTAAGCGGGCTAAATGATTTGAGAAGTCCTGCATATGTCACCAGAGAGAAGTCTGTCATTTCACCAGAAAATTAAGTTATGAAATTGATTTAAAAAAATACAATAAATAACTAATAATAAAACATATGCATGGATGAACCATTCACAATAAGATCAATAACATAAATTTATAAAATAGATGGGGTGCAAATTCATGCTGACTTTAATCTATGTTTATAGTCACTGATCTATAACATAGATACAGTATGAAGATCAGTGGTTCCTGTAGTAAAACCATAGTTAATTTTCGTAAGGTTAAACAAAACTCTAATAATTTTCTATTTTAGGCCTATAAATGTACAAAATATGGATTTTAAAAATAATATTTAAAATTACCAATTTTATACCAAGAATTTGCACACAAAATAAATCTATTTAATACAGGTATCTGTGATATTGGAATAATAAAAAAAAAAAAGATAGAGCTTGTATCGTATCAGAAGAAAATAAGTGGTATCGCCCATACCTGGGACAAGCCCTTCGATATGTCCCGCCCAAACGGTTTCATCATGAAATAAGTCAACACAGGAAAGAAAATTGCACTCGTCAACTAAATCACAGGGTCTTCAAGGTTTAACTACTCACCCGGATACATGTGGGCAGGCGTGGGTAAGAGCCTGTGGTCAGTACATCAATGGCGAAAGGAATGGCAAAGCTAGGCAAACGGGCGTGTACCAATGCATCCCTGGCCAGTGATGCCAGTCTGTCAGCAGTGTCAACAAATAAGTATGCTTGTTGATCCAGAAATGAGGAGATCATCTGCAAACATAGCTAAGAATTAGTACTCTCTTGCAACAGGAATTAAAATAACTCGTAGCTCCTGATGACGATTTCAAGATTGGAGATGGGAAACAGATTACATACCGCACATTTCTCCACTTTCCCTGCATTACTTGCCCATTTCACAAGAGCAAGTAGACGTACAAAGAGCTGTCGTGTCCGACTAGCAAACTGAACAATTTCAATTTTCCTATCAGAAATGGGTCAAGTCAGTAACATTCATATGCAAGAATTATGTAACAAACATTATAATCCTACTTCAAATGAATCAAAGATGTTTTGCCACTATGGCAGTTTCTTACCTTTCCAGGTCTGTTTTCCGTGGGAGTCTAGAAAAATCATAAGGATATGGTTAAAAATGTGAAATGCCAGCACAAGGAATTATACATGTTAAATCTAGAATCAGAAAAGACGACTTGAAGACACAATGTAAAAATCCTTTGGCTCAGAACAAGAAAAATTAGGATATATCTTTGCACATATTCTGTTCATTGGTTTTAGTAGTTTAATAAACTTTAGGGACATCTGCAGGAAGAAGAGCAATATGTCACACCACATAAGATTTAATCTAGACTGCTAAAAGTAGAGTTTCACCCATGGAGCCCCATCCCATTTAACCTGCCCAACAGTTGATCCTGACATGGTAGTCCATAAAAATACAAAATGCCACTTTTGAAACTACTTTAGAAAACATGCCAAATAGTCAAAATCATATGGGTCAGAGAGAGATTGCACTTACACTCTCATATTATATAGTCCACAGTCAACTTAAAAAAAAACAAGACCTATGAATATCAGACAGTAGTCAGACATGTTCTGTACAACATAACAATATTGAGGAAACATATAGCCCAAAGCTGGTGCTTGACAGCTAGAGTTGTACCAAACTAAATCTAACTCCATTCAAAATAACCACATCAGGTCAGATGGACTTACAGCTCAGCCAGCAGAGTGATCTCATGGTAGGTTCTCTGCAGCAGAAACTCGATCAAGAGACTCAGTCGGACTCCTTGAGTGGCCGGGGCTCCTGGAGGAGGCTGCGGGGCTGAAGTTGGACCCCCGGCAGGGACCAGCTGCCCGTCGGAACCGATTTGAACCGGAGCCATTTTAAAATACAACAGGAGAGATATGTGGTTACGGAACCGACCCTTTCCACTCGCGTTTACCGCAAACCGGGCCGAGAGGATAGAATCGCGCTTTTGTTTTAAAGCGAATGCGCGTCTAAATCAATTTCACCCCATTGAGAAGCGACAAAAAGGAGTCTTAGCGTGTTAGCGGTGGAGAGATGGAGCCCCGCCATCAGACAGCGGAGAGATGAAGCAGGAAACCAAACTGTTCTTTCCCTAAATGGCCGCAGAGTGAAATATTTTAAAATAAAAGTAAAAAAAAAAAACTTTTTTATGGGATTTATTTGCTTCACAGTTCATATGTATTATAATCTCACTTGATAAATAAACAACACTTTGCATTATAGTAGTCAAATAGCATTTTACGCAACATTATCTTCAGAATAAAGTGAGACCCTGATGAGACCTTTATTTTGTAAAATAAACGGTCCGACCACACTTCCGGTTTATTTATTTATTTATAAATACAAATATTACACCAAAAAATTGCAAACACAATTTCAAAAACAGGTAATCTGTGGTGAAAGGCTCTGCACAATGCAAATATAAGCATACACAAATATAAGCATACACAAAATAAATTACAGATTATTCATAAATTGCAATAAAATATTTATAATAAATTACAAATATTGTTGCATTGAATAGTCCGGGTTCAATTCAAGTTTAACTCAATCAACAGGATTTGTGGCATGATGTTGAAAACCACGAAAAATAATTTCGATTCATCCCAAATATATATATATATTTAAAAAGCGCAAATTGAGGTTTAAGGGAATCCGCTTACAATGGAAGGGAATGGGCCCAATATTTGTAATGTTTAAAATTAAATAGGTAATGGAAGTGAATGGGGCCAATATTTGGATTGTTTAAAATTAAATAGGCAAAATTACCCAATAACATCTAATGCAAGTCTTTAAATGTGTCTGTAGGGTAGACCAATATAGATTTGAGAGATCAGAGGATTTCAGCTATGAATCCTACGATGAGCTAATGTCAGAGAATGTAGCTGTGCTCACTAGAAGGTCGAAAAAGTGTTCTAAAATTTTGCAGGGCACTGTCAAAATAGAGAAGAATTTGAAAGGTGGGCGAGTTTATGCACGCATATGTATTCATTCAACTTTTTTATATATATATTTTTTTTTATTTGGCTATGGAACAAAATATGGCAATGAAACTAAATAAAAAATATTTTATAAAAATATACATTTGAGGAAAGGAGTTCCATGTGAATATCACACTCAGATTTGGATGGCAGGCAGCTGTTGGAGCTCAAGAGCAGCTGGATAGGCATTCTGGCTACTATCACTCTCTATTAAAGGCTCAGCATGACCCTGAGATAGAAGAGGTTAAACGTGCTGGTATGGTATTTGTTCTGCAGCTGAGACATGGAACCATATTTTCACTTAAAGATTGATCATACAAAACTTTTATTTTTTCAGATATCCAAAGAAACTTCCCTGACAACATTCACTTTTGTGACACCTCCCAGGCAGGTTTACAAGAGGCCCTGTTAAATGTACTTCTAGTGTGTGTGGACACCACAGAATGTTACTGTCAGGCACAACACTGGTTTTACACATGACCATTTTTTAGGACTGGACACTGAATTATCACATTAATCCAGAATTGAACTTCCCACTGAGAAACTATTGTAGCACAAGGATCTTAGTGAAATGTAAAATATATTGAGGAAGTATAACGCAGCAGTAATTTATGGAGCTGGAATTGTTGCATATTAACATACAATTGGAAAGAAATTCACAAATAGAAAGTTGGTTCACAAATAAATTGAATGAGATCCACAAATATATGTTAGGAGTATCACAAAAATAAAGCTAATTCACAAAAAAATAAAATGAGATTTGCAAATAACTCATAAACACAACTCTGTCCAGCATTCACTTGTGAATTGCTAAATGCATTTATTCATTTTGAAACAAATCAAGCATCATGATGTGCATACAAATCTAGGTGGACTACACCCATCGTACTCAAGCCAATCAGATAATCGGCCACATTACTCGGACCAATCGTAGCACGTTCTATCTTCAACCAATCACGCTTCGTTTTACTATCAGGGCGGGACCAGAGTAACAGAGCTCTCATGAGCATGGAATCAAGCACATACAGATAAGCTCCAAGACCGCAAACTCTTAAAGAAACGGACGTCATCAAAGGAATACTGTGATTTAAGGTTTGTATAATTTTCTCAGTTCTAAACATGTGTAGTGTCTTGATAAATGTCGACAGCTGAAAATTGCCCATTTGTAGAGTGTTCTGTTTATTAGATTTATAGTTAACCTGGCTGACTGTATGAGTCTGCTACTTTAATTTTGGCCAAGTTTCTTGACTGAAACGTGTCATCAAAACATTTACTCTTAATGTTACATGACCGAGCCAAACAGACACTATTACACTACAAAAGATCAGTAGTACAGATAGTGTCTTTATAAAACATGAATCATTTTAGATGATCTTAGGAGCACAAACCATAAATTCATATCCTATATTACACAGTGTACAAGATCTGCTATGGCATTAATTTAGATTCACATTATGTTAATTTATTTAATAAAAGCAGTTTTAAGGTAATATTTATTAGAATTTTGCATTTTAGCACTTTTGTGTGAATATTTTATGAGGTACAATTATGGCGTCCCTTTCTAAAATACAGCATCATGTTCTGACAGTGATAACTGACTCATTAATTAGCAAGCCACAAATGAACAGGAAGGGATCCACAAATGAATGCTGGACAGAGTTGTGTTTGTGAGTTAAAAATATATATTTGTAAATATGTTTTTATTTTATTTTCAAATCTCATTTTATTTATTTGTGAATTCACTTTATTTTTGTAAAACTCCTTACATTTATTTGTGAACCAACTTTCTGTGTTAATATGCAACAATTCCATCTCCATAGTAATTTGGTATTGTTTATCCTGTCAATATTATCGACTAAGCCTGCTATACATCCTATCCAGGGCTGGACTGGTAATCTGGCATACCAGGCATTTTCCCGATGGGCCGACGCACTTTTGGGCCGATCAGGCATGGAATGGCCATCGGGAGAACCTAGAGGAAACGCGAAACGTGCCGAATGGGCCGCGATAAGCAACAATGAACCGCTGCGTTATGAAGAATGGACCACAAAATGGTGCCGCAATATGCAGAAAAGAACAGCAAACGGCCAATCAATTCTGAATGAATAAAATCAAGTCTCAGCCAACAATTTTTGTCTTGTTGAACATTTTGGTTCACTCAGAACTAAGTCACATTATGGAAGTAAAATGGGTTGTGAATGCTGTTTCATGTTGACTTTAAATGAAGGAAAATAAAATACTCAAAATGTTCATTAAAGTATTTGTTTTTTTTTATTTAATATAAAATCAACTATGGTGGGGCTTAAAACAGATCAAGAGGTGGTTGGGGAGCTTGTCAGGCAGGGCTGGATTGGTAATTTGGCATATAGGGCATTTTCCAGGTGGGCCAACGCACTTGGCGTCACTCATCAACCTTGGGCTCAACACAACACCAGAACCTCATATCGAAGGCACAGAGTCTCCCGGAAATCTGTGAACATATCAAACAGATCACCATGGGGAATATGTGGAGGACTGCCACACCTTCGTGCAGAAGAAATCTATGGCTATTATTTGTTCAGAAGTGAAGCCTACTGTATATAATGAAGTGTTTGGCCTGACATATGTTTATCTGTCCTCTAACCTCAGAAAATCTTTATGGAGCAAGGAAGTCTCTCTATGGCAACAATCACTGAACTCAGGGAGACCAGTAGGAATCGAATTAGAGCTTATGCAAAAAACAATGATTGATTCACACTAAAGGATGAACATGGGTGTACTGTTTGAGACAGATTCTGATAAATCTGCATCAGAGTTGAAAATCTATTATTTACACTGTGGGATAAGGTTAAATTGAATGTCTGTACTTTCTGTAATTGTTTAGAAATAGTAAAAAAAACAAACAAAAATAAAAGTGTTGATTAAATGGCTTTTTGTTGGCATGTTCTCTAGGGGGTGTTACTGAAACCAATGGCATTTTCACTGCCTAAATGCAATGTTGATGATATAAGAAATGTATAACAAAGATTTTACATTTTTAAAAAGTTGCAACAGAACTCATTTTCTTATCTTTTATATAGAAACTTAGATTCACATTCCCTTTATACCAATCAAAGGCAACACTTCAAAATCCACATCAACTCCAATCGTGCAGTCAGTCCATAGTGTATAAACACCCAGCAGAAAGGAGAGAGATTTACCCACCATTTGATAGTACCACACAACTGTATTTGAACAGGCAAATAAAGTACACTTTTACACTTTAAGGCAGATTAAGTACAGTTTCATTCACTGCTCTCAGTGTTTGTAACAGTTAACAATTTTATCTGGAGTCTGTAGTCTAACCCTACTTCAAGTCATTCAAAACTTAGTTGTGTTAGTGTTAATCATACCCTTTTCCAAGTGCAAAACCAAAATATTCAATTACTCTAAAAGAATTTCCCTTTTAATGCTTCTGAATGAATGCAAATCCAATGAATACTAAATGGAAGCAAGCAAGCTACAAAGTTTTCACTGATATGTAGTATGAGGGAAAAAGAGAGTTCTCAATAAGTATTAAAGGGTATAATCTAGAAAACAGACATTCCCTTTTTATTAGTTAACAAACTCACGTCTGTACCTCATCACCCTGCAACCGGTGGAATTTATCTTCATTAAAACTTAGTACCATATGAACGTCTGACTCAAAACTGATCATTATGCAAGGCTTCGTTAACAACACTAAAATTGTATCTTCCCCAATTTCATGAATCTCAAAACCTGTGCACTATCAGCTGAAAAAAATCACCTCAAATAACAAAAAAGCTAGAGATTAGAATGGGGGGAAAAAGGTGTTAAATATGTAGTCCCTTTCACACTTACCATGTCACAAAAACAACATCAGCAACCATTTCGCTAAATCTTCCTATTTATATAAATAAATGTATGACCTTAAATTTACGCACATGAGGTACCAAATGCAGATCGTATGTTTTCCAAGACAAAGAGTAAGCCAAACTAACAACAAACACCAGGGATTCCTCCCAGAAAATCAGTTAAACTTATCTGGGTCCTGGAAACAATACCAAAGCATTCCCTAGAACCTTGAACACACCTTATAATTTCCCTGCACCTTAAGCATGTATTGATATACTATATTCAGTTATTAGCATAATACAACAGAAAGTCCAGGTAATGCAGGTCCACCTCAGCAGTGGCAGTGAGACAACAGCAGAGGGCAGGAAAGGATAAACAATGCAGCTGAAGTTGTATTTGTAGTGTTGTTGAGTCCAGCTTAGAGCAAAAATTGGTGGTGCCCACACATCCTGGCTTAAATATCACTTGAGAGGGGTTTAGATGGTCTGGTAGCCAGCATGACTTCTGCTCCTGCCTATAAGGTAGGCCAGGATCACTATGAGCACTAGAACAGCCAAGGCAGCACCCACAATTATGGGAATCAACATGTCATCCTCATCCAGCTCACACTCCTCGGCTAGAAAAGCAAGAGATAGAGAGGACAAAGAGGAGAAGAGGGCAAATGAGAAATGTTAAGCAAAACAACAAATGTTCATTGACTATTCATCAATGACATCAGCGTATTAAAAGTAAATTAAAGAAATTGGTACTTTAATTCACCAAAGTGGCATTCAACTGATCATAAATTATAGTCAGGACATTACTGATGTAAAAAAACAGTACCATCACTATTTGAAATTGTATGGACCAACAGAGCTAAGATATTCTTCTAAGAATGTTGTGTTCAGAAGAAGTCATATACACCTGAGATGGCATAAGGGTGAGTAAATAAGAGATTTTAAATTATTTTGATAAATTATTTTTAATTTTTTAATTACAATCCTTGTTGAAATGTGATGTACAAACAGTTAAGCTTGGATGAAAATGATCAGGGCCTTGTTAAAAAAAACAGACCACCCTTTCTTAATGCTGGCACATCTCAGAAGCAGGGCTGTGCGATATGGGGGAAAAAAAAAACATCACGATTTTAATTTATAGATTGCGATTGTGTTTTTAATTGCAATTTCAACATGTTTTTTTTTTTTTTCTTATTCATTTCACATGCAAAACGTTTTGTGTTAAAAAAATATTTTGGGCGGGAAAAATTGTCTTTGGATAAGTGGTAGATTATAGCATTAGTCATTTCTTTATGCCAGTTTATTTTTCTTTATTCATTTTGCTAATTTCTGTTCTGTTCTATCACTTATGCCTATTTTACACACTGAATTCTGATAAGCAAGATCTCGTCAGTGTGCAAAAGATGTGCATCAATCACAGCTATCTGCAGTTTCGAAATTTCCATGCTCATATCACAATTAATTGCGCAGCCCTATTCAGAAGAATTTGCAGAGTGGCAGGTGCTACACACCTGAACAGCACAGTTTGACAGACACATTTTACTCATATAGTTATTCTGGATTGTTTTTTTTACTATGAATAAAATACAAAATTAAGAAAGGGAAAGCGAAACAACAACCTGCTCCAAAATCTCCACTGATGCAGAATGGTTGCACTTGCAGTTGGAAAGTGTTGAGAGAGAAATCCTGTGTAACACTCAGTGTCTGCTCCTTCCGACACATGTAAGAGTGGCCCAGAGATCCCCTCAGGTAGTTTAGACTGGTGTTACTCACACAAATTGGCTCTGTGCAAAGAGAAAGACCCCTCACTCAGCTTTCCAGTGAACACATGACTAATTAATTTATATTATAAAGAGGTTACGTAACACTGACTTACTGGCCATGTCTGGCAAAGCAGCTGACAGCTCCAAACCATTAAGATGATACTTGTTTGATGTGGAATTCTGAAAAAGTAAACAAATACATTGCCCATGGATGAGGGGTCCAGGGGCATTTAAAGGGGCCAATGGAGGACATCTGAAACTTACCAAAGAGAAAACAAAGGTCAGATTAATGTTGTCCTCAGTGAGTATGAGGGTTGCACTGTCTGACTTACAGGATCCAGATGATTTAGTCAGGTTTGGATGCAGGTTCAAAACTTCCTGAACAGTCTGCATAGAAAGGTATGTTCACATTAAATTCAAATGATGACCACAGCTTTTCTAGTCTGAATAATGTGGCCATAAGAGCCATACAAATCCCTTTATTTACATTTAGCATCTTCAGGCATTTTTATATTGGTGATACAAATGGTATTTGTAATAAGAATAAAACATGTCGGTGTTATAATGCTTTTTTGGCATTTCTAGTCCATTTCATCTTTTCACAACAGACTGATAAAGAAGGAAAATGAAATGACTGTTTACTTGAAAAATTAAGTCATTATCTGTCATTATCTACTCACAGACATGTTGCTCAAAATACATAAAAATGTTCCCCATCAGAACACAAAAGGTTAACAGAATGTTTAGGATATTTTCTTCCATACACGTGGAAGTGGATGGTGAACACAGCAGCTTTCAAGCTCCAAAAAGGATAAAAAGTACCATAAAAGTAGTCTATACCACTTGTGTGCTACATTGCAAGCAGGGTTTGAAATGTACACCTGCCGACCCACCAAATGCGGGTATTTCATGCCACTGTGGCAGGTACATTTGCTTAACGAAGATGTCTCATAGTGACATATGACACGAAATGTTGTTAGAGACAAAGATCTGAATTTGAAAAAACATACTTGTTTATATTTTAATGAATAAGAAAAGAAAATCCATTGATGCATGTGTCTGATTCGCTGTGTTCAGAGGTTCAGTCGCAATCTGCAGCTCATGAGCACAGCACGGGCGCTTCTCATGTAATACGCGCATACATAAAGTTCTCACTATTTCTTCTCTGTTTCAGTTATCTGAAAACATTTTGCAAGAATAGTGTCATCTATGAGAACACTGAAAATCATCTCAGAACATCAGGAGGTGCTTTATTTCCACGGAGCAGTTTGCGTTTTACATGCATTGTGAACGCAACTCTGCAGGTTTACTTTGTCTTGACATTGCTTAATTTTAAAGGTGTGTGGCTGTTTACATTACCATACACTGCAAATGAAATGCAACGACATTAGGTGAATTGTCGAGTGGATCATCATAATTCAGTGTCAGCCTCAGAAATGGTGCTTGAATAAGAAGTTTCCCCATTTCCAGCAGCCATCACTCCAACACCTTATCCTTGAGAAATCATGCTAAATTGCTAATTTGGTACTATAAAATCACTTGCCATTATATCAAACACAGTTGAAAGCTATTTGGTTCATTAAATTAAGCTTAACATTGTCTTTGTGTTTGTTTTTGAGTTGCTACAGTATGCAATAGACTGGCATGTCTTAAGGTCAATATTAAGTCAAAAATGGGGAAAAAAAGAAACAGCTTTCTCTAGAAATTCATCAGTCAATCATTGTTTTGATGAATGAAGGCTATACAATGCTTGAAATTGCCAAACAACTGAAGAATTCATACAAAGGTGTACAAAACAGTCTTCAAAGACAAAGGTCAACTGGCTCTAATAAGGACAGAAAGTGATGTGGAAGGCCAGATGTACAACTAAACAAAAGGACAAGTAAATCAGAGTCTCTAGTTTGAGAAATAGATGCCTCACACGTCCTCAGCTGACAGCTTCATTGGATTCTACCTGCTCAACACCAGTTTCATGTACAACAGTAAAGAGAAGACTCACTAAATCATATCAGGGCAGACTATGAAGTATTGGCAAATAATGGATTGCAGGCCAACAGAATCTATAGAAGATTGTATCGTGATGAAACGTCCGATTTACGCCCCTAATACATATATATATATACACATCTATGTATACGTGTCTGAAAAACATAGTTGGTAAAAAATCTAAGTGGCTGGTAAAATTGGGCATTTACCAGCCAATGCGGCTAGTGGGGAAAAAAAGTTAGTTGTATACCCTAATTGCAAGTCATCCAAAGTCATTCAATAGATTTGTGTGAGAAGCCAAAAGTTATGTTGTTATTGAATAGCTTTCCACTCTTGAGCAACAGAATTTTAATTACTGTTTCAATTTATTTTTATAGTGCTTTTCTCAATACATGTTATTTCAAAGCAGTTTTACAAAGAGTAGTGCCTAATATTGATATCACAATAGCGAAACCCCTTCCAGAAAATGTGTTCAATGATGTGTCCTTCGGCACAAATTCATGCAAGATCAAGTACAAGTACCTTGCCATGAGAGCTTGACGTAAAGCTTATATTGAGCTGCAGGCCCATCCGTGCCAAGAGACAGGCAGTGCCAGTAGCATTGGTGACATTATAGTTGCCCCGCTCAGGGGGGCCTGGGGTTGCAGGAGAGGCTGGAGGAGAGCTGGTTTCAGGAGCAGGCACAGTGGGTGGAGCATCAATGGTGAAACACTGATGTATAGTTACAGCTGTAATAATGACATCATCAGTTTATCAAAGACTATAGAAGAGTACAGAGTTAAGGTTTAGGCTTTAAATTAGTATGGAAGTTAGAAATAGAAAAGATACTGTTTTTTTATTTTTATCTTAATAAGTAAAATTAATTTTGGCCCAGAAGTAAATAAGAAATATCAAGCATTATTTCTGAGCAGGCCTACTTAGGCAAAGGTGATATCGGTTAATAGGTAGCCTAATAAAAACAATGAAAAATTAAAAAGGGAGGGGGAAAACAATTTAAAAACATATGTAACCTGACTAGTTCTTTTTTAAACTAGTACCTGTTTTCTAAATTATTGACCATAATACAGTCAGTCAATATATGTCTTGTAGCCCAATCTATAATAAATAATTTAATATCCAAACTTACCCAACACCAGGCTAAATATTGCCCCAGCGGGCATGTTTTGTCTGCGGATGGCGGGGCTCATATTTCTTGCAAAAGAAAATCAAAACAACGAACTCGACACAAAAACAGCTGACGGCCAGCTACACAGTAAGCCCGCAAATCGTCTAAAACGTGTTCTTGAGGTATCTGTCGTTTATGACGCATGCGTATGCTGTCGGTTCGAGCTGCCGTTGTGTCAAATCTTTATCTGATAATAAAAGCAGTAGGTCAGATTTGTTTAGTATCTCGTAACCGCAGAGCAGGAGGAAACACCACTGTCACGTGAGCGACTAGAAAATAAGAGCTGTGCGCATGCGCGTTAATATTTTGTTTGATTTTATTTGTTATATTAGTCCTTTTTATTATTTTTATTATTATTATGTTTCACAGAACAGAACACACTGGAAGTGATTAAATTCATACAAAGAATCTATAAATTAATTACAAATTAACAGTAATACGTAAAGGAGTTTTATCATACCTGTTGTTTTTCTCAGCTTTCTTCAGTATTTGTCGTTTAAAAAACATTTCCAGTTTTCTTGTAATATAAATAATAAATTTCATATTTTTCTTGAACACTTAAAAATGAACACTGAAAAGACATGAACATTTGCCTCGAGGTAAGCTGCATTATTGAACTCTCCTGTTGTGTTTACATTTGGGTGACAACTTTTATTTTTGGGGTCAAAATGATCCTTTTGACATTTTAAAATAAGATGAATTACTGATAATGTCACGCATACTGAATGTGTCCCTTCTGACCAATCTTTTTATACAAAGTATTAGAAAATACATTTGATATTTGTATGTTTACTTTATATTTATAATGACTGGTTTGCATTAAAGAAAACAATTATTTACACCAGGAAAATAACAATTGTGTTAACAAATACTTTGTGCTGTTTGATGACTCAGTTTGTGGCATTAAAAAATACTGTAATGAAAAAAAAGAGTACGAGTTGATGGATGAGTTTTCATACGTAAGTGCTTAGAATTATACATTTCATTACAATTCGCAAGGATTATTTTTACATTCCTGAACAAATTAGTCTTGCATTGGAGATATACTGTACATTTGATATACATTTCCTGTGGTTAAACCATATTTTTTTAAAAAAATGCTGAAATCTGGGTCTTGTAGGCCATATCAGATGTCAGGGTTAGCAGTAATGTAAATGTAACACAGATCATTTTAAATAGATGATATTTAGCTTCAAGACCACACAGGATAAGTGACCGAAATTAGTGATGTAAAGGTAATGGAATAAAGATGCATGTGACATACAGGAAGATTCTCATGAGCATCACATTGCAGAGACAATTTACAAGAAGGTTAAAGATTTCAGGACCATTCCAAGATGCCATCACATAACTGTGATACCTGACCTTTGACCCTTCTACTATGGACCCACAATGGTATATTAATAAAGAGTTTATTTTTTTATAAGAGAGAAAAAGTTATTTTGAAATGAAAGAAGAGGTGGAAAAATATGATGATATGATGAATCTAATTAAACTTACACTGGCAGCAATTGGAAGTTTTTTCTTTAGTTGGTTTGTTTTTCTCTTTTTTTTTCAGTTTGCAGTGTTTCTCACAGCTCAAAACTATATAATTTACTGTAAGTTTTTCTGTGATAATTTATCAGTGGTAAGCAGAAGGTTGCTGGTTTGGTCCCCACAGCCACCACCATTGTGTCCTTGAGCAAGGCTCTTAACTCCAGGTTGCTCCGGGGGAATTGTCCCTGTAATAAGTGCACTATAAGTCGCTTTGGACAAAAGTGTCTGCCAAATGCATAAATGTAAATGTAATTGCAAAATAATACAAAAGCTGTTCTACAATTTCAAGCTGAAGTATGTAACTTTCTGTGTTAAAATACTTTTCCTATTGCAGCTTCCTATGCAATCAACTATTAGTAAACCATTCATTCATAGGTTAATTTTCTTCAAAACTGTAAACGCCGTTTCTGTTGCTTTATTAAAATTGCTGTTTTGTTTTGAGTGACCCACTTAGACCCGCCCAAACAATGTTACTCAACCAATGGCATGAGTTGGGGTTGAGACTATCTGTTGGTTTGACCAACGGCAGACGGTGGGCATATTCAGAAACTTTGCAATTCCGTTTAGTGGCACTAGTGGTGCAGAAATTCAGCTTTTATGTTTACGGTTGGGTTTTAATAGTCTAAGCCTAAGATTTGAGTGTGACAGCTGTGTGTTTCTTTCATTCCCCTTTTTGATTTGTAACTAGTAGCCCAGAAGAAACATGTATATATAAATATATACATACATTTTTAGACCAAATAGTTATCCTAAAAATCTATGATAATGTATGTAGAAAGCAGGACTAAGTTGTGAAATTTTAAATAATATCAAGCTATAAAAAGTCAGATTTTTTAAATCAAATTGTTTATTGTGTTTCCAGGAGTGTTGGTTATTCATGTTTTTGAGACGTTACAGACATGACATCAGAAATTAGCATAATTAATCCTTACACAAATAATGGCCAGCATCATTCAATCACTGCCAATCAATAAAATGTAGCACTATAAATTCTGAAACTATGAATTGATTACCATTGTCCCATGTCTGCCAAACATGTTGAGTGGTCCAAACATCATCTGCAGCCGGAAACTGAACGTTTAGTCAGATTTTAGGAGAAAATGCACTTAGCTGCATAGAGCACTATCGGATGCTCCCTTGCTCCCTAGTATTTAGTGAATGACGTAACCTCAAGTGCACTGGTCTCAGAACAGTTTAAAATGCACATTATTTTCATCCTAACTCCATATAAAGTCTCTAAAAGCAACAATTTCCAGTTTTTGGCTGGAACCATTGATTCTCAATGTGATGCACAGAAAATATATGATATTTTAACTGAAACTGAGTATATAGTCCACGAATGTGCTCATTGTGTTTAATGGCATGCCGTTTTGTGATACATCACTCAAAAAAACAAAAACAAATCGGCACCATGTTGTTTGGTCACTTGACTCCGTACGTCGAAAGTTGAATCCGTTCCTGACAGCCCAGAGTCTCCTGAACTGAGATCTGTTGGTTTAAATGAAATGAAATTATGCATTTCATATAGCGAAGCCAAAACGTAATGTCCACACAGGTGAACGCAGGGACTCAGGAGGTTAAGAATGTTTCTAATGTTTTTTGTTTTTTTTATTACAAATTATGTTATCAGCATAGCAATTTGAGGGAAAGGTTGAATTGAAAAATGTACATGAATTGAAAAATTGTACCTTCTCTTTTACTTTCATGAGCATGCACTTCACAGGTCCACAAGACGATTCATCTCATCCTATAATTATCAGTAGAAGCAATTAAGGAAATATGACCTTTTCTGCAAATGAGTTTACAAATTTGCTTATTTGAGCAGCAACCTACAATTAGTGCAATCTTTAATATTTCTCATTCATTTTACTCTAATTTCTTAACTCATCATAACATTTCTTTGTTTACATTCTGTTTGTTCTAAATTTGTGAATCTACTGTATATATGGTGTTTAATCTTTCCAAATAGCAAGAGAACATGTCTAAGGTGAAGAAATCTGTGCTTTATAGATTTCTAAAAGTGCTTTAATTAAAAAGATCACCTAAAATTTCACAACTGCAAATACAAAACAGCAGGGGGCACAACATGCACAAAGTGGCCTTTGAGTGAAATGCTACTTCCTCTTTTTTTAATTAAAAGGTAATAGTTGAAAAAACACTAAGATCAACTTTTGTGTGAGTTTCAGATATAAGGTTAGAAGGGAAAATCTTTTTTGATGACAATGTTGCTTGCTTATGCTTTTCCTTAGCTGTTAACTTAAATATTTATATAGTATATGATTTCCTGCTACAGTAGGGGAAAAAATAGATCACAATTTATTAAATAAGCCCCATGCTGTTAATATGTAATCATCCAAGTCAACGGACAGTGGTTATGCAGTAATCCGCAATGGTGTTGAAAGACAAATTACTGTGTGTATGTAGATGCTGGTCTAAAAATATACAGGAAATGCTGGTGACACTTTTTGTGAGATGAGAGGACAAGAGACTGGAGGTGGAGGTAGCGAGACCTCAGTAAGTGGTTGTCATTCACTAGAACAGAAAACTCAGGGCTAGGGCTACTTCCTGTTAGATGAGGGTTGCCACAGTAAAAGCAGTCAAACAGACAGGCAAAAACTGTTGCACATCACATACTAGGCCAAGTAACAGGAAGGGACGGCATCCATTCAGGGAATGTAATGGAAATGAGCAGAGCAGCCACTCTATTGCTCTTGTCCACACATGTGTCCTATGCAGGTAAAAGCAATTATTTTGCTCTTTTTATTCTTGTTGCACAGGGTATCACACGTCTAGAACATTCAGTGCAAAGTTTGGATTTGCTTATTACTGTGTGGCTCATGGTGGATTTAAAATCTGTGCTCTTCTGTGTGGAGTACATTTTTAGGAATTGTATATTAGATTTTTCTGTGTGTTCCAATTTTTTTGTAAGTTTTTAACTGTACAGATGCATAGTGACAAGCATTGAGGTCGAACATCAAGACCTCTTCATGTGGCCATTTTTGTTTCCATGTAACCTGCAAGACTGAGTTTGACTGTGTAATAGATTCTTGTGTTTTGCAACACAATGCCTAAGTCGCAAAAGATGAAAGGTATGAAGCACGCCACCATTAACTGTCAGCTTTTACAGTTGATCATCATATTTTTTAAAAAGAAGAGAGAGAGAGAGAGAGATCCAAGAAAAAGTCAAATCTGAAACCTGCCCTCACCAAATTCGAAACTAGAACTTGTACAAAAATGGACCAGTATATGGATGCTCTTCAAACATTTGATGTCAGCAGCTATTGTTGACAACCGTTTAGACCCGCTTAGTACAGGATACTTTATTGTTTGTGTTTAGAAATGTCATTAATGTTATTAAATATTAATGAACAATGATCATTATAATTGTTAGATTTGTGGTGGTTGTTTTAATTAATATTTTTAAAGTTAGAATAAAACAAATGTATAAATAGATACAATAACAAAACAAGCATTATGCCGCAATATGTTCGGTAAACTCTGTGTTGCATTTAATTATGGAACGAAAGTTTTTTAAATCTATTTGCCATTTTTAATTTAGTAGTAAAGCGTACTACTAAGCGTTTACTTCAAAACATAATTTTTAATAGAGAAACTTTGTGTGTAGGAATAGAGTAACATTTTAGAAACATACCTGATTTTTTACTACAACATTTACACATATAGGCAAGAAGTGTATGCTGCAATTATGACAACATAACATGACTGAAAGACATATAATAGCAAACTAGTTTACATATGGTTCCACTTTTCATATCAGAACATTTGTTGTCACACTGTCAGATTTGTTAAATTAACCAAAAGAGAATTCATGTTGAATGCATAAACCTTTACATTTACATTTTGGATGTACAACCAATTACATTAAGTCTAACCAAAACCGTTAAGCCCAAACAGCCCTAAAAATGAAGGGCTGTTTCTCTTAGCAGTCAATAAGGAAAATATTTTTTTGAATTTCTTTTGATAAATAGTTGTCATGAAATTGATTAGTTTCACACTGGGTAAAGGCAAGTGTATTTTAGTAAGCTCAATGGACAGCATTTGTGGCATAACGTTGATCAACACAAAAAGTAATTTCGACTCATCCATAATTTATTTAAAAAAAAAGCTGTTACTGTAAGCACTTACATTGGAAGTAAATGTACAATCTGTAAATGTTAAAATACACACTGTTTCAAAAGTATAGCAACAAGACATAAACATTATATGTGTTAATATACTGTATGATAAAATTGCTTACTAATCTTATCCATGTAAATTTATAGCCAATATTACAACTTTGTTTTCATGATAACATAACGCCGGTAAACTCTGTAATCTGGTAACACTGTAACGCCTGTAAATACCTGATTGTAGCGCACTTAAATTATGTTAACACAAATGGTAACTATTTTAATGTCTTTTAAATGGCACCATTCACTTCCATTGTAAGTGCCTTACAGCAATCGTGATTTTTGCTTCTTTTTTAATGAAACAAGGGACAAGTAAAAATATTTTTTGTGGTAATCAGCATTGTGCCACAAATTGGGTTGGTTTAGCTTAGCTTGTAGGATGATAAACCTGAAACATTACTTCAGTAACCTCTTCAAGAAAATGAGGGGGCTTAAACACAAATACTAAATCAAATGTTTATCTCACAACAGATTTAAACCCTTTGCTGTATCTTAGAAACAACATACACTTATCAGATATGCTGATCAGGTTAACATGCAAAAGGAAATTTGTTATGGCGCTATAATAAGTGAAATGTGTGTGGTCAGTTTGCTAACCTTCACTCTTCGACACCTATTTGATCTGCTGTGAAGCAGTGGGGGCTTCTCTGTTTGCTTCTTGTGCTCACTCTTGCACTTGACTAGTCCCACGCAGAGAAACCACTAAAATAGATAACGCACACACATTTACACAGAGATCACAGAAGAGACAGGTAGCGGAGCCAGGGCCCCTGCATGCTCTCTGTCGCACACACAAGTCCAATCTTTTAATAATACATTAGGTATAGTGGACCACAATTCACTGACAAACATACCCAAATGTTTTAGCACTTAAAATAGCACTTATCCACAAACCTATGTACATGTTGGTTTTGGTTATTTTATTTCTTATCAATGCATTTATCTAATCATTATTTATATTTAAGCGGCGCTGGAGTGTTGGGTCACCTAGACTAGAGTTTGTATTGTAGTAGAATGTTGAGGCAATAGAAAAGAATGAACTCTGTCACAATGAATTGCATGTTTTTAAATTGTCTGAATGATACAACATACACTTATCAGATATGCTGATTAGGTTAACATGCAAAAGGACATTTGTTATGGCGCTATAATAAGTGAAATGTGTGTGGTCAGTTTGCTAACCTTCAGTTATTGCATAGGATTTAATTATATGAGTAAATAATGTCACAATTAAACACTGGCTTCTGGGGTCTTGCAGTCTTTGAAAATTGATTGAAGTTATAAGTGAATGATTAAAGTTAAGATATTTTTCCATAAAAGCTTTATCATTAATAGATTGCAATGCAATGCTTACAATGCAATGTAGAGTTAATATATATATATATATATATATATATATATATATATATATATATATATATATATATATATATATATATATACAATCTTCTGCTGTTTAGGCACTCTGTGTGCTTCACTCATTCTTTAATGTTTATTCTTTTTTGTTTGCTTTCCTTTTAACATCTACATCACAACACTTAAGCAAGGAAAGAAAGAAGAAAAACATTACAAAATATCCATTAAAAAAGTCAGAACTTACATATGTCTGCAACAGCAGAGATCAACAGCATGTTTTTGTTGGCTGTTGCTTTACAAAGGTCTTCAAAAAATGTTTGTTCTATTCACAGAGGCTGTGCATGTGAGCGACCCAATTGTTTGCTATATTTTAGATGTAATTCTGCTGCTGTATTCCATCATTTTTACGGCTCTCTACTTCCGAGTGAAGGTAAGATGTGGTCTAATATGCATCTTTTGTTGCAACTGATGAAATTGACCTCACGGTTTTAACAGCTAACCTGTGTTCTGCCTTGTTTGGGTTAGTTTACAAGGGAAGAGCCTATTCCTGATGAACCTGCAACCCCAGCACGAAACCCCAATGAGCCTGTATACACAGTGAGTTACCATTAATCTGGGTTAGTTTTGTAAGGGATGAGGTTCCTGTTCAAGGGTCATATGCACTTCATATAGCAACATACAAATTACATTAAAAGGGTCATTCCTACTATGCAGTACATTTTAATTTCCCCATCATGTAAGTACTGTATGACTTAATATATTGGATGAAATACTAAACTTGCAATGTTTAATTATGGAAATCATATTAGTTAGTTTTATTTTATCACAATTAAGTAAACATATAGAGGTGAATTATAAATAATTTCCCCACTTTGGCTTGAGTGGATGTTGCCATTTTTGCCACATCATAAGAAAAGAATCAAATTAACAAAATTATAATTTTAAATTGATGGCTTCATGTTGGCTAAACTAAACCTGAATCTCTCACTAAGCAATTGCTAACTTCATACTTTCCTTCTTGGAAGTGCACTACTGCAGATATTATTAGCTTTTTTTTATGACAAATTTCCTTATGTTATGAAAGTAATCTGCTAATATATTAAATTCAGAAGTAAATGTAACTTTAGGCAAAGTTAAGTCTGTCCACTGGCAGTCATCTTTGGATTGCACTCGTGAAAGTACTTCCAGTCATGAAAGTGCAGCTCCTATCAGTCTTAATGGGGAAAGACAGAAATCCCCAAAACGGTTGATCAAGATTACGATCAAAGAACATATTTCTAATCAGCAGTAAAATGTGACAACACTGAAATCATAAATTGTGCTTCTTTACCTTTAGATTATGCAGTAAAAAATTAAAAAAACGCAACGTTCGCGAGTTGATTGTCAGGCGATTTCTGTGTCTAAAAGGTGATTGGCTCTTTTACCTGTAAGGCGGGACTTCTTTTCTACATCCCATTGACCGTTGGGCGTTATAATTTCTCCCATTCATTTTGGGGCCCGTATCTGCTAAATGTCTCTGCTAAATAGTCTGGTTTAGGTGTTTATTTCCACCCTGTTCATGTTGCATCATGTTGATTTTCTTGTCATGTGTAAATAATCATGTTATAAAAAGTGCCTGAACTTGGTCATATGGTTGAAATACTGGTATGCATTTTTATAGAAATGCTTACTTAAACTACACACAATTTTATTTTATTTTTGGATTTAACAGGAATTACTTAAATAATACAAAGGTATTTAAAAGGCATACAAAGGCAATGTATTTTCTGTATTTCTTAGGACTTGGATCTGCCTCAGATGAGTTCTGATTATCAGCAACTGAACAGACCGGTAAGTTTCATTTTACGATTTTAATTTTCATGAAGTTCATTTACATTAGCCACAATCAGTGCATGAGCTAACGATAGAGTCCTCTCTGACATAAACGGTCTATAAAAACATACCGTTGAAAAAATGTTTTAAAAACCTAATTTAAATAGGCTACTTACATATTTTATATATTTAAATATTTCAGATTAGAAGACGAGAAGAGGAGACACATTATCAGGTCAGTACCACTTATTAAGATTTCTAAAAATGCATTTTGATTAACAACCTGCGTTTGAAGGAAATTATGTGACCTGATCTGAAAAAGAGATGAGCCAGATTACATTTTCTAAGCTTTGTAAATGAGTTCTAAATCTTTGATCATACTGCCCTCCCGTGGTTATTTATAGTTGTGCACTTACATTTTTCTTGGTTTTTGCGTTTACTTTGGTTGGTGTGTTTTCTAGGAACTGAGAGGACAATCAAATGAAGAATACCAGGAAATAAAAAAAACAGGAACTAAAGTAAGTGTATACATCCCATGAATATAAGGAAAGTGTGTGGATTTTGGGGTAGGATTTGCTTTTTATGCGAGATTGAACCAACAATGAGTCTTAACTTTTAGATATTCTTCTTACATTATGGTCAATTGATGCTGTTTGTAAATGTATTTTTTATGTCTGCCTCTGTCTACAGCCTCGCACAGGCAACAGCAAACCTAAAGAGGTAACATACCTTGTGCCTAATCATTTTACTGAGACGTACATTATAAAGTACAGTGGCCCAAAAAAGTATTAAAACCCCCTCGTCCTCATGCCATCCCAGATATGTATGACTTTCTTCTGCTGAACACAAAGATTTTTAGAAGAATATTTCAGATAAACATTTAAGTCCTTTTTTAATATAAATCTCCACTTTCACATTCTTCTTCTGTTTTTGGCTCTTCACATTCTTTGTGTACCATCACTACCTACTGGGCAGTGAGGAGAATTTATAGTAAAAAAAAAATGACTTGATTATTTATCTGTTTCTCACCCACACCTATTATATCACTTCTGAGGATATAGATTTAACCACTGGAGTCATGTGGATTACTTTTATGCTGCCTTTTTGTGCTTTTTGGAGCTTCAACATTTTGGTACCCATTCACATGCATTTTATGGACCTACAGAGCTGAAATATTCTTCTAAAAAGCTTTGTGTTCAGCTGACTTGAAAGTCAAACGCATCTGGCATGGTATTAGTGTGAGTAAATGATGAGAGAACTTTCCTTTTCGGGTGAATCCATGATTTTCATTGCATTAGATAACAAAACATCAAACACATTTTACTAGGCTTTTTCTCAGAACTAGTATCAAGGTGTTTTTAGTAAATGTGTCAAATCAGTTACGATCAGTTCATCCAGGTGTAGTTCATCACATTAACTGTGGACATGTTCCACTAAATTAGAGACCCAGAAAGTGTCCAAATAAATGACTTACTTTAGAACAGTATATCATATATAAATAAATTGCACTTCGTTATTAGGATATTTTAATGTCCTTTTATGGCCACTGTAATTGCATATTACAGATATATGTTTTGGCACGTTGTCTTGTGTTCTAATTTATTGGTAATCACAACATTACTCTGTATGGTATATTAAAAGCAGACTGAAGTTTTGTGAAAGATGAATTTCTTTGGTTCATTAGCTAACTTCTTCACAGGCTCGAACGGGAAGAAAAAGGAATGCAGCTGAAACTGTGGAGATGGACACTTTTGTGGCATCACGAAATTAATCATGCGTAAACTCAACAAGAACAACACACACACACACACACACACACACACACACACACACACGCATACACGTGTTATCATCTATCTAATATATATATATATATATATATGCACATTCATATTTTTTTGTGTATTTAATTTGATTATATAGCCTGTAATTTGCTGTTTCGTTTACAAATGCAAACTTTTGTTACAATAGATGGTCTTATATGCTTAACACATAAGGAAGGCACTGATAATTTTGTAAGATGTAATTTATGAACTGGACTTCGAAAGTGTTAAATAGTCCCAGTCAGCATGTGACAAAACTAAATGTTAAATAAATGTTTTTCTGCAATTACTAAACATATGCATAAAATAAAAAGTAATAGCTATTCAACAAATTATACACATTTTCAAATTCTGAAAGACCAAAGACATGTTAGAATATTAAAACAGTTGAAAAATGGTTTAATGATGTTTACAACAAAAAAAAGAGAACTGTACAGTTACAGTAAAAGATTAATATATATAACAAAAAAAAAAAAAATACAGCAGACAAATGCATTAAAGCTACCATGATATCCTGATTCACATACTTTTATTCTACACAATCATTCAATTCTAAGCTACAGTGATGTAGCCATTTAGCGTTCAGTCTAGGGTTTATGTTCTTGAAAACAGGCCATGAGTGGCACAAGAGTTCAGCTTTGTAGTGATACACAGAACCCAACCAATCATCACTATGACAACGAGTTACAGCATTCTGAAAGGAGATATAGGAGTAACAATCTACAGTATGTGACAGGGCAAGAATGGAACACTTTCCTTAAGATTTAGCTGAAGGAAATACAGAAATGAGAAATGAGAGTATAGAGGGATTTCTTTTGAAATCATTGACAAAGCATTATGTACATTTTCATTTTTTTTCCTCTTTTTGTTTTAAAAACAATGATAAATTGGGCAGTGAAACTGATATCACATACATTGACACATCCAAAAACATACAAAAATACTATTTCGTTTACCTACAGTAAGACAGTTTTGCCGTTAATTCCATGCTGTGACAGAAAAAGAACAACAAATTCAACAAACAAGAAAATGAACCCCCCCCCCAATAAGCATCTCAGAAAAATACCAAAATATACATCTAAGCTTTGGAATTACTGAGGTTAGGACTAATGCCAGAGCTGGTTTCTGTTTCTTAATACACAAGCTGAAGGGTTTGGGAAGCAAGAAGGAAAAAAACAGTCATCTTTGGTATCTGCATTTGTATAACATTTCATATTTGGATTTTTGCTTTGGAATAGAGCTTATAGTTTCTTTCGACCCTTCATTCGGCAATAAAACTATCAAAAGGATTGTGTCATACAGACACTGCCCTTGCAAGATGGACAACAATGCATAGTTGCACAGCTGATCAATCACCAATTGAAATCATGATCGTGGAAACAGCAAAGCTAAATAAATACATTGACAGAACACCCAAATCACGGGACAATGGCACCTAAAAGTATGGAGAGACATTACATGTTTTCCGTAGACAATCATAGAAAGTGTTGTAACTCCAGAGAACAGTTCATCCAGAGCAGGTTGCAGTGAGCCCAGGATATCCTTCAGTGTGTATTAATAAACATCACCCAGCCTGAGGTGTTACTTTGACAAGTCCTTTCAAGAAGCCAGCAGAGCTTTTCCTCTTTTTACTAAACCCCACCCACTTGGCCACATGTGTGACCAATGATCTCAAAAGTTGAGGCAGGTTACTAGGAGAGAGTTTAGTCCATACAATCACTTTGAAAGTCTTTGGTTACCACAGAGAAGGTGAGGAACTTGCAGACCGCCAACCCAAAAGAACAAACACAAGCACACAAACCATGCAGCAAAACTCAGAATGGGGGAAAGATGACGATTGTCAAATCATATAAAAAGCTTTGGTATAAAATGAATAAGTGGCTACAGTGTGAACTTTAGTTTATATAAAAAGGAAAATATAAATAAAAGTGGAATGAGCTTCTAAATTCTGGCTAATATGCATGTGCTTGTATGTCTTGCATGCCTTTTTGTTCTTCTTGGTGTCAATCCTGTTTCTCACTCCAAAAAATATACTGACAACTGCGGGCTTCCTGTTCTGGGACAGTAATTTTTGTATTTATTTCATTTTATCTTATGAAGAAGATTTAAGCACATTTTTACTCGGTTATAAATGAGGTATACAACAGCTCCTTTACTCAGACCAGCTCTCACTCTTATCTTTCTGGTGCATGACCTCTTCTGCAACTATCCTATTTTGTCACTAGACTGAGGGTCTACAGCAACAATATATTATACAATCGGAAAACTACCCAATCACACACCAAAATCAAGTGCCAAAGGGATCATTTACAGCCAAGTGGTCAATT
This sequence comes from Xyrauchen texanus, assembly GCF_025860055.1. Classification (NCBI taxonomy): domain Eukaryota; kingdom Metazoa; phylum Chordata; class Actinopteri; order Cypriniformes; family Catostomidae; genus Xyrauchen; species Xyrauchen texanus. Next base: position 31,988,729 of record NC_068289.1, on the reverse strand, counting down.
GCATCACATTATTATGATGCTTCCTTATATCCACTAATATCCAAAAAAAAATTCTGAGTTATGTCATGTCAGACAGAAACTACTTTCTATACAGTATTAAAAGGAATAGTTTGCCCAAAAATGGTGTCATCAAAATCTGACCACAATTAGATCGCCTCAGTCACCATTCACTTTCATTGCATTTTTTTTCCCCATTCAGTGAAAGCGAATGGTGACTGAGGCTAACATTTTGCCAAACATCTACTTGTGTTCTATACAGTTAAGAAAGTCATATGGGTTTAAACACAACATGAGATTGAGTAAATCACTGAATTTTTGGGTGAACTACCCCTTGAAATTTTTAAAGTAAATGCACCACCAGCAACAATCATGCCACCCCCCAACATATCAGCAGGAGTTGAGTTATTAGTAAAGCTTTTTCAACAGGTATCCAACCGGCTTGAATTCTACCTACATAACAGGTAGCAACACTTCCAATATATCACAAAACACACATAGAACTCACAGCATTATTTTCATGGTCGATATGCACCATGTGAGTATGACATTGGTGCATGCTTGGGTGCATCTTCTTTCACATGCACACACACAAATCAAAAACAAAAATCATCTCTTGCATAAACATACTCACTACAATTTGCTACAATGCGTCAAACTTCTGAAATAATAGTAAGGCATAAATGATAAATGCAAGTTTTTATCAAACTAAGAAAGCCGGTGACCTTGCTCCCTCATGATATACAAAAAAATGCAGTAAATAAATTCATGAAAATGATTGTTAAAGTTTGTAAAAAAAACATGGCAAATCAAAACCATAAAAAGCAAAGAAGAATTCAAATTAAGAGTAGTTTGGTGGTATCAAGTCTTACCCTTTGGGAGCCGCACCCACTCGAAAGGGCGGGGCACATGACAGCCACTCCCACATCTCAAGGGTGTGGTTTTAATTTTTGGTCGTAACATTAACCCCCCCCAGAATATAAATGTATTTTTTTTCTTCTTTTTTCTTTTAGTGAATAAGCATGACAAAAACACTACATTCAAACTAGATATTGGTTCAAATATAAAATATGAGCATCTTACATAAGTGAATATATATAGAATTTAGAAAAGAAGAAGTTCTCTCTAATCTTTCGAGTCATTCCTCAGATAAATATATCAGTAACTCCCCACAGTCCCGGTGCCACCGGGTCATGACACAAACACGCAAACAACACGTAAATTTGCAAGTCCAGAGAGGCTACTTTGAAATTTCCAGTGGAATGAGCAGCAACAAGACATCAACCCAGCCGCAAAGGCCTTTTTTACTTTGGCAAGTAGGATAACAAAATATTAATTCCAAGTTAGTTAACCTGGAGATACCCTTTAAGTAGTAGTACTTGAAATAGCAGTAGTAGAGAGACATTATTACAGATTTTTCTGATATATTTTGCTTGTAATGCGTAACATTAACATGTTTTTAATCATTTAAAAATGGACTGTTAAACACAGCTTTTGTACATTCTGGACTTGACTGTTGGTGTCTTTCCCTTAAAGTGAACCTTCCATGTAAGTGCTGCTGAGGTATTTCAAATCATATTAACAAAAACACAATTAGCATTAGAGTCATAACAAAAACTGACACAAAGTGCCACAGTAACAAAAAGGGACAACGGGGGAAACTCTGACCTCTTTGCGACATTATTCAAATGCAAAAGAGTTTAGAGGAAGGCTACAGAGGAAAAACTACTGTAATTCTCCCAGTATGCCCACATGCATTGTTCTGTAACATAAAACCAGAAGTCTAGACAATGTACCAATGCTATGCTTGATGTCCACCTTCTTCCAAATGCAAATCATGTTATATGAGAGAGAACCATCAAATGTTTCAGGGCCTATTGTACTTCCACAGGTTCGTCTGAACATTACATCAAGTGTAGGAGGACTCTTGATATTTATATTGCTATTCATTCATTAAAATGCTATGTTCTGGCAGCACCAGTACAGCATCTGTGTTGAGCCCTACAAAGTCAAATCTAAATCAAGACTTGCCAATAAGAACAAAGCCTAAAATGAAGGACAAAGGCTCCCAAAATCTCAACAGCACTTAAATACAAGGCCCTTAAGATTCTCTTTGGATCATAAAATGCTTTGATATCAAAAGCTAAAGCAAGTCAGCGCAAAGCAAGATAGGCTATGTTTCTTTACAAAGCCGAACACAATTTGTTGGCTAATGTCATGAAAGGGAAGGTTTAAAAAGAAGTGTAATAGATGGTAAAGTTTGTCAGTAGTGAGTAGTGAAAGTGTGGTCAGTATTGCACTGGTCCACACAGGCACAGCAGCTAGTTTGAAAACGACTTTGGTTCAAGCTTTACATCATGGCTGCATTACATTGGTAGGAAAAAACAAAGCGACCATCCAGCTAAAACTCCTAATTTTGCTCCTGTCCCACCTTTATGATGGATATTTCAGACAGGCCCTGTCTAATGTCCTCTATGGAATAGGCTACTTGTGCCTGTGAAAAGGGGGGCCAACCATTAAAAAGTGTCCTGGACCCTGTGAATAAGCGATGTTCCTTATTTCAGGTTAGGGAGGACTGAGTCTGTCACCTTGTAACTACAGAAAAGGGATATTAAAAGAAGCCTGTAGGGCTTCACAGTGGCATTACATCCGCCACACCTCTACAGTTTTAAAATATTTGAACAGAATGGGAGGGAGACTTCACAATACTTGTTTGTATCTCACTCATTCAAAGTCCTTACCAATGACCATCACTGTCCTCACATTGGTACTTTCTATCCTCAGTGTAGTACCAAGTCCTGCTCTCCCCTCAATCGTGATCTATTTGGTTAGTTGTGCTGACTGACACTACAAAATTGAGGAGGGACAGCCATCTCAACAGAAAGAAAGAGGAAAAAAAATAATAATTATGTTTTTGTCTTTGGAAAAGATCTTCAAAATATTGCATTATCATATTTCCTGTGGTCTACCGAAAGCCTTTGCTCATAAATATTTAAGCTTAAACTACGCTACAATAGCAATATACAGCAACAGGTATAACAAAGATTTTTGGTATATCTTGAGAGAGGCAATAGAAAGACCTCCAAAATAAAGACCTCTTAAAGCGTGACAGAAGTTCTGCTAAAAACCAAGCAGACTTCAGTTCTAAAATCCAGTTTTTTTGGTACAGATACTTTGCACAAGTAGAAAATAATAAAAAAAAAATAAAAACACATTTCTGGACAGAGAACTCACTTTGCAATTCTCCACTCTCTGAAATGTGAACGCCATCCACCTCAACTTTCTCTCGCTTAACCACACCCTCACAATCATCCCATGTTAGGAAGACCTTAAGGAGGTTTACCTTACGTGGTTACACAGTCCTGACACCAAGTAACATAAGAGGCAGTTCAGACCGAACACATTCTGCATGACACCACTAATAGAACAGAGCAGACACATTTTAACAGTTGAAGTTCTTTTTTTACTTGACATGCCTTCTAAAGAAAACGTGTCCTGAAACAACCACGAGACACAAAGACGTCCGTCTACTAAATGTTTATAAAGAAAAACAAATAGGAAAATGGCGCATATGGATGCAAAAACATGGTCGGTGTGAACAGCCCCTAAGAGTTGTGATCTCTCAGTACATGATTTCCTTTTGGTTTAAAATTACTGAGGCCTCAATGTACTGCTCAATCACTGATCCAACAAATCCTCCTTAATGGATCATGACATAACTCTTTTAAAGCTTTTAGTATTAAAGTAAGCCCGCGACTGGATCAGGATTCAGACCCAGACTAAAGTACAGTTTATAAACTTCTGCTACCGAGTAAACTACGAAAAACAAATAAAAACTAATTCTAGAAGTGTTTCTAGAAAGAAAGGCCAGTTGAACGATTCCTTAAAGCATTGAAACCGCAACACAGCCACTTATTACTCCATTAAAGCCTTGTAACCACAAGTTAGTAAGATATAGGACATAAAGCTAACCCACTTTTTGATCAAAAATAAACCATGTGAATCCAAAAGGAGAAGTTCAAGAGAGACAGCAACATCGTAAAAAAGGCCTGTAAAGAAGAATCTCCACTGGAAAGAGAACAGAGAAACAATGTCCTTTTTCTGTGGTGAGGAAGAAGAGGGTAAGTGTCTGCAGTTAAAATCATTGAACACAGAGTAAACAAAGTTTTTTGGTTAAAAGCATTTCAGAAGAATCTCTGAAAAAGAGAGATGAAGATATAATGTTAAAATGGGCGCAAAGACCGAGCGAAATTAGTTTCGCAAAACCAAATATGCTTTTGCATCACACAGACATTGTCCAGGGAGACTTCTGCTCTCTTGATGCAAGCGTTGTTGAGATGCAAATATTCTCTGGTTGATTTGCTGAAGTCAACCTGACAGGTTAAAGTCCAAAAGATATGTGAAAAGTTAGAACAAACGTTAAAATAACATTGAATCCTTTTTAGTGGGTTTGTATTTTTGGTGGTAGCAAGAGATTAAAGAAAAAACGATGAAAAGGAAAGTTATAAGAAGAGGAGAAGAGTGGGTAAAGCTTTCACTGGGCCTTAGAGGCCGTGGTGATGGTGGAGGCAGGCATAGTTGCCGTGGTAACAGCGTTCTGGTGGGCATCGGCGGTTATATGCAGGTTGAGGGCTCCAGAAGCACCTGCGGCCCCTCCTGCAGACACCAGGCTGATCGGGTTACTGGCAAGCATGGACAAGTTCTGGGGGTTCAGAAAGAGGGGTGTCGTCACAAGGTTTGGGGTGCTCCCTGCACTGCTGTTGGCAAACAGCAAGTTTCCGCTCCCGTCCAGAGATGTAATGGGCAGAGAGCCACTAGATGCCAGAGCTAATGGAGATAGGAACAATAAAAGTCATGAGAACTTGAAGTAGGTTATCCAAACAGAGCAGTGTACACACTTATGAAATTATCAGTTGGTTATTATTTTTAATTATATTCTAATGGTTTTAATTGATATACTTCTATATAGTTGATAACCGATATGAAGGCTGATATTGTATATCTACATTGTTCCATCTGTCTTGTAGAGAAAATGTCAACAATGCAGCTCCAATCTAAAATTGTACATCTTTAAAATTGTAAGTGAAATCAGACACTGAAACAGTTTAATGTATGATTAAAAAGACAGATAACAATTTAGTACTGTATGTTTGTATGCTGACAAAAAAAAAGGTTTGCCGTTTGAATTGGAAACAAATTATCTGCTATATTTAATATTAAAAACAAAATGAAATACTGGCAGATACTCATATGGTCACAAAAATAAAATCCTCAAAATATAAATATCCTTAGTGTATTTTTAAATGGTTATAAAAAAGAAAATGCCATGGGTTGCCAGTGTCACATGATTTTAACGTAAAAGTGAATTCTATGCAAGTATGCTACATGCAGAAAGAATTCTACAGTTATTTTAAACAGTAATTAAAAACACAATAAAATGCCATGCTGAATGCATCTAGGTGGCCACTTGAAATTAATTTAAAAGGAAAATGCACTGTCTGCAAATACATTACATGCAGAATACTTTATAGAGTATAGTGTTTCCAGCGCCAGTAGAAACACCAGCTTGTTTAACAGCCAGTAGTCAGTCATTTGTGACATTAAATACATTTTGATCCTTTGGGTGGCAGCAAGATTTATAAGTGCATGCAGAGCGATATGGTAAATATAAATGTACTTGCCGCTCCACACACCTTGGATCGTGGCCAAGGTGCTGTTGCTCATCAGTGCTGGACTCAAAGCACTCCCTAGACCACCAGGTGCCAAACTCAGAAGAGCCCCACTGCACGGGTAACACATGGGAGTAAAGATGGAACAAACATTAAGTACTAAGGTAATTGAACAGCTTCATAACACATGATTAGCTGAGGGTGATGCTCTTCAAGATCCCATTTACACCAGGGATTAAGCTGCGATTCAGTGATCCAATCACAAGACAGTGCTGCTAAACACAGGTTTGCACATGGTCCAAAATGCTGTGTGATCTGATCACTCAAACAAAAATCAGAGGTAGACGAAAACACACAGGACCACTTTGTATTTTAGTGTAACCCCTCAACAGTGCTACTGCATCCCAGAAATCAGCAAAGAACTGCCTTCAAACTTTTCTGAACTTAAACCTAAACTTAAGAGAAAATAATCTTCAAATTGAAAAGCTCTTCAGAGTAGACAGAGAACTAAGCAATACTCCTATGCCTTCCAGAATTGCATTTATTGCACACAGAGATACTCACCCAGGATTAAACTGCGAGGATGCCATAAGCCCAGGATTGAGGCCTGCAGCAGCAGCCATGGCAGCGATGCTAGCACTGGTAGGCAGCTGGGTGGCTCCTTGCAGAGCAGCTGAGAGGTTGGATGCCGCCACCATCACCTGCCCACTGCCCAGAGTGGATGCCAGGGAGGAGGGTGCCTGACTTACTGCCATGAATGTCCCCTGAGACGAAGTCTGCTCTGCAGAGGACATCTGTGGTGTGGTGGAGGAAGGGCTGAGCGAAGGAGAGGATGCTGCGGTGGTGACCACAGGTGTAGTGGAGATAACAGATGCAGTGTTATTTGTGGCCGAGCCAATGGTTGTGCCTAGAGGAAGATTATTTATGGACCAGTGAGGTAAACAATGAGAACATGAAAATAAAATATTACAGGCATTTAATTAAAGAGATTGTTAACCCAAAACTCTAAAGTAATTTACTCTCCATTATGTCATTCCAATCCCTTAAGACTTTCTATCCTTGGGGGAACACAAGAGGAGACATTTTGTAGAATGTTTCAGTTACAGAAGAAATATCAGTCACGATATTCTCCTTCTAAACAAATCATTTGGTTAGACTAGGAATAAAGTATTTTAATTAAAAAATGAATTACTGAATTTTTTTCCCCAAGATAATAACTGGACACCACTGAATATCACATGCACCTTAATGAGGTCATGTGACAATGCCACGTAAAACAGTTTGAATGTTTACCATTGCATAATGTGTTCTGTTGTCAAAGAATAGTAAGCAGTATGTGTAAAAGGGCTGCAAAATTAATCAAATAAGATTTGTTGATGAATTGAGAAATACAATTACAGCTACCACAATTAACTAATATTTAAAATGTCAATAATAGCAGTCCATGTAGGTCTACTGATGCTGCGTCTAAATATACCATTTAATTTTCTATTTAAAGTATGGTTTTGCGGTGGTTAATTTTTTTAACCAATCAGAGCCAATACAGTATATACAGTGTGCATGGCAGTGGCATCTAATCAGAAGTTTTTCAACTAATATTTTTTTTTTTAAATGTTAATATAATTTTTATATTAATTTTATATTAATTTATTTAATATAATAAAACTTGTCTAGCAGGTGAACTGAAATAGTTTGTGAGCAAATTAACTACAACCTCATCATCACTGCTGCAACTTGAGGGAAATCTTTTTTTTTTTTTTTATCTGCTTGTTAGAGAAATCACTTGCTTGTCTTTCGTATTGTGATTTTATGGTTGCTTTGCAAACTTTAGTTCTTCTACACTAGGCTTTGAGAATGCAATTCTTTTTCATACAACACAACGGACCAGAATATTATGTTATGCAGGAGGACCTCTGGTGTAAGTAAATAATACATCATAAAAAACTAATAATATTATATTAAAAATGTTAAAATATATTGTCTACTCACTTTCCATCAACAATAAATCTAACAGCTTTGAAATATGTATCCTTTGAAACGTCACATGCTGACCTCTTGGCTCAGTTCAGTCTCCTATTGGCAGCGCGTCCTGTTGTCGTACGAATTCACAGTTCAGAATTCACCAAACTTTTGCATTCAACTTAGTACTAAATTTTTTCACATGAACTTGCGTTTTCGGTCAGCTGTATTCGGATGCGTTTGAATGGAGCACGAAGTGTAGTGTAACCGCCCCTTAAGCCCCAATTGGTGTGAATGTAATAATGCCGATCAGAAGCCTCACTTTTAATGTGAACAGGCCAATCGTCTGCGATTAGTTTCACATTAACACATCGCCTCTGTTGTGCAAAGTCCTTTAGACCTCAGAGGTTTGGCAACTCCTCAACCAAGATGAGATCTCAAACTACTGAACTCTTGATTCTCACTTACCAGTAAAACCGATGCTGGAGACACTAGTGCTGGTGAGAGGCAAAACAGGGCTTACAGTCATCGTAGTCGGTGTGTTACTGGTCACAAGACTGGCTGTACTCAGTGCCTGAAATGATGGGTAGAAGGAAGACATTAAGTGCCATTTACAACAGTTGAGTTGAATGAAGGAAAAAGTGGTGCAGCATGGATCTAGCATACCAGAGGTGTATTGGGAGGGAAGATTGCTTTGATGGGGGTGCTAGCGGTGCAGCCACTGCTGGGTGGGTTGATCCTCTTCTCTTTCTGTCTGCGGTTACAGAACCATACTCTAATCACCTCTTTCTCCATGTTGAGCTGGTCCGCGATCATGGTGATCTCCTCAGAGGTAGGTTTTTGGTTCTGCTTGAAAAGGGCAAATACACAAGAAACGCCCTTACGGCAAAAACACTTCCAAAGACCCAAGCTTCCAATCCAACATCTGAGGTGGTAACTGTTTAGTGAGGGAATTTGTTTGGATATTTAAAATATTTAGCATTTTAAAACTAAAGAATTTCATGTCCTTCAAATAAGCTCTGATGTGAGATGTCGCTCACCTCCAGAAAGCTCTTTTCTAAGGCCACTCTGATGTTGGTCTCAATGCTGGTCCTTTTCTTGCGGCGACGATTCAGGCCCTCTATGCCCAGCCCAGGTGAGCCAAGAGAGTTGGGACTGGACAGGGCCTGGTCAGACGTCTGGTTTTCTGCACAAACAGCGCGCACAAAAGCACAAAGAGGGAGTGATATAAGCACCTGCAGCAAACTGCATGGTCCCTTTACTTGGCATCACTTGTACAGTAAAAGGTTTGCTTTATAACAAACCACCGTCTGTATGAAGACAGAAAGGAGTGCAAAGACAATCTCCAAAACCAAAGGGGAATGCGACAGAAACCTCCATATCCTTTCTAAAATTCTTAATGGTATGCAATATAATTTTTAGAGAGATAGTTCAAAGCAGAGAAAATACATACCTGCATCATTGAGCCACTTTTCAAGCAGAGGCTTCAGTTTGCACATGTTTTTAAAGCTCAGGTTCAAGGCCTCAAAGCGAGAAATGGTGGTTTGGCTGAAGTCATTTCCATAAAGCTTTCCCATTGCAAGGCCAACATCCCCCTGGTACATGCAACACAACATTAAAGAGGTTTAAACAGGATTTAAACTATGAAAATGTCAGACAGATTTCACGCCCTGCAACTGTATGAAAAAAAAGTTACGTTGAAGGCAAATTTTTTTCAAACAATAAGTTGTCGAATTGATATTCTACTATGACCTAAGACATTGAAAATATGTAGGACCGAATCTGACAATAAAATAAATAAGCATATGCAAAGAAAATTAAAAAAATTAACAAAGTGTACTTAAAATTAATATTTAAATCTGACATAAATAAGTAAATGTATGAATACTAATTTATGCATTATTATATGTGTTAATTTCCACATTTATTTACCAATTTATTTACCTTCAATATTCATATATTTCTCAATTTCTTTTTCTGTATGGTATTTAAAAGATGTGTTTTCTACTTCAGGCATTGCAATCAAGCTCAGAGTGCTAGCCACAATGACAGCTTGTGGTCAAGTCAAAAAGGTAACGGAATGAATGATCTCTACTGAATGAATAGCCTAGTTTCCATCCACCTTTCGCGCTATTTTGTTATCGACAAAGTGAAAATGAGTAAAAACAAATGTGACATCTGCCGTCTTCTGCCTGTTTCCATTCAAATTACCTTTTATCGATTAAAATGGTGTGCGTGATGACATCATGCCTAAAAAAAAAAAAAAACACTGTCGCATAAATTTTGGTTTATCGCAAAAGAAATCTGCCCTGAAGCCGTTTCCAAACAGAAATGCATGTTTATCGCACAAATTTCCTCCCAGATGTCCCAAATTTTTTGGTAAAGTTGGGGAGAGTATTGGAACAATTAATTGAAATTAGCCAGCTTACTGTCATTTTAATTTCACAAATAAAAGCAATCAGAAGAGGAGGAATTGCAATCAAAAGGGAACATTTGCCCTTCTGATAGGACTGTAATATTGGTCCCGATGTTGTGTCTATCGCAGTTTGCCACCGGTTCCGCCCCGAAAGAGAATAGTCATGGCCCTGTTAAAGCTGGCAACCTGCACCAAGTAGTGCAACAACCACAACATTGAAAAATATTGAATATTGAAATACTGAAGTTATGGAAATTTTGTTTTTCTAGGTGACAATATTGATTAATGAACGGCATTTCACACCTGATCTGTCATATTGCTCCTATTGGTGGTATGTCATTAATTGTATAATTGGGTTGATTTGGACATTGTCATTGATGGACACCTGATAACACCTACAGGCCATCTATAAAATCAAATGAGAATGTTGACACAGTGAGGAAGGCTTTTGGCTGGAACGTTTGTTTTAATTCCCCTGATGTAAAAGAATAAATAACTCTTTATGAAGAAATTTTCAGTGTGCAGACCTTCCTTTATTTCTGTTATGTAAATTTTGGGCTTTGGCACCTGAACTTTCTGGGAGAACATTTTGTTCAATGCTTTAACATGGACAAAAAACAGCACATGCATGTGAAATTATACAGTATTAATATTAGGGATGCACCGAAATTTCGGCCGCCAAAAATTTTCGGCCGAAAATTGCACTTTCGGTTTTTGGCCGAAAGAGAAAAAAGGCCGAAAATATGAGCCGAAAATATATACCTCCTCGCCCCTCAGTGCTCAGATTTCACTCTGGATCGATCTAGCCCTTATCACGGCGCTACCAAACAAAGGCCGATCATGTCAGCGGTGTGGAAATTCTTCAAAGTTTCTGATAAGGACATCAAATTTGCGATCTGCAGTGTTTGTTCAGCAGAAATGTCAAGAGATATATATACACAGAGTATAGCTAGAGATTCTTCAGGAAAGCGCCCCGATCCACAGCAGTGCCACAACTAGCGCAGCTACAACACAACTTGAGACGTATCTAGCTGAACTACCCATTGCCAGAAGCGACAATCCCCTTGACTACTGGCGCTTAAACAAAGACGGCTTTCCTTTGCTTGCTCGGATTGCGCACAGGTATTTATATCTGCCCAAGCACCAGCACAGAGTGAGAGACTGTTCAGTGCAGCATCTCATGTTCTTGATGAGCTTTCTGACAGGAGAGACTGTCAGAATGTTTAGCAACTTTTGTTCTTGAAGAGAAACCTGTCACTTGTACTTAAATAGAAAGCGGTCCAATTTGATGTGTATAGCTATTACATTACACTTGTTCTTCACTTGAGGATACATCTGTGGTTTACAGTTGAGGTTGGATTTAGTTCAATTACTGTTGTTTTGCACAATCATTTTCACTTAAAGTATACATACACAGAATAGAGCACTGATCTATATATATATATATATATATATATATATATATATATATATATATATATATATATATATATATATATATATATATATATATATATATATATATATATAATTATATATTATAGTTATATATAGATCAGTGGAATAGAGGCCCTCTGCCATTCTGTGTTCTGCCTTTTGTTTTAATTAAAATTACTGTTGCATATTTAAACTTTTTGAAAAATGCTAGCTAAGTTCATTACTTGACTGTTGTTTTGCATCTAATAGTTTTCTAAAACTTTACATTATTTGGATAATTGTTAATAAAATCTGTAAAATTAGATTTTTACAGAACTGAATGAAGAATAATATTTAATATAGTTTTAATATATTTTTTGTCCAATTTTGGTGTGTTACTTTCAATAAAAGTGTGATTTATTTTATTGGTTTGTAGTTTTTCAATTCAGATTCATTAAATTCATGAAATGAATGAAAAAGCATAATACAATTAATACAATTATACACAAAAAAATAAGTACATTTCGGTTTCGGTTTTCGGCCAAGTGCATCCTGGATATTCGGTTTCGGCCCAGAATTTTAATTTTGGTGCATCCCTAATTAATATTATTTAATGTAAAAGTGCCGGATGTTTCCTAATTGAGCACGCACAACAAATGCAGCAACTTTACAGCATGTGATACAATTTCCTTGATTGTGATTCCTGTGTAAATACATTTATGATCTTTCAAACTGTAATTACACATGATTTTATTGACTGGCTCTGAATAAACAAGATCTTATCCTCAAAATCCAGAACATTCACATTAACTTAATACTGGATCATTTCATAAGTACATGCTGCTTTTTGTCCATGTCAAAGTGTCAGTAATTATATCTGTTGAATTTGCAGCTTCAGATTATTTCAGATTGACCGTGAAGATTTTCAGCGAATCCCAGATGGCTAGGATTTCTTAAGAGTACGTACAAGTATGTCATCCTAGGTACAAATAGCTACAGTGGTATAAGATTTTGGTCATATCTCCCACCATTAAGTCATTCATGCAATATAAATAATTTATTTCCTATCAGACTCTATATGTTACTGTGGCCTCCAAGCTTCACTCTGGAGCACTCTTAGCTTGATTACCCTGCTCGAAGAAGAAAACACATTTTGTAACTAATTGAAATTAATGGAAATTCTATTAATTACAAATTCTAAATGTAAGTGTATAATAAAGTTTGTATATTTAGCTCTTCACCTGTGTAAAGCCCAGTTTGATACGTCTCTGTTTAAAGGTCTTGGCAAACTGCTCAAGCTCCTCCAGGTCACTGGGCTCCTCCAGGCTGGGTGTGTCAATGTGCTTTGGTGTCGTCTGGCTGTGAGGGAGGGATTGGATGGGGGTCGCTGCTATCGTGCGTGTTGGTGTCGCAGGCTGTAAATGTGGCAACAAATTTAAAGTGATGAACAAGGACATTGCCAAACATAATTGTGGAAACCATGAAATCGCACACATTTACTGCAGAGATGTCTTTGCACCTAGTGGTTCTCAAAAGGTTTTACAGAGACCTAGATTTTACATTGGTCATCAAGTTCCGACCCCACACAGTACAAAACATGTTTCTCTTAAAAGTAAACAAGTTCTAAACATTAAGTGAACAGTTTTACATTTATAAATAAAGAACAGGCCTGGTAATAAACTGAAGTATTATGACATAGGCTGAATAGGTAAAGTGATTTACCTACTTAACACATGAAACAAACATTGGGCTTAATCTAGTATTAGCAATTTTACCAAGTGGCATGTGAAGGGGCCCCAAAATGCTTTAGATTTTGATAAGCAGCTCTGAAGTTAAAAACAAAAGATTTGAAAAGCGTTTTTCATCCTTTTTTAAAAGTAAAGCCTATTCATTTTAGAATCCTTCCTATAAACTATTAAATGGTTAGTTGCACTTTATTATTTGCATTTAGCATTGTTTTTTTCCCCTGCTGTCTGCAACCCTATCAGAACAGAGACACATTTTTGGGTCTCGACTCACCAGTTGAGAACCACTGATAGTGGCAATGTTAGAGTGCTGCTTATCTGCAATGCATCACTAAAAATAATCACTGTTAGATATGTTAAGACATTCAACAGCTGCATTTGCATCACTTTAGATTTGGAAAGTATGTAAATCTGCTCTTTTGGGGATGTCAAACAGATGTTTGTCTACAAATTAGACCCTTAAAATAAAACTCAAAGCATTCTAGATTATGCACTCTTCTGCTGATATCTCAGTAACACGCAGGTGCTATCTGATTTGGCTATATGAAATGGATCTAGTGGGTTGATGGATTTGTATGCCCTGACCTGTGTGGAAAGTGTGATGCTTGGCTGGGTCTGCAGGAGGTTGGCTTGGCTTTGAGGTAGTTGAGTTAGAAAGTTCTGGGCTTGCAGGAGACCTGTTCAGTGCAAGAGGACAACAATTCAATCAGATAGAACACATAGAGGATTGGAGAGAACTGAGGAGGATGAGATGACATGAGACTTACTCTGCTGGCCCTGTGGCGTCTGGGAGATGATGAACTGAGCGGGCTGCAGCTGAGTTGCGATGTGGTGGCCCGGCTGGACAAGTACAAACTGCGGCAGGTTAAGGTTCTGCTGCTGTTGCAGCTGCTGTAACTGCTGCTTGGTTTACACAAACACACAAAGCAAGAAGAATGTTAATATGTGGAGAACAGATCTATGATATACAACCTCTACAATTAAAATAAATGAACTAGAAATTGTGGCAACAAACTGAACTGCAATCTGTTTGATAAACCTGACTGGGCTGGACATACAACATGACCATCCAGGAACTCGATGTGCTGCTAACTAATGTTCTACAACCCTGACACTAGCTGCATTCTGCCAAGTAACTAACAAGCTACATCCCTGCATCAATTCAAATGTGTTTCCATTTTCCTGTGGCACTACTGAGAGCATGAGTAGCCTCAGAGGCACGGTTTCTAGTCATATGGTAACCAATAAATAATTGTGTTCAGTTAATCCATGATGAGTGCAATTCAGAAGTTGCATTTCCTCTCCAAGATTAAGATTCCCTCTACATTTTTACACCACTGATGTTTAAATTTAGGGTTGTTTTGGATTAGGGCGTATGGTTAATACAATTTGTATTACATTATTTACAACAAAAAATACAACTCGCTTTAGGCACCACTCTGTGGACATTTAACCTGGAAACTGGTGCTCATTCCCATACGTTCATAAACACTTTCAGCTTTGGCCACTGGGAGCAGTGTAGTAAGCACAGACTGATTTCAGCTGAAGAACTTTCGCCTTTTTGTTGCTGAATTCGCAGTGAGATAAGTCTGGATCATAACATCATTGGCTAAACCAATGCCATGAGTTTGGGATGTGCAATGGAAGATGAGGAAATGTTTGAAACTTGTTTGAAAGTAGAAAGTATTCTTGCAATTCAATTTAGTGCAGTTGGCTAAGTGGTATAAGCTCTCACTGAAACAGAGTGAGATCACATGGTGTGATTGCGGTTTATGCAGGGCTTTACTGTTGCTGCGAGAAGAAACTTCTGCCAGCAGCGATGAACTGGCCAACAGTATAAAATAGTGTTAAAATTGTAGGTACCACTTTAAAAATAAGTATACAAGAACATTAAATACTGCAATGGCTTATATGAAATAACATCTAACAATATTTTTTACAGCATTCATTTTCAATGAACAGTAACTGACAATAAACCATGGTATATTTAAATGAAACTAAAACAACAATAACAATTAATGCTGTCAAAATGTTTTAATTGTTAGTTTATTACACCGAATGCATTAACAAACGCTTATAAACTTAACATTATTGTAAAGTGTTACCAAAACATTTATACAGTTTCATGTGTAATCAGAAGTAATGCGTTAGCAGAAATTGCAACTTAATAAAATGTGTTGGTTGTTGTCCAGCAAAGTATTTCTATGACATTATTTACCCTGCAGTTATATCTTAGCAGATCTGGTTCCAAGCCTAGCATTATTTATTCATGTTCACAGAAACTCAGATGAGCAACTGTTGTTTCTGATTTTTATTTCTATGGTTAACATTTCTTACCTTCATATTCATAGATGTAACTGCATACTGTAACGTGTTGAATTGTTGTTTATTGTTATATTCTACCTGTTAAGAGAAATTTGTTGTGTTATGAATTTGACTGGGTTGTAATGACTTGCATTGAGAGCTGTTCCTGAATGTTTTGTGTTCAGTATGTGTGCGTGGGGAAACTGTGGACAGAAGGGGTTCACCGCTGTTCCAAATGTGGGTTTTCTAAACAGTTACAGAGTTTACGGAGGGGCTGTGGCAGACAACAGCCTTAAATAAACATACTGTTAATGAGATTGCCTTCATGCGTTTTCCTTGCGATGCTACAATACATTTTAAATCCCTTTTCTGTAAACACCTCATAAAAATGCAATTTTCAGTAGTCTCTGGACTGGCGCCGAAACCGGAAGTGGCTATGAACCCTCTTGCAAAACAAGAAATCAAGCATGGTGTCTTATGCAACTGGCCCATTGAGGAAATTCTAACAATTATATACATCTTTTTTTTTTTTATACTGATTAATGTCTTTATTCCATTGGTATGTTACCTACCAATGATGAATTTTGTGACATTTATTTAAATAACTTGATAACATTAAAATAATGGCCCTACATTGAAAATTCTGTACTAGGCATTACACTGAATAAACCACTGGATGATAATTTATAACTTTGCAAAGTTAAAAATTTTGCAATTTTATAGATTACAATTTATTTATTTTCTTTATAGTAACAATCTAGAAGTCTAGAAGTCTGTTCTAGTGCTGAAATATGAATGCATGGAACAGGGTTGTGAAGACGTGGTTCTTACAGGTGTGATATGGATGGGTTGTGAGAGGGGGATCTGGGTGATGGGGGTGGCAGCGGAGGCAGAGATGCTGGCTCCTGTAGTGCTGCTCTGCTGGCCGGCCGAATGTTGCACGGCTGCTGCTAACAGCTGAGCCTGAGCCTGCTGCAACAATAACTGCTGCTGAGCTGGAGTCAGTGTCAACTGGAGAACAGAGGGATTGAGAAACAAAGAGAGAGACAGGAAGTCATTAAATCTCAACTGACCACATTTAATTATCACTAGGCTCACACAAAATCTGTGCCTACAGAAATCTGCAGGTTTTCAAAAAATTTCCCAAAATCTGCCTTGCTCCAACTTGCCTCCTGCATGATCGTTTTTGTGTGTGTGTGTTTGTGTTTGGATACATTAATGAAATAAATAAATACAAATCTCTTCTTTTAACTAACTTTTCTTTCCAATTACTTTTAACCAGCTGGTCTCAAAGTAATTTTTTGTGGATGCATGAGGTCAATTACCCTCAAATTCACACTTTTCCAAGCAGAGTAACCACAGTTGTAGTTCATTAAATGATCTATGGATATGTTTCACAAAGTTTGACAACAAGAAAGTGTCCTAATACTTTGAACATTGCATCTATGGTTTTATTATTTGAAGGTTCCCACCCAATTTGGCATGCCCAATTCCCAATGCATAGTGACTCGCCTCAATCCGGGTGGCGGCGGACAAATCTCAAGTTGCCTCCGTGTCTGAGACAGTCAATCCATGCATCTTATCATGTGGCTAGTTGAGCGCGTTCCACGCACAACTCACCATGTGCACCACCGTGACCGAGAACCACATTATAGCAACCACGAGACAGTTAACCAAACGTGACTCTACCCACCCTAGCAACCGGAAAGCTGGGTGTCGTCACTCAGCACGCCCTGGATTCAAACTTGCGACTCCAGGTGTGGTAGACAGCATCTTTACTTGCTGAACTACCCAGGCCCCCAATGTTTGTGCAACATTTAAAATGTATTTAAAAACAACTATTACATTTAATGCCACTTATGTTATAATGCAAAGACATTGAATTTTTCAGTGTGACTAAAGTTTCCAAATGTTTTTGGGCGACTGCATTTTGGCTAATTTAAAAATGCTTTCAGCTATACTGTGGGGCACTTTGCCTCGTTAAAAACATTTTACCATATTTAAATCCTTTCCAATGATTTTCTCACACAATAAGCACAGATTCAATACAACAAATTAATGCTTTTATGTAATTACCATAGATAGCTTGAGCATGGGAAAAACGCAACACCTTTATGGAGGACATTCAAGCTGGCTCTACAGTCACAGGTTCTAGGGTTGGACAAAGATATAAAGTGATGTGTATTTTCATGCTTTGAAATGTAAGAGCCAATCTAAAGGTGACTGTTAAGGACACAAATATAAACTATTGTTGTTCAAGAGAACACATACTGATTGTACGGGATGAAGGAGATGGCAATAACTCCCTGCATCCCACTTCACACTCTATCCACCCAAAATAGTATCTTAAGATACAATTAGTGTTTTCCAAGTCATTGTATGTTGAAATGAGTATCCCGAATATCCCCAAATGGTCTCCTATTTATGGAAAATTTTTGTCATGTGGATCAGTGCATGCTTTTTTGGGTAATATTGCCCACAATCCCTTGTTCGACGGAAGAGAAGTTTAATGACTCGCCTCAGAACTGTAATTGAGAATGTGGAAAAACTACAAACATGGCAGTGAGACCGACAGTGCTTTATATAAATGTTTTGACAACTTAAACTTCACATAAGTTTAATGGTTGAATGCTGTAAAAGAAAAACGATTTCATTCTCATTGGCTTGCATTAACTACACATTACTAAATGTATTATTATTTAAAACATCAGCAGAGCTACTTTAAAACGCTCAAATCCGTATTTGCATAAAAGCTTTGTGAAGAGTGCTCGAGACTCATGGTAATGTGGCTGCATGCGTTAACAATCAATTAAACTTTGATGGTAAAAAATTCTTGCAGAGGTATTAATGTATGTTTTAGGCAAATGTTATATAATAAAAAAAAGAACATTTGTGCATTAGGCCTTGCAGTGTAAATGTTGCCAAAGCGAACAGCCACTGTCTATTAAGTTTTATGGCATATAAGTGTTTTCCTGTGGTCTCAAAAGTAGTACAAGTTTACACTCGCATTTACTACTCAAATGTTATCATCATGATCACCAACACTGTTGTTTATGAACTGTGTTGATACTTTCGCTGGTTTAAAATGTTCCAGTTTAGTTGATAAACCAAACATTTTTAACATAAGACAAACTACAAAAGGTGGGGTCAGAAAGAGAAAAGCCATGCTAAAATCACAAATTTCCTGCACAAAAACAAACATGTTTTGTCTCACATCTATGGTACTACAGTGCAGCCTTCTGAGGCTTCAAGCAGAGAGCTCCTTGAGGTAAGCGAGTATGCTAATTAACAAAACGGTTATGCAGTACATGTAAATTCTGCATAGATTTGCATATTCTAAACCATCTGTTTCCGAGCAACTGCAGAGCAGCTAATTAGCATATGGGGCCCAATATTTTCCCCTGTAACCATGAGATCACATGCTGTGCTTTATTCATATGCTTGCCCATCTTTAATCTTTAGAGTTAACAAATTGCAAACATTATATTTAAATACACATAGCAATCATCCTGTTGCCACCCATCAACACACACATCATGCGATCAGGAGGAAAGCCTTAGCAGTCACTTTGAGACACATTAATCACATATGTGTGAGTTTAGTGACACAGACAAGTGACAAACATGACTGTGGGGACATACTTTAAATTCCTATAGCTCTTTTATCCGTGTTTATGCAAGTGTCATGACACATAGACCACAAGTGTGTATAAGATCTGAGAGAGAAAGATTATACCTGTTGGAGCAAGGCCTGTGCGTGTGCGTTGGTGATTGCGCTTGTTGTTTGCACAGTCTGCCTCTGAAAGTCCAGTCCATTTGTTTGGGCACCTGGGAGAAGAAAAGAAGTCAATGCCACAATAGATGGGAGCCACACAAAAAGGTCTTTTAAATTAACTTACTCTGCGCCGTGCCTTTTCTAATTTCAAACTTCATAAAATAACTTCCTGCGATACATCGAGAGATATACTGTCCTTATTCCAGCTCAATCAGAGCTGAACAAATGACCCTTCATAAATAAGAACTGCAAGTCATTCAAGCACTTATCCAAATGCAAAAGAAAGCCGTTTTGGAAAGATCAGGCAGAAAGATCTCAATTAAATCTCCAAAGAACCAACAGCAAACGGTTCCACACCAGGTAACTCACCAGCGTTTTTGTCCCCGCTCTCCATTGCACATTTACTCGTTTCTGATGGATTACTCATTCTAGAATCTGGAACAGACAAAGGAAGATCTGGCTTTCAGTTTCCATTCAAGAGATCAACTTCAACCCAGTCGCTGTACGGTCTCCCTGAACACTCAATGCCTTTTAAAAGTGCAAAGAATTTTGAGATGATTAATTAATTTTTTTTTTTTTTTTACATCCATTCTGATTTTTATTTGAAACAGTTTGGCTCAATTAAATGGATATACTGAACAACAAATAAAAAAATAATTTCACATAAGGTGCAATAATGCAAACAAGCACTAATTAAATTACTAGATAATACAATATCACTATACAGGCTAAAAGACCTTGAACTACTGTTGCTGACTGCCAACATCACTTACCAGCAGCCACTCTACCTGCCTTTTCAAGCGTCTCCACAAGCATCACAACAAACTTGGTCAAAAGCAAGATGTCAAAAGATGTCCCTTTTGGACTAAATGGTTTTCAGTGAACATAAACACACAAGCACAACACACGTGCAGAGCACGGCTAAGCTTGCTTAAACTGTGGTTGCTTCTATCTCTCTGGTTTGATTTCTCTCTCTCTCTCTCTCTCTCTCTCTCTCTCTCTCTGTGCCATGATTGTCATAACAACTAGAGTGTGAAGAAGTTCATTTTCATTCTGTATTATAGCAGAGGCTGAGCGGCTGACAGAGCCCATAATGAAGCATAATCAGTATGCAGCTGATTAAAGCAATATGCAAATCTCCCTCACTTCATTAGCTGAGCAAAACTTTGAAGTCTTGCAAGCAATTCATTTCACACAGCGTTCTGAGAGGTTTTACCCTAATTTAAATGTTCATAAATATTTATAATCTCATTAGCATGTTAATTTGATTGCTTTGGAGGGAAAAGGAGGCATAGAAAAAACACCCATGGTGCTGCACTAGAGTTTCTCTGCTGGATAAATTAGGTTAAACAGATGAGCTTCATTTCAGTATGATCAAAGCACAAAAACTGGTGAGGTCTATATCTGGATATATAGACAAGTTGATTTTTACAAGTCTTATTTACACATTTTAAGCAGCAGAGGTTGCAAACAGAGCAGTTCGCAAAGTAAATTACTTGACATTCTCCACCATCCTATTCACACAGCCCCCCTGTGGCCTAAACACTTCACAGATCAAATTCCTTGACTTCTGTAGACACATTGTCTGCAAAGAACAAGAAGTCTGCTTTGCATATCCAGATTAACTGTGCACCTCATTAACTGACTTTTTCAGAGCTGATCTTAATTACAAGAGATTTACATATTAGAACAAAAATCTGACACAGCAAGCATAGAAATGAGCCAATTTAAAAGGAACTTTGCAGAATGCCAACCTGTATATGAAATACATGACCAACAAGACCAGCGGAATACCAGATTTCAACCAAACTGCTACATATAGCTGCATGATTATGAAGAAAATCATAATTTATGAATATTTCGCTTGATATTGTAATTATTCATTTTCGAAATACTTTAATTCTTTATGTAGGCTACACATACAAAACAAGCTTAATTGTTCCTTAATTGCTTTATTGCATACAAAATTTAAAAAGTGTTTTCAAATTGTATTTACATTTTGAATAAATTATACACAGAATGACAACCTAGAATACTAGGTTGTCATTCCTGATATTCTAATAGACCAATTAAAAAACGATAGTAGTATTTCGCATACATGCATTTATTTTTTTCTGAATTGAGCGCCGCTGTTGGGATTTCACATGGTTTGTTTAATATTATTGTTGCAACATAACGCTTGTCAGCCCAAGTAAGCTGTGTCCTTTCTACACTGTGAAAGGGATCCTACCACACACACAAAAATACATGCACTTAGTGACGTCACCACATAACGTTTCAAACTCGTTTAAGTTCAAGTGGCCTGCAAGCTCATTTCCAAAACATTGGATAGCAGGGGATCGCAACGTTTCACTGAACAATCAGTTAGTGCTTTCCTTGTGAATATTAATGAGTCTTCTCCTGCCATCTGTATGCTTTGGAGCGCATTTTGCTTGCTTCAAAAGTGGAATGAAACAGCGCTACACTGCTCAATCATGGATAAAGCAGCACGAGGGCAGAGCAGGTGCAGTAATTTGCGATCTAGACTCAAACGCACAGAATATTTTAAATTTGCTTATGAACCAGTGAGATGCGCGGCGAGGATTGCGAAACCTGTTTGAATGCGATACAGAACTGTCTGTTGCGAAACTCTTATGGATCTGTGATGAAACTAGTTTAAAACAAACTGAGTGACTCCAGCCAAGTCTCCTAAGCAACCAAATTGGCCCGGTTGCTAAGTAGGGTAGAGTCACATGGGGTAACCTGCTCAAGGTCGTTATTAGTGGTTCTCACTCTCAATGGGACACATGGTAAGTTGTGTGTGGATCACGGAGAGAAGCATGAGCCTCCACATGCTGGGAGTCTCCGTGGTGTGGCGTGATAACGTGTGCGGATTGACGGTCTCAGAAACGGAGGCAAATGAGACTTGTCCTCCGCCACCCGAATTGAGGTGAGTAAACACACCACCACGAGGACCTACTAAGTAGCTAATTAGGCATTCCAAATTGGGAGAAAAGGTGATAAATTTTAAAAGAAAAACAAAAAAAGGAAACACCTCGGTGTAACATCTTAAATGCAGTTATATTTAATGTGTTATAGCTTTATTAAAGTTCAAATAATAAGGAAGCAGATCATGTAAATAACTACAAACTGCATTCCAAATTGGGAGAAAAGGGAATCAAATTTTTTTTTAAAGGAAACGCCCCGGCACTACATCTTAAATGCAGTTTTAATGCGTTATAGCTTTATATTCAATAATACGATCAAATAATACGGAAGCGGATCATGTAATAACTACAAATTCAGAAACTGGCATTTCTCTGTGTGGTCAAAAATACGTTTTTGAATTGTTTTTGTTTTGGCTTGTTTTCAAAAATAAATATCTAAAACTCCTTTAAAAAACGATAAGCATAAGATATTTATATTTGCTTTTAGAGAATAGATCTTGAATATAATTATATTTTGTCTTTACTGCACTCGCAGAACAACAACCAAGTGAAAAAATTTACTTACTGATTAATCGTTGCAATAATTCCCAGAATAATCATTCTAATAATCATTAGATTAATCAATTATCAAAATAATCGTTAGTTGCAGCCCTACTTACAAATATCATTGTTTAAACTATGGATACTATGGACGAACTATGGTGCATTTTCATAATTATGGACTAAGCTATCAGTTTTGTATAAAATCTGTTATCATGTAACACTCTCTGATTGTAGGTGGTTTGTTAGCCGTCTTAAATTCAAAAAGATTACTTTAGTTTGATCAACAGGAGTCTGATGAAAGAAATCTGTAAAGACCCAACTTAGTCAAACAGTCACAATATTTCAATTTAGCCATATAAAATTAGGTGTTAATTTTTTTCCACAGATGTTCATATCATAAGATTTCTACATCCCAACCTCAAAATCAAAGCTGTACTGTCAAATGTGCATTTCAATGGTAATTGCATGGGTGCTACCAAAGCATGTGCTGGTGCCACATTTTCAACCGGTCCTTTAGGGGCACAAATAAACACTGATGTGGTCCAAGCAGAAAATGAGTTCGACACCCCTGTTTTAAGCTATTCTTCAATCAACACGCGGTAATATGGGTCCGAGTTGCAGGCTTGTGGACGTACAGTATCACACAAAAGTGAGTACACCCCTCACATATTTGTAAATATTTGATTATATCTTTTCATGTGACAACACTGAAGAACTGACACTTTGCTAAAATGTAAAGTAGTGAGTGTACAGCTTGTATAACAGTGTAAATTTGCTGTCCCCTCAAAATAACAACACACAAACATTAATGTCTAAACTGCTGGCAACAAAAGTGAGTACACCCCTAAGTGAAAATGTCCAAATTGGGCCCAATTAACCATTTTCCCTCCCCAGTGTCATGTGACTCATTAGTGTTACAAGGTCTCAGGTGTGAATGGGGAGCAGGTGTGTTAAATTTGGTGTCATCACTCTCACACTCCCTCATACTGGTCACTGGAAGTTCAACATGGCACATCATGGCAAAGAACTCTCTGAGGATCTGAAAAAAACAATTGTGGCTCTACATAAAATGATCAATATTTAAGTACTTTTAACAATAAACCAATCGCTTCCTGTCAGCAGCAGTATGCGCAATCATGATTGGGAAGAGTTACGCGGTCTCTCGTGTGATGTAGTCCCGCTGGCATGTTATGGATTAGGGCTGGGCGATTAATCAAATTTGATTTTCAATTACGATTTTGGCTTCCAACGATTATGAAAACAAGATAATCAAGATAAAACGATTATTGTGCCATTTCGCAATGAAGCACCCTGGCATTATATCTTTAAAGCATCCTTTATTAATGTTCAAATAATAAGAAAGTTATGAAAATAAACTCATTTTGGCATTTCTCTGTGGAGTCAGTCCCGAATCTATGAGTCGAGAGAAGTGACCATTGAAGAGATTGAATCTTCTCCCGGCTAATGAACACTGTGGTGTGGGGACGCGGGACACTCGTCACTTGTATCATAATATATGCGTCACGTTCACTGTGTGTATCTTACGAAGAAAATCAGTAAATGCAGCTCTGTTCAGAATAGAAAACTTAACTTAATAGACTTGTGAAGTTACAAAATAAATGTTTTATTACTTTTTTGGCTTGTTTTCCAAAATAATATCAAAACTCATTTGAAACAACGTACATTTACTTTAGCTCTGCTATACTGCAGAATTTTTTTTTTATCCAAGAATGTTGAATACAATATTTAATCAAGGCTCGGCATTAACGGTTGTGGCATGTGAAAGAGAATTTTACTTGGCCTTGTTCGGACAAGCAGACTGATTAAAATGGCAATAACAAACAAAAACTGGCAATATTTGTGATAGCCTAGGCCTGTGTCACTTATTAGAACGTTAATATTCTTATTCTGCTGTAAAAATCTGCATAAGTAATCCAGAGCATTTAATTTTATAAATCGCTAGCGATCTAGTAACAGCTGCACCCTCTTTGATTGACAGGTGGCATATGTGTGTGTGCTGAACATGCGCATGTGTTCTGAAAATGCTCGTGCTAATGTGCGCCTGAACAGTCAAAAACATTTAAAAATTTCCCCAAATTGCCCATCTTGGTGAGGTTTTCAAGTACACACAGAGAGTAATGTCTACATTGAACATAAACAGCGGAGAAAAATAGGATTTGTATTAAAATGACAGAATTGTAAGTATAAAAGTAAGCTAACGCCTTGTAGTGAGTCATTATAATAATCAAACAACCAGAACAAGAAAACAAGAATAAACACTGCTCTTGACGGAGTAATTTTAGTAGCTTTAAAAGCATTAATGTATTATAATTATAGAGTGAAGACCAGTATAGCAGTTATATGTTGCATTTCATTCTGAATGTTTACTTGAAAACATGATAGCCTACTGAACATCTTTTTGAATATCAGTCTACTAAAAACTTTTAAAGCTGTAAAAAAAAAAAAAAAAAGCACAGAATTTTCTTAATTCTTGTTCTATTATTTTCAATCTATTTCTATGAATTGCTGTTTTTTTTTATTGTTATTTTATTACTGACTGTTTACTAGTCTTGAATAACTAAAGAACTTGAAACCTTTCTTCCATAATCAACATATTATTTAGTTGTCTTATTTGTTTTGGTTTTGAAGATGGTATTGAGAATAGTCAAATTTCACTACAGACTACTAACATTTTGGTATTGAGATAATGTATAGCCTTTATTGTACATGGTAGATCTTGCTGCAATAACATGATGAAAGTAGATCTCATTCCATAGAAGTGTGAGCATCCCTGATGTTAATGATGGCGATGCTTTTTATTTGTCTACCATACTTAAAATACATAAAATAATTACCAAACGACAATAGCCTCCTCCCCTACCCAGTGTAGTTTACATTTCAATTTCAAGGAAAACCACTGTTATAAATATTACTAAGTTCAATAAATGCATGAAGTTTCTAAAGTCGATGACTAATCGTGATCTCAATTTTGACCAAAATATTCGCGATTATGATTTTTGCCATAATCGAGCAGCCCTGTTATGAACGTAATCTCAAGTTTTTCTCTCATTTGAGACGTCCAGGACAAGCGATGTGCACAAACACACCACTGTGAGAAACATACAGATACAAATGCAGCTCTAAATTAAAACCAACGAAGCATGTTATGCGTTCCTCAACCTCGGTTGTAAACGGCGCTGCTCTTGCGGGTGTGTCGCACATGAGTCAGTTCTCACATGAACATGCCAATGTGATTACGTCACACGCACATACTGCTGCTGACCGAAAGCGATGGTTTATAGTTAAAAAATACTTGCATATTTATCTTTTTCGCACCAAAAGTGATCGTTTTGCTTTAGAAGACATTATTTTAACCGCTGAAGTCGTATAGATGACATTTATGCTGTCTGTAACTTTTGGAGCTTCAAAGGTAGGATCACCACTTGCATTTTAAGGACCTACTGTGCAGAGACATTTTTCTTCAAAAGTGCTCTGCTGAAGAAAATTAAGTCATACACACCTGAGATGGTATGAGGGTGAGTAAATAACACATTTTAGTTTTTGGGTGAACTATCCCTTTAAACAGATTTTCTGATTGTCTGTTGCATTCATGCACACAATGGACCAAAACATTTTGTAAATAGAATATCCTGACTCTACAGGAAAGATCACAATTGAATTATGTAATTGACACTTTTCACGAGTAGTTAATTGCAGGAGCTGTATTTGTAATCTCGATTACTGTTTTGATTAATTGTGCAGCCCTACTGCAATACATATGTTGTTTGTTATTTTTCAGTAAATGACCATAAAAAGTGATTATATCTTGTCCAAAGCCATACTTGTGTGAAAACCATGTAACAATTCAGTCAATTACCAAAACTATCCCGGAAAACAATATTCAAATAAGCAGAAAATATTTCACAATGGTTATACTCAAATATTGCAGTAATTTAAATAGGAACGTCATTAGGAGCATTTTATGGAAACGATGATTGAATATACTACAAGGGACAAAATAATTTCAATATTGCAAGTGACTATGAACACAGAACATTACACATATTCAAATTCTACATTTGACAACAAAATTAGTCTACTCTTGAATTTCAGAGGCCTTGGAGAAACATTAAAGCCAGTCAGTGTAGACCTACTAGGAGGGCTTGATTATATAAAGGAAACTATTCACGGAGCACAATTATTTGGAGCCATTAAAATTATTTCAAAAAATTAAAAAGAAAATATGTGGTAGATTGGAGGAAGCCAAGAGGGTTTGAAATGACTTAAAGTAAACACACAACAGGACTGTGTTCTGCCAAATTCTCAAAGGCAGACGAAAATCACATATTAATGGTCTTTAATCGTTTAGTTAATAAACTGTACAATGTAGCCTTAACAGAAGAATGGGGAGAAGAAAGAAAAAAAACAGACAGACAGACAGATGCAAAGTGCCATAAAGTTTCAACATTTCGTTTTAAAAGTGTCAGCTACAAAAACAAAACTAAGGATTAATGTGTGTAATTTACACTTGGTATGAGCAGTGGATTCAGGAAACAAACATGTTACAGCATGTCTTTGCCTCTCTAAGCCCAGCATAGTGAAAATGTTATCTGATTGAAAGAAGTTTCAATACACCTGACTCCCTCATGGCACCTCTAAAAACCATACTGTTATGCTCATTTACTAACTCCAATGTAATCAAAGCATTGATATTAAATGGCAGGCTGACATCAATTAATTTAAATAATTTGACAGATACAAAAACCACAGCCAAAAAAAATAAATAATCACATTTCTTTTTCAATCATTGTTAAACAAGCAATCATGTATGCAAATAAAAAAGGCAACACCTTACAATAAGGCTGTATTTGTTAACATGAACTAGCAATATAAAACTTTTACAGCCATTATTAATCTTGCTTAATGTTAATTTCAACATATACTAGTACAT
Source organism: Xyrauchen texanus (assembly GCF_025860055.1). Lineage (NCBI taxonomy): Eukaryota > Metazoa > Chordata > Actinopteri > Cypriniformes > Catostomidae > Xyrauchen > Xyrauchen texanus. The sequence continues at coordinate 31,961,028 of NC_068289.1, read as the reverse complement.
ATTTTTTAATTTAAAACTGTATACATTAACATGCATTATGCATATCATTAACTAACAATGAACAATAAGTATTTTCAGAACATTAAAACAGATTAATAAATGCTTTAAAATGTTGATTACTATTGTAATTATTAATATTAACAAACAGAAGTTTATTGTATGTACAGTAAGCGTTGCAAGATCAAAAGTAATTCATACTATCAAAAGTTAATTCCTTGGCCAGACCAAACATCATACATGTTACTTCTCAGTTGATTTTGTAATGGGACACATGTGATTTAAGTGTGGTTTTCTTTAGCAAACTTACAACTAAACTGTGACCATACATGCATACTTGTCATTATTTAAACAGTATGTTTAGCTGTTCAGGGATAATGAAATCCAGTTAAGCGCGAGATGAGTAAATACAAAAGCAAACAGCTGCTGGAACAATAGTGGAGGAGCATTACCGTTCAGACAGCGCCTATTAGACTAGCAAATAATCTTGGCATAATGCCTGCATAACGTATATTTAAGCAGTCAAGCTGATACAGTGTTACAGTAACACACTGTGCGGGCGGACAACAAAAGCCAAATTGTTACAACGTATCAATTTGTTCACGAATTATCTAGATACAGTGTTTCAGTTGCCATAGAGTTCCATTTTCGGCACGTTCCACCATCGTCCGACAATGAAATGGATTCATTCTGATAGAATATGCTGAACACCGCATTCTGAGCTCTAGAAGGCCCACATGAATAACACAACAGGGCTACACGCCTGCAATGGGCACAAAAGGCATGAGAATGGGCAATAAAAAAAATAAGAAAAATCACGCTGCGCTAAAATAAAAACCCTGTCCTAACTGTACACCATACAACCCCCTCTGCTCTGCTGTTTTATATTTTGCCCGTAAACACGTTGCGCAGACGCCGGCTGATTGCAAGCGAATGAATATTCAAACCTTTATATGTGGGATTGGTTCACGGCGCAATACAGCAACACAAAGCCGCCGGAGTAGCATTAGCCACCTAGCATGCACACAGCAGCCTTTAGTTATGATTAACTGTAAAATTCGTACAATCGCTGCCCAGGGACGGTGCAAAAAAATCCCGCGTGCCGTCGCCAAATATTACTAATAAAATATGCTAAGCGGAGTTTGCTCGGCGGCGATATGAATATGTAACGCGGCAGCTCTAATCACACAAAGGAGGGTTTTTTTTTCTTTTAACTCGCCGTCGCACAGACTGAGAATGAATCCCTGATACATTTATTAAACGGGTGCATATGACTGCAACATCGGGCTCAAGTGTTTTGTTTACGCTCTCCCTCCGCGCTTTCTGGCTTGTGAGAAAGTGTGTTTGAATATGAATATGAATATGTAAAATGCAGTAATGATTACCTGGTCCTGAACTCTCATCTTGACTCGCTGCTACTCCGTCCGCCATTTTGAATATTTAAGCTCAAATCCTCAAACCCTTCATACGAAAACACAATACAGCCGCTCGCCCGATCCACTCACAGCATCAGCCTGGCAGATTGGAGAGTTCGCAACAATGCATTTGAATTTGCCCAGAACTTCCTCCAAACAATTAGACGGGCTTTGATCAACATAACTGAGTTGGACATTCAAGAATGTGTGAAAGAAAGAAAGAAAGGAAATTGACAAGTTTAGCTACGGACATTGTACTGAAATTGAAAAGAAAGAAAGGAAATGGATAAGCTTTGCTATGGCCATTGTATTGAAATTGATAATAAACTTTTATGGTGAAAGGGCTAGTTCACTCATAAATGAAAATTCTCTAATCAATTACTTACCCTCATGCCGTCCCAGATGTGTATGATTTTCTTTCTTCTGCTCGACACAAATTAAGATTTGTATAGGAATATCTCAGCTCTAGGCCCATTCATTGCAAGTGAATGGTGGCCAGAACTTTGAAGGTCCAAAAAGCATATAAATGTAGCATAAAAGCAATCCATATTACTTACAGCGGTTTAATCTATATTTTCAGAAGCGATATAATAGGTGTGGGTGAGAAACAGTTTTTGGTGATTCACATTATTTGTGCCTATCGCCACCTACTGGGAAGGGAGGATAATTTATAGTACAAAAGGACTTAAATATTGATCTGTTTCTGTTTCATATCACATCTGCAGACATGGATTTAACCACTGGAGTCGTATGGATTACAATTTTATGCTTTTTGGACTTTCAAAGTTCTGGTCACCATTCACTTGCATTGTATGGACCTACAGAGCAGAAATATTCTTCTAAAAATCTCAGTTTGTGTTCAGCAGAGGAAAGAAAGTTATACACATATGGGATGGCAAGGTAGTGAGTACATTTTGAGAGAGATTACATTTTTAGCTTAATTATCCCTTTTAAAAAAGGCAAAAAATGTGAATCAAACAAATAAGCTTGATTGTCAGGGACAAGTAAGCATGCTGTTGTATTGTAAATGACTGTATACTGTATATAAACTGATTTCAAACATGGGAGATCCAGTTTTTTTTTCCTGTCTCCTTCAAATATTGTAAAGTGTTTCAATGTTCATTGGCTTCATTGTCTCATGTTTGTTTTTAAAGCCAGATGTCTGGAATGAAAGGACAGTTTGGACTGCTGAGTGGATTATTGTTTGCCCCTTGCCATCCCTTCAAGAACTGTACACTTCCAGAGTGAGGTAAAGGTCTGTAAAAATCACTCTGGACCCCACTCACCCATCCCAATACAATTTTGAACTGTTGCCTTCTGGCCGACACTACAGAGCACAAAGCACCAGAACCATCAAGCACAATAACTGTTTTTTCCCCTCAGGCTATCCATCTCATGAACAGTTAAAACTATGCTATAATTACACGCAATACACAGCCTAGTCAATTATATTATATAACATATCCTACCTCTTCTGCATTCCATTCCATTGCACTGTAAATAACAGATTTGTATTTGTGCAAACTATATGTATATCTTTGTCTAATTGTGTATTTTATATTTATACTTATATTTCTATTCACTCTTTATTTCTATTCTATTTTTCATTATCTCTGTCTTGTTGTTGTATTGTTTGTGCACTGGAAGCTTCAGTCACCAAGAAAAACTCATTGTTGCCTATGTGGAAACATACTTGGCAATAAAGCTCATTCTGATTCTGATTCTGGAATGACCCATGGGCTAAATGTCGGCTAAGCATGTGTCACAAGGCAAAACATGGAGCAATAGTGGAGAAAATACAAACTGGTGTTTTTGGTCACCATCGTGTCGTCGGGTAAATATTTCAGTTCTTGAACAAATGGAAGATTACCTGTTCTCAATGTGCCTATGGTGTCTCCAAAACTACCCTCTGCTGGCCAAATACAGTAATACATCACAGATGGAGTCCACATCCAGAATGTTTATGGCAGTTCACTAGTTAGTGTTTCGAAACCAGTCGAAGCGTTTTTTGTTTTTGCTCCAAGGTTCCATTGTGTATTTGAATTATTAAATTTTTTTTAACATATATTTAATCACTATTATCGTCAAACACACAGTAAAGCTAACGATGTTGTACACTGTGCAAAACAAATGTTAAATCAAGGGATATTGTAGCAACACAAATCCACCTGAATAAAATGTAGGCATGTTTAGAACTAATATATGCAGTGTAACATGCTTATGTTCCTTACTGTTAACTATGTGTAACTACTGATTTCCCATCAATTAGCCACAATATGATCGTGATGACATTACATCTGCTACAATATTAGTTCTAAAGCTTCGAGGAAGAGTAAGGGTTGGGTAAAGAGTCCAAAGTGCAAAAAAGGTGCGGTAGACACAGGTGCAGAAGTAAAACCGTTTTAGTGAGCACACGGAGAGCCAAAAGAAAAGGATATTTTAAGAATAAAAATCAGCCTGAAGACCACCCTCTATTGCTGTACAATTGGACAACGATAAAATGACAAACTGGAAGCTGATTTTTTGCAGCCTACATTTAATGTCAGGTGAGGTGATTAGTTTTCCTAATATTTACATTGAGGTCAGTTGGCAAAATCAAATCAAAGAGATGTAAGATAATATAATGTGGCCCACAAAGGTTAATTTTCAGTTTTTCCAGATGGGATACTCTGTCTACAAATACATGAATCTACTTTTTTTCTTTCTTTCAAATGTCTTCTGATTTCAGTGTTTTGTTCCTAAAATGCCCATTGTGAAACAAGTAGGCCTACATGAAAAATAATGTCATTTTGTACCCACTTCATAAATACTTAACAGATATTAATACTTGAATACTGTAATTAATAAATATTGATCATTTGGGATTTTACAATTCATGTATGTTTAATCAATTGATGTAGCTAAATGTCTGCAAAAAATGTCAAATGTAAAAATAAGTTTATAAATTATAATTAGTAAACTTTAGATTACTAATAAAAAAATAATACTGTAAATGTTAACATAAATTCCCTGGACTTTAAAAAAATACACATTGCATACTCTAAAGCGTATTACTAAATACTGTCAGGCCATTATCACTCATCTTAATATTTCACAACTCGTCTTGTGAAATATTATTGTTTTAATTCTGTGTTGTAAAAATTTTGAATAATATTTATGAAGTTCTCTCTTTTTGCCTTTAAGTGATGTCTACTACTTTTGGATTGGATGTGACAATGAGTCAGGCTTCCATTGAGGTTGACAGGGGTGAAGATGTCACCTTTACATGTAATTTTAAACCCAAAAAACAAGTGAATGACCTGATCATCATCACATGGAGTAGTGATAAGACTGAGGAATCTGGATCGGACGTAAGCCCCATATCCTTACCTTTATTAGTAGTGTTGATAAACCTCAGCCAACCTAAAAAAAAAAACAACAACTAACCATAATAAGTGTAAAAATAGAACTAATTGCAAGTTTCAAACACTGCCATTTAGTCATAAAATTATTCTTCATGTTTTCCCTCATGCTGTCCTCACAGGTTTTTTTTGGGACCTACTACTCCAATACTTTACTTATTGACATTGGACAAGACTATGTAGGAAGAGCCATCATAGAAGCTGACCTTGAGGCTCGAAAGTCAACACTGTTACTAAAACGAGTCACTCTTAAAGAAAGCAGACCAATCAAATGTTCTGTTCAGATTCCTGGAGATATTGACGGCCAACCATCTGGCACAACTTATCTATTGGTTCAGGGTGAGAGCTCTGGCACTTTGTCAAAGTTATAAACCAATACATTTTCAAAATAACAATCTTTACACATTGCTGAGAAAAGCATCTTAAACCAGCCTTAGATGGTTAGATGGTTTAAAGGGAGAGTTCACCCAAAAATGAAAATCTCTCATTATTTACTCACCTTCATGCATCACAGATGTGCATTACTTTTTTCTTCTGCAGAAAACAATGGTTTTTAGAAGAAGATTTAATCTCTGTAGGTCAATTCAGTGCAAGTAAATGGTGGCCAGAACTTTCAAGTTCCAAAAAGCCTATAAAGGGATCCTAAAAGTAATCCATAAGACTCCAGTGGTTAATCCATGTCTTCTGAAGTGAAATGATAGGTGTGGGATCAATATTTAAATCCTTTTCACTATAAATCTCCACTTTCACTTTCACATTCTTCTTCTATTGCTTTTGGCAATTTGCATTCTTCATGCATATTGCCACCTACTGGGCAGGAAGGAGAATTTATGGTAAAAAATATTGATCTGTTTCTCACCCACACCGATCATATCACTTTTTTTATGGATTACTTGCTGCCTTCTTGTCCTTTTTGGAGCTTCAAAGTTTTGTCCTTTCACTTGCATTGAATGAACAAACAGAGCTGAGATATTTAAAAAAAAAAACTTTGTTTGTGTTCAGCCGAAGGAAGAAAGTCATAAACATTTTGGGATGTCATAAGGTTGAGTAAATTATGAGAGAATTTTCATTTTTGGGTGAACTATCCCTTTACCTGTCAAGCCAGGCCAAGTTAGTTTCGCTCACCTAGCTGGTCTCCCTACTCAAAATTAAAAGTGCTCAAAATCCCTATAAAGACCAGGTGACAAACTGGCCTGACCATCAGGCTCGGAAACCAGCTAAAATGAGCTGATTTAAGCTGTATTTTTCTGTAGGGATATCAGATCTTTATGTGGAGAGCAGACTCTTGTCACAAATGGTGACTGGATATCTACATTTGTCTTACAGTTCCACCATCACAACCCATTTGTAAGGTAGTTGGCACAGCAGAATATGGATACAATATTAGCCTATCCTGTCTCTCTGAAGAGGGCTCTCCGTCACCTACGTACAAATGGGAGGCGTATGACGTAAAAAATTCACCTCGACCGTATCCTCCCAAAACCACTGAAAGTAAGTTCTGCGTCTTCTTTAACGTATTAGTGGGTCCCACTATATATTAGGTGTCTTTATCTACAATGTACTAACATTAAAATACATACAATGCAATGTACTTTTTGTGTAACTACATGTTCTGCAAAAGTCTCACAAGATTCACATTTGCTGCTGTTGAGGTACGGGTAAGTTTTACAGTGTAACTACAGATGTGATTAAATGCATGTACTTTAAATGTAAGTACAATGCAACCACATATAAGTAAATAATAAGTAAATTGTATCAAATGCTTAAGTACATTGTAGTTAAAGGCACCTAATATAAAGTGGGTCCAATTAGGTAATTATTATTTCTGTCTGTATTCACTATAAAGTACACATGATTTGTGTTACAGAGAATGGAGTTCTGTCTCTGTTCAATGTATCCATGGACACATCAGGTTTCTATGTCTGCCTGTCGAGCAATAAGGTTGGATCAGCCAGATGTAACCTCACCTTGTCTGTAATGCCTTGTGAGTAATGCCTACGTTTTTCTCGTTAAATATGTCACGTTATGGAAGTAAAATGTCTTGCGAAATGTGAATGCTGTTTCGAGTTGACATTTATTTTAATTTCTTTATAATTTTACAGCCTCTATGAATCTTGCTGCCACAGTTGGCATCATCGGTGGTTGTATTGCTGGAATTGTGTTACTTGTAATAATCATCTGTTGCTGCTGCAAACGTAAACAGAAACCAGAGGAGTATGAAGTGGGGTAGGTCTCCATTGATGCTCTGGATGCAATACTTGAAGGGATTGTTGGTCCTTGAGTGATTGAAAATGTCCCGTTTCTCTGGTCATTAACATTTGTTTTTTTTATTGATGCTTTTATTTTTTTCCTCAGAGCTCCAGTGGTGCAATACCATGACAATCCACAACTAGAAAAAGTTGAGGACAAGTTTACAGACCAAAGGAAGTTGAACATTGAAGAAAGTACTAATCAACAGGACCAGCATGTGGAGATAACCGAAACAAACATGGACAAGAATGCTAACTTGCATATAGGCCTCAATGTTCTTCCAGACAGAAGTCCTGGTCGAGAAGACCACCACAAGAGATATGATGACAGCGGAAATAGCTACACTACAGATCGCTATGAAGACAGACAGGATCGCTATGATGACCGCAGAGGTAGCCGTGATGACCTCAGAGATCAGTACGATGATCGCAAAGGAAGCCGTGATGAACTGAGAGATATGTACAATGATCGCAAAGGTAGCCGCGATGACCTCAGAGATCGGTACGATGATCGCAAAGGAAGCCGTGATGACCTCAGAGATCGGTACGATGATCGCAAAGGAAGTCGTGATGACCTCAGAGATCGGTACGATGATCGCAAAGGAAGTCGTGATGACCTCAGAGATCGGTACGATGATCGCAAAGGAAGTCGTGATGACCTCAGAGATCGGTACGATGATCGCAAAGGAAGTCGTGATGACCTCAGAGATCGGTACGATGATCGCAAAGGAAGCCGTGATGACCTCAGAGATCGGTACGATGATCGCAAAGGAAGCCGTGATGACCTCAGAGATCGGTACTATGATCGCAAAGGAAGCCGTGATGACCTCAGAGATCGGTACGATGATCGCAAAGGAAGCCGTGATGACCTCAGAGATCGGTACGATGATCGCAAAGGAAGCCGTGATGATCTGAGAGATCTGTATAGGTAGAATCATCAAGATAAGTGTGAGAATTGTAATAACAGCCATCAAAATTTTGAATAGGTTAATGGCGGCCTTCAAAATATCAAGGACTCAATTTGTATTTGGAAATTTTGCTCTACAGTTGTTCTTCCAAATTTTGTTATGTTGAATTTTTCTACTGTAGGGCACTGTTTTTTTTTTTTTTTTTGCGCTGACCATCAAAAATTATTTAATAACAAACATTTTGATATTGCATATAATCATCCATTATGATTTACTGTTTTTATGGGATTGTATTTTTGCAGCTGAAGTAATTATATCTTATTTATGAATAAGAGGAAAACTATTTTGATTCTTCTTTTGATTCTGATTGGTTTAGTCAGACATTTGTATAGTTTGGATGTTAATTCACACTGGTGTAAATTACTGCCTACATGACATTTTTGTATAGGCCTATCTCTATTTGTTCTGAATGAAAAATGTTTGCTTTTTATGCTTCAATAGTACTGTAGAATTTTTTAGATTATTTGTTACAGACCTGCTTTTTTCAAGAAATACTCAATTAATCTCAAAAACGTGATTGTTACTCATTGTTAAAGTTATATATATATATATATATATATATATATATATATATATATATATATATACATATACATATACACTGTCTCTCTCTCTCTCTCTCTCTCTCTCTCTCTCTCTCTCTCTCTCTCTCTCTCTCTCTATATATATATATGTGATAACGTTATCTATTAACTGAACCAAGAATATGAGAATGAAGAATATGACATCTTTATGAGCCAAATTGTAACATCATTAAATTAGTCAATGTGAACTAGATGCATTTGCATTTTTTTTTTTTTTTGTAGCAAAGACGCTGACTACCACCCCTGGAGTTCGTGAGTTTGAATACCAGGGTGTGCTGAGTGACTCCAGCCAGGTCTCCTTAGCAATCAAATTGGTCCGGTTCCTAGGGAGGGTAGAGTCACATGTGGTAACCTCCTTCTGGTTGCTATAATGTGGTTCGCTCTAGGTGGGTCACGTGGTGAGTTGTGCGTTGATGGCGTGAAGCCTCCACACGCTCTATGTCTCTGTGGTAACGTGATCAACTAGCCACGTGATAATATGCGTGGGTTGACGGTCTTTGAAGCGGAGGCAACTGAGATTTGTCCTCAGCCACCCAGATTGTGGTGAGTCACTACGCCACCACGAGGACTTAGAGCACATTGGGAACTGGGCATTCCAAATTGGGGAGAAAAAGGGGAGAAAAAATGTAATAATCAAAGTTACAAATACATACTTGGAAGTTCAAATAGTCCATTCAAAAACTCTTGGTTCAAAAATCAAAGGGAGCACGTGCCCCCTCAGCCTGAATGGGCTTGACGCCTCTGATGAGGACATTAAATCAGCTTATTAGGGCATTTTAAAATCATAATCTTGAGTCATGAAAATGACTGGAAGTTATTAACAGAACAGTTATGCTTTGACACCATTTGTAAAATAAATAAATAAATCTGTAAAAAAAACATAATCATTTCTATCACTGTAACTGTGTCTCATTTCTATTAATTTTTAAAAGGTGTTTTTGGAAGAGTAGAAAGCTTATTATTATTATTATTATTAGCAAATGCATTCTTATTGCTTAAAATAGTATTGCAATATTTTTCATGACGCATCCACGTTAAAGTCTCAGTGGGGTGTTATGTAAAGTGGTCTCTAAAGTGCTTTGTCATTAGTCTCATTGAGTATAAGCTATTTTCAAGGTTACAAAAAATTATATTTTCAAACCAGCAACAGCTGTTTAGCTAATTTTAATATGTTGTTTGTGATTGGTTGTGATTTTCAAAGTTGTGTTTCTACCCTTTGGGAAAGTGGTACATTCCGCTCACTCATTGTGACCAGCGCAGCGGCGATGAAACGAGTAACAGTCCAGGAGAAGATGGACTAGATACCTGGAAAACTAAACCAAGAAACTGGACAATGGTTTTATTACACGGTCTTTGGATTCTAGTAATGCTACATTCACGTGAGTTTTGATTTTTTTTGCCGTTTTATCGCGATATAGAAATATATGCAGGCGGTATAAAGAACTAAAGCGGCTAAGAACTGCAACAGGTTGAGCTAGAGTCTTTAGCCCGGCTGTATTTATAGATTGATCACGGGTCAACGCAACGCTTTTGACTATAATCCATTTACATTGACATCTGACAATGCATGTGCAACTGAAATGTTTTTATTTTTTTATTAGATTTTTTAACAACTTTAATTTCATTAGCAATTTCTTATAAATTAATATCTTTAAGGATAGTCTACTGTGTTGGGCACATTTAATTGTAAAACGAGTCTTATATTGAAGAACAGTGTTAATAACTTTATCTACTTTATCTTGATAATTGATTATGAAGATTATCAAATATCTTCATTATTGATCATTGTTAATAATAGAGTGGCTACACGCGTATAATGTAGAAGAACGAATCCACAACTTGATGATAGCGTTCCTTTAAACATACTTGTTGAATTTTGAAACTACTGTATTTAACATCTTAAAGTTTTTGTCGTGGGAGAGAATTGTGGGAAGTGCTGCTGGAATGTGTGTCAGAGAGTGAAGTTGCATTGTGTCAGTTCTGAGACAACACACCATAGGATGGTTGTTTTATTAGAATTTCAGTGGCAAGTTTCATAAGGTAAATTAGACAGTAATTGTGTGTAAATTTGCATAAATATGCTAGGTAAATGTTGTTTTAAGCTAGTAAATAATACTAATTGCAATAGCTATTAATTGTAATATTATCCAATACGCCTCCCTGTAATTATTAATGAACACATGAAACAAATTAATTTGTTTTATAAGTGTCAGCTATTCATTAACATATATCGTCAATAAAGTGGGGTGCTTGTAACGGCTTGGTTTAAATCTCTTAAAGCTAATTGGATGTTCATGGTTGACTGAGTCATTCAGTGTATCTTATTGGTGGGACCTACATTTCCCCCTCCTGCACTAAGTCTTGGTGGGTGGGGGTTCACTATAATGCAAACAATGAGTCCAACAGGCAACAGACAGGACAAAAGGAGTACCCACAGCTTCCCTAAAATGAGTATCATAGAATAGAATCCAGAATTTCCCCGAATGGAGATCATTCGGGCTTGGAGATCAGGCTCAGGAAGTTGCGCTATTTCCTGAAAGGCAAGAATGCATGACTTCCAGTTGTATACTGTATTTTTATGTAGTGTTCTCCACCCTGTTGAGAAATAGGGTAATCACAAATCTCTGAGTTTGTGGGAGAGACCTCCTCCCTACTTGGACTCAACTTGCTATCTCCCATTTTTCTAAGAAGTTCCTCAGGGTATTTCGTTTTCTCCACCCTACCCCAAACATTCTGTCCTACCCACTGAGATGTCTCTCCAAAAATGACAACCCCAACCATTCTACACCCCCTACACAGCATGGAATTTAACTTTTCTTTACTCATCCATCCCATCTCTCTCTATCTCTCTCTCTCTCTCTCTCACACACACACACACACACACACACACACACCAGCAGATCCTCCACTCGGGTGCTTCTCTGATTTTGTCCAGCTTGCTGTTCCATAATCTCCCACACATGGCTGGACAAACACACTCTTTCATGGTTAGGCACACAAACACACACACCCTTAAATGCTCTGACTGACCAGTTCCAGATGTTTTTGGGGCATTTGTGTTTTCAGGTCATCTCCTCTCTTTCTTTTTCAATCTCTAGCTGATAGAGTGAGTGCCCGATGGAATGGCGTGACTAAGCATTCTTGATGAGAGGCACTGAGCAAAATTAGGGTTTTGTTTGATCCACAGGTTGGTCATGTCTAGTCTGAGAAAGGGCTTTGGGTAATGATCACATGCCTGTCTCTGACCCGGTGGAATGTACCATTAGACTTAAGGCTCTCAAACACCATAATACTAATTATGAACAGGTCATTACAGCTGTTGCTCACTGTATCTTGGAATTTGCATGACTAGTTGATGGGTGTGTTTGCTGTTTACTTTTCTGCTCTCACCACATATCAATAGGTTTTCTGTTTCCTCCTAATGCTAACTGTCCCAATGATTCTATAAAAGCCATTATGAATTTGCAACACAGCGGTAGCTTTTGCAAATATTATCTTAACTAACTGTTTGGTGCTGAAAGAATGTAACCATGCTACTGTCACTCAGCAATGGGTGAATTTTTTTATTTTTATTGTTTTTTACAACTATGGGCTGTGTGAAGTTTTAAAATTAAACTCCCTTAAAACACTTTCAAACTTACTAGTTTATTTAAACTAGTTTATTAAAATGAATATCCAACAGGGGATATCATTTGGATATTATTGAAATTGACGCACAATAAAAATTGAGTCTCAAATGGAGTCATCTCCAGTAACTTCTGTGGCAGAAAATTAGTGGCAGAATTGCTGGTCGTGGTGGAAATGATTTACATTTACATTTGTTTAGATTATTAAAGATAGCAAATCTGTAAGGTAATACAATAAATCTAAAAGGTACAACACGGTTAAAGGCATACCTTAAGGAAAATTATATTTTTTTCTCATCAAAAACTTTATCAAGATTGAAAAAAAAATTTTTTTTATTGATTATTGATGGAGCAACATCATTAGCGTGAAAAGAAAATTCATTATTTTTAAAAAGGTGGTGAGGGTGTTGGGGGTAACCTCCTCATGGTTGCTATAATGTGGTTCTCGCTCTCGGTGGGGCACATGCTGAGTTGTGTGTGGATGCCGCTGAGAATAGCATGAGCCTCCACAGGCACTTGGTCTCCACGGTAACGTGCTCAACAAGTCACATGATAAGATGCGTGGATTGACTGTCTCAGAAGCGTAGGCAACTGGGATACATTCTCCACCATCCGGATGGATTAGGGAGAAAAGGACTGTGAGGGAGATTTTTACCCCACACACTTGGGGTAAAAAGGCCCCACATTTTAACCTAAGGGGATTAAAGTGAAATTATGTAAATATAGGGACAATAGTTATCAGGTTTTTTCAAGAGTTATACATTTATTATGCTTATTTAAAATAAGCACTTCAGAAAAGGGTTAACCATTTCCTGTTAATTACAATCACATTTGGCATTGCATAACATCTCATGTATTTTATAAACAATTTAATCTACATTGTAATTGGATCAGTAAATGTGAGCCCACTTTGAAAAATCTATTCTAGAAAACAAATCTCATCGCCCAACTTAAGAAAAACAATGTATTTTAAGGGGCCGTCAACAGGGGGGCTTTTACCCCAAAAACTATCCTTTCGCTTATTGGAGAGTTATTAAAACATATTTGACTTAATCACCTTAAAAAAAACTGAAAATGATAAATAAGTATTTAGTCTAAAAATAAGTGTGATCATTTCAGGTTTTCTCATTAGCAACAGTAAAAAATGATAAAAAATCAAACTTTGGACACTGCACGAAATGATCTCATGAATTGGGGATATATTCTTGCAGTGTACTTTGGCAAACAGGTGTTAAGGAAAGTACTGTGGTAGTCTTTGTTGTTATTTAGTGTTTTAGGAGAAAATCAAATCAAATGTGCCTTTAACCCAGTTGTTCCCTGCAAAAAAGGCTTTGAAAAGTTGCCACCAGAATAAACAATGGCAGTTTTTAATGTGACCTTCATATAACAAAATAATACAAAAAAGTTCGTTTTTCAAAAAATTAACCCCCTGTGCCATAAAACTGCCCATAAAGGTGAAGAAACACCCAATAAAGTTTATTGTGCTATCTCAATATATGTCTCATCTCCCTTTCTCTCTCTCTCTCTCTCTCTCTCTCTCTCTCTCTCTCTCTCTCTCTCTTTGTCACAGTGCAAAGTTGCAATGGTGTACAGGTTATTGTGAAAGATGAGAAGAAGTTTGCCATGCTGTTCTCCTCCATCGTTCTTCCATGTCATTACACCACCCATTCTACTCAAACTGCCGTGGTGCAATGGTGGTATAAGTCCTACTGTACAGACCGCACTCGGGATTCCTTCACCTTTTCTGAGACCCTGGGGGTCCACGTCTCTGATCTGGGAGCGACATCTCATCTGGACTGCTCTGACAAGGGCCGCACAGTTCGCATAGTGGCTTCTGGACAGGGAGCTTCCATGACCTTAGCAGAACACTACAAAGGAAGAGACATCTCCATCATCAACAGTAATGTGTCTCTAAAGTATTTTACAAATGTTTTTTTAGCTGTAGAAGCTTTAGGTGGACGAAAGGTGATTTTCTGTCCGTTATCGGGCAGAATATTTTAATGAATCAAATACTAACCTTGTAAAATTTATAGTGGTTGCAAAGGAAGAAGTGGCACATTAAAATGATAGCATTAGTCATTTGGAATGTATAAATATCAAACTTAATGATTTAGAGGGGGGAACTTTCATGGTTATTTATTTACTAGTAAATTCAACAGGTTAGTCTCAAACACAGTGTCAGCAGGTCACAATTTCATGAAGTCAATTTATTCCATTTATGGAGCTAGAGTTGCTCTTAAAGGTATTAGGACACCTAAGCCGCTTTAGAAAAAAATGAATTTATTTTAAGGTATTAAAGGAAAATTGCAGGTTCATCACATCCTCAAAAATTAATGTTGACTTGCCCCTCCAAAATCTGGGTTACAGTGAGGCACTTACAATGGAAGTGAATGGGGCCAATCTATAAACATTAAAATACTCACTGTTTTAAACGTATAGCCACAAGACATAAACAATATGTGTGTTAACATGATTTTAGTGGGATAAAATTGCTTACTAACCTTTTCTGTGTAAAATTATAGCCAATTGTACAACTTTGGTGCCATGACGATATAATGTCAACAAACCCTAAAACGAAAAATTATGATTTAACAACTTTAAAGCTCATACGATACATGCGTTCTAACAAAATAATTAATGTAAAAGTGTGCAAATGTGCCCCATTTACTTCCATTGCAAGTGCCACTTTTTAACTTTGCTTATTGCTTTTTTTTTTTTAAAGAAAAAGATGGATGAGTCTAATTGTTTTTTGCATTAATCATCATTATGACACAAATGCTGCCGATTGAGCTTAACTTGTATTAACCAAGTTGCATTTATTTAAGTAATTAAAATAAATAAAACAAGCACACGTTAAAAAAATATATTTTACAAAACTAAGTTTATTAGTTTCAAAATAATAAAACAATAGATCTTCTGCTCAAAATGAAGCCAAAAAGCATTCCCTTTCATGGTTATCAAACTTGGTGGAACATAACTACATTTTCTCTTCTCTTCTACTTTGTATATCCGCTTAAAATTACCTTGGTATGAGTTGGTTAAAAGTAATTACAAAATGGCTAAGAAAAAAGTTTATTTTGAGAAAATATCATAATTTAGCATAATTTGTTTACAAATTCCCCATGGTTTGATAATTTTTTGATTTAATGCTATTAAATGAGTATATATTTTTTTAATTGTAGCTTAAGGATGTACATACTTTTTGGGTCCTCTGTTTAACAAAATCAACATTCATTACATTATTATTGAATTTGAGCATCCTCTGTGCTCAGGTCTACAATTTTGTGTGTATTCCACCTCCCCCCTGAGAAAACCCAGGCGATTGTTCTGTGTTTTCCTGTTCCTTAAATAAAGCTGTTTTTTCTAGGTTGCACAATGGTCAGGGGGCCGGACCTCATAAAGCTCTCACAAAACACCCCCTCTGCTTTCCTTATCAAACGCAAACACACTCTCCTCTGACTTTAGCAACAAAGTTCTCCCTCCTCCATTCACCTCTCCACAAAACAACAATTGTTCAGACAAAATATTACAGATAGATTACAAGTATGAATGATGTGTTGTTCTTACTGAATTTGTGTGAAAGTACTTTGTATAACCCTTTTTAGGCTTTTGTTTTTACTTTCCCAGCACTAATATTGTTTTATTATTTTCTTTAAATCTACTTCTGCTTCATTTGTGTATAAAAAAAAATATATATTAATCAAAAAAAAATAAATAAATAAATAAAAATATATATATATATATATATATATATATATATATATATATATATATATATATATATATAAAAACACTGAAAAAGTTACACGCTTTAGCTTTAAATGTGATGTATGTAATTTATTTAAATGTTAAAATACTTTCTCCTATCCCAGCTTACTTAGCTATAATTTTCCAGTGTTTGTTTGGAGCAACCCGCTTAGACCCGCCCCAACAACGTTACTCAACCAGTGGCATGAGCTGGGGGCGGGACTATCTGATTGCTCTGTTTGTTTGAGCATCCTGACCAGCCAGACACTGCAACATTGACCCAGTCAGTGGCGTGAGTTTGGGGATTGTTATCTCTTTGTTCCACCAGTGGAAGACGAGTGGATTGTTCTGGAAACCTGTTTGAAATCAAATTTATAGTGGCAGAGATATCTGAGATACTGATAATCTGAGATACTGAGGTGACAAAAACTATTGATGAAAATATATAATTTGTAGCGAACACACACACACAAGATGAGACAGTCACAATGTCGGATGAAACTGCTTTATTAATAGAAAGCAGGCAAAAGTACATAACAGGGTAAATCCAGAGGGAGAATCGTCGAGGGAAGCGTAGGGTCAAAAGCCGGGGAATCAAAGTATCGTAAGGGGCAAATCCGGGAGAGAGTGGTAAACGAGAGCGGGAGGTCGAAGCCGGGAAAACAGTTAACAATTAGGGCGAAGAACTAGACGGGACTAGCGGGATCAAAGACAGGGGAACAAGGGGAGCTGGCAAGCTAAGGGGTAAACAAGAGGAGGGCAGAACTAGACGAGACTAGCGGGGGGCAAAGATACGGGAAACTAAACACAATAACCAACACCCGTGCAGCGAAAGGGTGGTGATATATATAGGGGAAGGTGCAGGTGTAAACAATGAAAGGTGATGAGATGAGTGCAGGTGAAACTAATGTGCAGGAGGATTGGAAGCGCGTGAGAAACTCGAGGAAGGGAGATTGCCTACGAGCATGTGGGCGAGAAGGAGCAAAGTGGGCGTGAGGGCTCGAGCGAGCAAAAAGAGCATGAAAAGCTCGAGGGGGCGGAGTGAGGGAGTGTGCGTGTGTGTGCTAGATGATGCGGGAAGAAGCAGAGGAGCGGGGTTCGTGACATAATTGATTTTAATTACTGTAATGCCCAATGTATAACTCTTTTCTATTTAAGTAAAATTTTTCATATTTTTTTAGTTGTTAAAAAAAAATACTTATCAGACCAAAATAATCTGATCAAATCAAATATTCGCAAACCAACTAATAGAAGGTTAATTATGGGTTTTTAGGTTATGATTCTAATAAGAAGTGTAATATGTTCTGGTGTTCAGAAGCAGACCTGCACATTGGACAGCTGCAGTGGGGAGACAGCGGTGTGTACTTCTGTAAAGTGACCATTTCTGATGACCTGGAAGGGAAAAATGAAGGCCAGGTGGAGCTGCTGGTGCAGGGTGAGTCTCACAACAATACATCCTCCTCAAACACCAGAAAAGTCAACACCGCAAACGTCAGTTGGTGTCTCTATACAGCGTAAGCTGGTTTGCTGGTCTTAGCTGGCCTCCCAACCTGATCAGGCTGGTCTGTTTGGTTCGTTTTATAGGGTTCTTGGGCACTTTTCTGCTTGGAGACCAGATAGACCATCTTTGATTGGTTTTAGGTGGTTTATTTTAGCAGGGTAATATGGTTTTGGAAAAGACAGAACTGTTAAAATTACACAAAACGGTGTCAGTGAGTGCCACAACATTTCTCTTGTTGTAAAGCCTTGATTTCCAAAAACTTTTGTTTGTGTGTGTGTGTGTGTGTGTATGTGTGTATATGTGTGTATGCTCTGTTATTGTGTCTGAATGATTGTTCATGCCAATCCCTGTCCGAATTCCTGAGTGCTCTTACAAGCGCTACCATGGTGACAACCAAACGGCGCATGCCTCTCGACAGGGCTCAGATCCTTAATAAGAGAATCTATTGTTCATTTGTGCCCCAGTAGATCAGGACAACCTCACATATTCTACACATCCTGGACAGGACCACTGCAGAGACACACAATTTGTTTGGTGCCGACCCTTACGGCATAAGTCAGCTGGAAAGGAAAGTCAGACGCCTCATGCCAGACAAAGGCTAAAAAACTGGCAGTTATTGACGTGGGCAATATAAGCCACGTCTTAAGCCGTTTCCATAGGAACAAAGGGGTTTTCAGGGGCCAGAGGATGCCAGGGCCTCTAAAACAGAACTGTGTGTGGTGTAGAGGGGGAAACCCCATAAGGAGAGAGAGGAACAGAGAGAAAAAAAGAGTTAGAGCTAATCTTAGACAGGAGGATCAGTCAGAGTCACAGCAAGCCACTCCTGTCCCCCTGAGTAATCAAGATTTAATTGGTTTACAAAGCGAAAGGAATATGTACGGATCCTGCCCTGTTGCCTTAAATCTGGGGCATTTGGTGGTTGTGAGTTCGAAATTGAACCAGACTTTGAACCTTCTATTCCATCACACTTTCTGTCTAGTAATTTCTTTACTTTCAGTTTAGCATTTGCTTTCAGTTTCCCTCATGTTCACATTCCCTCTACCTCTAGCGTGAGCTCTCTGTACTCTCAGATTTCAGTTGGTTTAATGAGGGTAACAGGGGATCTGATAGCAGTACATGCACAGCAGAGAGGTGGATACTATTTTTCTTCATCCTGTCTGTCAGCTCAGCACTTCCTGTCACTCAGGGATTGCCATGACAGTGTTCAGATTTGTTTATGGCACACTCATGTTTGGTGATGGGTTTAGAAAAACTTGTGGCTTTTTGTGAAGACCTGTAAAATATTATTGTGTGCACATTATTTTAATAGAATATTAAAAAAATTTTATATATAAGATTTTTTAATAGAATATTCTGGAAATTTGATATATTTGCGGACTTTAAAATGCATCTTTTGATTTCAAGCTCACATTGATGTTTTTCCTTCATAAAAAGGGGGCGGTTTGGTGTGCTTTCCTTTATTTGTTATTGCAATATACAAAACACAAAGCTAGCCACAAAAGCTGGGTTTCCATCCATGTACTTTTATGTTTATTTTCGGATATCGCATGATAACTGCTGGACGGAAACCCCAAGATGCAAAAAAAAAATCTAGAAAATGCAAATAAAAATAAGAAAATGCACATAAACTATGATGTATACACATTTAATAAATTCACTCCTATTGAATTTATTAGGAATACAAGTAATAAAAAGTAATGAATTAATTCAGATTAATTCATAACTGGACTAATCCAAAGCCTGCATAGAATTTGCAGAGCAAGTAAGTCGAATACAAACTTGAACTGTGCTGAAGAGCAGGTTTTATTGACACTTTTGAAAAATATATTTTATATTCCGTAGATGTAGGAAAAGACATAAGGAAGGTGGAACGCACACACATAGTGCTCCCATAGCTGGGTGACATGCTGTTGCTCTCAAACATGAGGCACAGTTCGTCTAGAGTGTTTTGTCAGTTTGATCTGGCAACAATTGTCCCAGAAGTGATGATTTTGTTCTTTTGAACTCATCGGATGGAAACATGGTTTTAGTCGCATATTGTTTTTGTGATATTATGGATTTGCGCATATAATACATTTGCAACTTGGATGGAAAAATAGCTAAAGTTAGATCAATATTAGACCATAAACATACTCTACGCAAGTACAAAAAACAGATGCGAAGGCTTAGCCTATGCATTGCAAGAGCACGGTCCCAGACTGATTAAACAGTTAATTCGGTGACAAGAGTTTGAAAGTTCTGCTGTTGAAATCAAAATTTTAACCACTGCCCCCGGTGGCCAAAGCTGGAAGTGCTGTTGACCAGTTTTCGGGTGACATGTCCACAGGGTGGTGCCAAAAGCAAGTTTTTAGTTGTAAATGATGTAAAAGAGTCTATAGGATTGGATTTTTTTCTAACTCTACCCCCTAACCCTAACCCCAACCCTTTACCTAATCATCAGTGGCACTTACCATTGTTAATGTAAACACAATTACTTTCCAAGTGATCCGAGCCTGTGTCTTAAAATGAATACAATTACTTCCTGCTTTTCCATGAGACCAGAACTCGTGTCTAGGATATTGCTTGCACAACACACTATCAGTAGCACCACAGAGAAAAGGTAAACATGCTTGAATTGATGCAAAATATGGGGGATGGCGCTTGTCAGTAATTCAGCTGAATGGGGATAATTTCAGGCTACATGAACATTTAGAAGCAGCATGTCAATTTCAAGTGTGATCTTGTTGGCGGTCCTGTTGTCCTTTATTAACATGCGTTCTTGTGATAGAGTCACCTTCAGATCTCTATGCTTTTTCATTTAGGAAAGTAGCTATAAACATGTCTATAGTTCAACTAACTTTAACTTGCTTCTTTTCAAACTGTGCTAAACTATTACATTATCTGAAAGAGAAAACTGACTGTAGAAGAAGACAGGTTAAACAAATGGATGCTAGCATAACACTAATAAGATTGCATATGATTGCATTGCATTTAAGAATGCAACAGGACATGAAATTTAGCTTGTGTAGCTAGAATGTGTGCATTCACTTACTTGCATTGAATTTTGAGCATCAGATTGAACATTGAGGTCAGTTTAGGTGGTGAGAATGCTTTTTATTTTTGGCAGTGTGCCAGGTATTGACAAAGTCTATACTCAGTGTAAAATATGACTGTATATGTAAGGCCACCCCTTTATTTCTCACTCAGGGAAGATGTTTGTTGGAAGGTGATTGGACAGTGCTCTGGGAAACTCTTCAATTCCAAACAATGCCAACACTGTTTCCGTGGTGATTGTGTACCCTTGCCCCCTTTCAGGATGGCTAATGAGGTTGTGTGAATAAATAGTCTCCCATATTTCTCTACTGTCTCCCATCAAAGCCCCTCCACCACGTCTCTTTTCCCACTCTCAGTTTGTGCAGTATGGAGAACCTGATCTGTTGCTTAGTCCAAATATAAATACAGTACGAATGGACACATCAGTATAAGCATATGCCCTGGGTACCAGCAGCATGTCGACATATCGTTACTGTCAGACAAGAGATCTTCAACAAACTGTTGTCTTCTAATTTTATACATCTCTACTGTATGTGTCATTTGTATTTGTAAACATATTTGTTGGTGCACAGATGATTTACTAATTATATACTGTAATTAGTAACTGTATCAAACCATTGATAATATACATGAAGTTAAATTGGAAGCATTTTCTACTTTGGTAATTACTTTGGTAATTTGCAAGCATATATTGCATGGTCATATGCTGTAATGTAGTAAAACACTACAGAAACACAGCACTGGCCTAAAATTAGTTGCTCCTCCAGAGAGGAGTTTAACCTCTTTGCCTTATTCCTCTTATACTTATTCCTCCTTTTTCTTTATATCTATGTGTCTTTGAATGGAATCATGTACCTATGCACATACATTACCAGTCAAAAGTTTGGGCAAACGCACTCAAATTTTATTATTACTATTTTTTACATTTTAGAATAAAAGTAAAGTCAGAAAAACTAAATAATGCAAATTTAATGATGAGAATTATAACATAGTTTAAACAAATAAAAAATATATACATTATTTTAAATTCTTCAATTTAGCCACATTTTTTTAAGATTACACTTCTACACTCTGAGCATTCCCTCAAACAATTTCATGAGGAGCCACTTAAGATGCATTTCACTAGCAAAGACCACGCGAAGATGAAGGATTTTTATTGAATGGTCATGTTTGGATGAAATAGGGAATTGAAGGGATGAGTTAGAAGGGGAGTTTAGAGACTTGAGGAAAGTGAGGGGGGTGGTTGAAGGGATGAGTTAGAAGGGGAGGGTTGGGTGGGGTCGAAAAACTGAGACAAACGGACCTGAGGAAGTTGGTTCGGTATAAGTGCGTTGACGGGCGGTAGCTGATTGGTTGAGGCGTGGTCGACTCCCTGAACTTTAACTTCATTTTAAGCATTTAAGCATAAGCCTATTTTGATCGTAAGATTTTTTAAGGGATAGTTAACACAAACACAATTATGATTCTCTCATCATTTACGCACCCTCATGCCATTCAAGATGTGTAAGACTTTCTTTCTTCGGCTGAACTGAACAAAGTCTTTTAGAAGAATATTTGAGCTCTTATTTGAGTATTTTATTTGAGATACTTATCATATCGGTTCTGAAGACATGGATTTAACCACTGGAGTCTTGTGGATTACTTTTACGCTGACTCTATGTGGTTTTTAGAGCTAAAAATCTTTGTTTGTGTTCAGCAAAAGAAAGATAGTCATACATATCTCTGAATGCATGAGGGTGAGTAATTCATGAAAGAATTTTAATTTTCTGGTGAACTATCCCTATAAGATAATGAGAACTGTAATGGCAATCTAGTGCACCCAAAGTTTTGACTGGCAGAGTATATACAGCTCTGGAAAAAATTAAGAGACTACTGCAAAATTATCAGTTTCTCTGGATTGACTATTTATAGTTATGTGTTTGAGTAAAATTAACATTTTCTTTTTATTCTATAAAGTACTGACAAAATTTCTCCCAAATTCCAAATAAAAATATTGTCATTTAGAGCATTTATTTGCAGAAAATGGTCAAAATAACATAAAATATGCAGTGTTTTCAGACCTCGAATAATGCAAAGAAAACAAGTTCATATTCATTTTTAAACAAAACGCTAATGTTTTTACTTAGATAGAGTTCAGAAATCAATATTTGGGGGAATAATGCTGATTTTCAATCAGTTTTCACACGTCTTGACATGCTCTCTACCAATCTTTCACATTGCTGTTGGGTGACTTTATGGCAATTCTGGCACAAGTAACTCAGCTTTGTTTGATGGCTTGTGGCCATCCATCTTCCTCTTGATCTCATTCCAGAGGTTATCAATTGGGTCAGGTCTGGAGATTGAGGTGGCCATGACAGGGTCTTGAGCCGGTGGTCCTCCATTCACACCTAGATTGACCTGGCTGTGTGGCATGGAGCATTGTCCTGCTGGAAAAAAAAACATCTTTAGAGTTGGGGAACATTGTCAGAGCAGAAGGAAGCTATTTTTGTTCTAGGATTACCTTGTACATGGATTGATTTATGCGTCCTTCAGAAAGATGAATCTGCCCGATTCCAGCCTTGCTAAAGCACTCCTAGTTCAACACCAATCCTCCACCAAATTTCACAGTGAATGCGAGACACTGTGGCTTGAAGGCCTCTCCAGGTCTCTGTCTAACCATTAGATGACCAGGTGGAGGATCTGTGATGATCTGGGGGTGCATCAGCAAGGCTGGAATCGGCAGATTTGTGTTAATGAAGGACGCATGAATCAAGCCACGTACAAAGTTATCCTGGAACAAAAATAGCTTCCTTCTGCTCTGACAATAGAAAAACTTGCTTCCTTGTTCCTCAACTCTGGGGATTGTTTTTTCCAGCAGGACAATGCTCCATGCCACACAGCCAGGTCTCCCACATTCACAATCAAGGTGTGGATCGAGGACCACCGGATCAAGACCCTGTCATGGCCAGCCCAATCTCCAGACCTGAACCCATCAAAAACCTCTGGAATGTGATCAAGAGGAAGATGCATGGCCACAAGCCATCCGTGCACAAGCCATTTTCACACATTATTAAAATGCTCTGATTAAACCCACAAGCCCTTATTTCTCATGAAGCATTGTTTCTCTGAAACATTGTACTACTTGATTTAGTCTAAACAGGAAAAAAAGTCCACAAATCAGCTTTCATTTGACACTTTTGAGTAAACCGCAGCCACTAACAGAGTAACACACACATGCCTTTGCCCACTGGCCCTAAACTTTAAACTTTTTCACCTTTCTGCCTCCTGCTGCTGTTCATGTCTGATCTTCTCCCTTCTCCAGGTAGGACAGGTGTGCTGGATGACATCCTGCCTGAGTTTGATTTGGAGATTATGCCAGGTATGCCTGCCATACCACTGCTGTCCTCTTCCTTCTTCCTTTCCAATGGGTGCTTTCACACAAGTCTTCTTTAACTCACCTGCTTCATCCTCTGCTCCAGTCAACACACTCCAATCAACACATTTCTGATCTACTCCCTTTTGAAACCACAAAATTATATAGATACTTTTCTGGACAAAAAGACCTTGATTGTTAAATTAATACAATACATTACAATATTGCATTTCTCCCTAATCAAAATAACTCATTATGTTACATTGTTACTTTTTATGAACTGCAACAAATTAGCAACTTTTGGGTAATTTTTTCTCACCGTCAGTTGGCTGGGGCTTTCTCTTTTCTGGAAAGGTAGCACTATGCTTAGCTAGCTGTGCTCCTGAAAGTTTGTATACAACAAATCTACACCTGTAAACGGTGCACTGATTGCAGTTTTGTTGATTATAATGAAAGCATTATAGTTTTGCTTCATGCGTTGCATCATGCCGCTCACTTGCACCATTGATTCTGTGTCATACTGAACACTGCGTTGGCCAAGATGACTATGTTAAGTGAAAGGGTTTTCAGTTGTATTTTTCAGTAATTAAATTGAAACTTTATTGAAGTTTTAGTTTGACTAGGGCATAATTAAAACTACTTTATTTGTTACTTTCAAAAAACAAAAGGATTACGTGAAGTACCAGCTTTGCCTCACAAGCCAAGTTTCCTGACACATTTTTATGTGTCACTCTTCATTCTTACATCACATTGGTCCAATTCAAGTGAATGGTGACCAGACCTTTGAAACTCCAAAAATCACATAAAGGCCACATAAAAGTTGTCCATAAGACTTCAGTGGTTAAATCCATATATTCAGAAGTGATATGATAAGTGTGGGTAAGAAACAGATCATTATTTAAGTCCTTTTTGTTTAACCGAAAATCTCCACTTTCACCTCAAATTGTGAATGTGAAAATGGAGATTGGTAGTTTAAAAAAAAGACTTAAATTTGACCTATTTCTCACTCACCCACATTTATAATTTCACTTCTGAATATATGGATTTAAACACCAGAGTTTTATGGACTACTTTTATGTGGCATTTATGAGATTTTTTAAGCTTCAAAGGTCTGGCCACCATTCACTTGTATTGTACAAGTACTTTACTTGTAACACGTTACCCCCAACATGTCTTAATATCAATAACACAAGTCAACGTCCTATATTGCTACTGTGCTGTATATGATATATGTGATGTATAATTATGAACATTCTTAAGAATGAAGAGTATCTGCATCTTGGTCTGCAATGTATGCTGTTGGAATTTGAAGATCACACCCAGAGGAAGTTCATCATTAGGCCTGTAGAGAGCCCAGATAAGAGGGTCTGAATCATACCCACTTTCCCTTGTGGCTGGTCATGAGGCTTTACATCCTGTGAGCAAAAATTATTTCAGGACAAGATTACCTCCAGGATCTGCTTTCCAGCTTTGCCTCACAAACAAAGTTTCCTGACACATTTTTATGTGTCACTCTTCATTCTTAGTTCACATCCTGATAGTCCCTATGTTCTCATGGAGGACGTGACATCCAATTTTGGATAAATGTGATATATCATTTCACCAGCCAGTGTTTTTAAAGAGACGTTTCCTTTCTTGTTTCCCTCTTAGAGTGGGTATTTGTGGGAGTTGTCGTGATAGGCAGCGTCCTCTTCCTGTTGTTGGTTGGGATCTGCTGGTGTCAGTGTTGCCCTCACTCCTGTTGCTGTTATATACGCTGCTGCTGCTGTCCAGATACATGCTGCTGTCCAAAACACTGTGAGTACACATGCCCAAACACACTGAGACTTCTAGAGAAAATGCTTCTATTTTGTAGTTTTTTCCCAATCTAAATTTATCATAATTTTCTTAGCCTCATGCCATCCCAGCTGTGTATGAATTTCTTTCTTCTGCTGAACACAAACAAAGATTTTTAGAAGTATATCTCAGCACCTTTGGTCCTTACAATACAAGTGGATGGTGACCAGACCTTTGAAGCTTCAAAAATCACATAAAGGCCACATAAAAGTTGTCCATAAGAATTCAGTGGTTAAATCCATATATTCAGAAGTGGTATGATAAGTGTCGGTAAGAAACAGATCATTATTTAAGTCCTTTTTTGTTTAACCAAAAATCTCCACTTTCACTTTCACCTCAAATTCTGAATTTGAAAATGGAGATTGATAGTAAAAAACTACTTAAATTTGATACATTTCTCACTCACCCACATTTATAATTTAACTTCTGAAGATATGGATTTAAATACCAGAGTTTTATGGACTCATTTTATGTGGCCTTTATGTGATTTTTGAAGCTTCAAAGGTCTGGCCACCATTCACTTGTATTGTATGGACCAATAGAGCTGAAATTTTCTTCAAAAAATATTTGTTTGTGTTCAGCAGAAGAAAGAAATTCAGAAATTTTAAGTGAATTTTCATATTTTGGTGAACTATCCCTTTAATGACAGCATGCACTCGAGCTGGCACGGACTCCACTAGTTTGTAAAAAACCTGATGATCCATGTTAACCCAGCATGATTTGAAAATGTTTCAAAGAGCATCTTGTGCACTTCAGTGGACACAAGTAAATGCTGTACCTTTTGTACAAAAGGCTTCACAAAGGCAATGCCACCAATTTGCTTATTTGGTTAGTGACCTAGAAAAAGCGCAAAATCTCAATGTTGCTTACTCATTTTACATGAACGCTTCTTTGATTTAAATTGGTCAAAATCCTAAAACTTGAGATTTGACATGGTTATAAATATAAATGAATATGGGAGATTTTTAATTCCAGATGTGGTCTCAGACTTTTGGCACACCTTTGTACACATATTACACTCACAATCACAGACAATCTGGCTAAAGTTTACTTTTCTTTGTTTTGTTTGTTTGTTTGTTTCAGTATATGAAGCTGGGAAGATGGCAAAGAACAGCCAACCTCCTCAGATTGCCATGTATCAACCTTTTTATGTTCATGGTGTTCCTGTGGTTCCTTCAGCCGCACCACCATCTCTCATTGAACCCAAGTTGACTGCAGTGCCTCCTTCTGTAGAAAACAACATAGCTGGTGGTAAGTGCATAGGAATGCTGCTGTTCCCATTCATCCATGCAAAAACGTGTGAAATGTAATTTTGAATATTTTAATGCATTCTTTGACCACATCTGTCTAGTGCTAGTGAAAAGGCATCTGCATGTGATTCAACAACTTGCATATATATGCATCATCTAACTTAAATCAAACTCTACTGAAATTCTCTTCAGCTTGTAACTTTCATCGTCATGCTAAAAAATGCAGGCCTCAAGGTCCATCCTGTGCAGGGTATTTGAAATGTAGAGACACTGTTGTTCGATGAGACTAAAGAGCTATTTCTGTATTTGAGTATGTTTGAGAGCTTGAGCTATTAACTGCAGACAAAAAAGAGACAGAAAGCTTTAAAAAAA
Source organism: Xyrauchen texanus (assembly GCF_025860055.1). Lineage (NCBI taxonomy): Eukaryota > Metazoa > Chordata > Actinopteri > Cypriniformes > Catostomidae > Xyrauchen > Xyrauchen texanus. The sequence continues at coordinate 31,933,697 of NC_068289.1, read as the reverse complement.
TTTAAGAGACTAACTTTGAACCAAGATTGTTGGTATAGTAATGGAAGTGTTACTAATGTTTTCTTATGTTTTCTATGAGAGAACAAAAACTTTTTTTTGTACATGAACAATTTTAGCATTTATCCCCTTTTGTACGGGTCAATGGTTTTGCGCTGAATTACTGTTAGTGGTATGTGAATAAAATGCAGGGTTTTGCACTGAACTACTGCATACTTTAGTGCCGCAATTGTTTAGTGAATCCTCCCCACAATTCTCTAATAATTTAAATACCTTATGGTGTTTATTTTTGACAATATATGCAGTATTGCAGATTGGTTGTGCATGCCTATGAAAAGGAGTATTGTGTGAGTGTCCTGAGTGTGTATTAACCTGTGCAAACAGTCTATGGTAACATGGACAAATTAGCAACACACAGATTACGTGTGTGTGTCCACAGTGCGCAGTGGCTATCGTCTCCAGGCCAGTCAGGGTCAGGATGCTATGAAGGTTGTGTACTACGTAGAGAGGGACCTGGCACAGTTCCACCCTACCAAGGGGGCCGGCCGTCCATGTAAGCCTGTATGCAGTCAGCATGTTTCTGTACACTGTGTTTGAATCAGGGAGTTTATGTGTGTGAAACAGGACGGCTGTAAGTTTAGTAAGTGTAATACAGTAGTTAAATAGAAATCTATGAAACAAGGATCACCTGAAACACCTGATGACATTTAATTAATATCATTATCATCATCTTCATCATAAGTTGTCATAAATGCTAAAAGGTATATTTTACCCAACAGTAAAAAAAATCTGCCATCTCATGTCGTCCAAAACTTGTCTGATTTTCATTCTTCTGGAATACAGAAGGAAAATTATTTAGGAAAATGTCCATGCTGTTTTATTCCCAAAGAAGATGTAGAACTGGGGCTCCAAAAATGACATAAAAGTTCCATAACAAAAGTTGTCCAAATGAATTTTGCTCTATATTCCAAGTCTTCTGAAGTCATACATGTGAATGAGATTTAACTGCTAGGGTAGAAGACAAGATGTTCAGTGAATAACAACTTAAATTTCTGTCCCTGCCTCACACAAAGTTTATGTATGGCTTTAGATGTCTAGCTCATGGTTTTCTGGCCACAATCCATTTGTTGTATAGATCAGAGAAACCTGGATATTCTGTTGTATTTTGTGTTCCATAGAATTAATCAAATGTGTTTTGAATGACATAAGGTGGGTAGGTGATGTCAAATGTTTCATTTTGGAGTGAACTGTCACTTTAAGGCAAGGGATTAGTTTACATTCTGTAACAGAGTGAAATCTTTCAGCATGTTTATGGAACTGCCTTCTACATCTATCTGAAAATACATCTAAAGTGACTGTGCATGTTACTTGACCTTGTCTGTGAATTCATAATATGCTAACAAGGTTCATCCTTTCTGCCATAACACTAAATTATATACTATTTTTAATGCAGGCTATAGACAGTGAGACTGTGTTTGTATTATTTACATGGGTGTGATTGTATCAGAATGACAGAACCTCAAGTCTCCATAACAATGCTATTGTGTCAGCAGCTGGCAGCCTATCAGAACTGAGCTCTCTGCATGATGGTGATGTAGACTTCAGGCAGACCTATCGGCAAGTCCAGAGGAAGGCACTGCCTCCCATCATCGACCACACTGACGAGTCTCGTCTCAGAGCAGCATCGATTGGCCATGCGCTCCGCCCTTCACATTATCGGAGTAATCACTCTGTGGACGAGGATGAGAACAGGTACAATTTCAGTGTGTGTGTGTGGATGCCAGTAACCTGGCATAATATTTTAGCATATTAGACAAATTATTAATAGTTTGGCTGTAGCTTGTAGATATAGGGTGTGTTCCAAAACCTAGTGAGCTGCCTCACTGCCTACATAGGCAGCTGCCTTCTAAGGCAGCATCCTAACAGACATGGTACGTCTAGACACTGTTGAACACACAAATTTGTGCATCATAAAAATCGAGAAACTTGACTCCCAATTTATTTTTATGAAGCATAAAAATACATAACACAAATATTTGGGTGTTTTAAGTTTGAATTGTTTTGTGTTGTATTATTTTGAAAAAAAAAAAATGTTATCTGTTGAATGAATTCAAAGTAAATTTATCAATAAACATTTCTCTCACTTCGTCCGCCACCTTGGATTATATTTTTTTAGTGAAGTCATCACAAGTTTTCTGGGATTGCATGGTCTATGAAGGATACATACCATGCTGTTGTTCAATTTGAATCATGTAGTTACATCTAAATTAACTGGTTAAGTGTAGAAAATATTATTTAACTCACTGAAGCTTGACACAGCGGAATAAGGATGACAGAGCACAGGTGTCTCGAGACATTTTTCAAAGGGAAAGTTCACCCAAAAATTCTCTCAACATTTACTCACCCTCATGCCATCCCAGATTATATAAGTAGTCCATAAGACTCCTTTGGTAAAATCCATATCTTCAGAAGCGATATGATGAGGTGTGGGTGAGAAACAGATTCACATTAAGTCCTTTTTACCATAAATCACCACTTTCACTTTTTAAATGTATAAGTGGAAAGTTTATAGTGAAACATGACTTAAATATTGATCTGTTTTTATCCACACTTAAAAAGTCACTTCAGAAGAAATTTATTTTACCACTGGAGTTTAATGGACTACTTTTATGTTGCCTTAATGTGATTTTTGGAGCTTCAAAGGTCTGGTCACCATTCACTTGCATTTTAAAGACCAACAGAACTGAGGTGTTCTTCTAAACATCTAAATTAAAACAATACCTTTAAAATTTTTATATAATTTGAATTATGGTAACATTTAAGTAAAAAATATGAATTTAGTTTTTCAGCCTTGTTGACAGCCCTAATTGCCATTTTTTACAGTATAGGAGGCAGCATAATACATTTGCTTACCATTTGGAACAGCCTCTGCATCCAGAGCCCACATATGATGCCTTAAAAATGCTGCCTACTAAAAGCTCACTAGGTTTTGAAGCAAATCTATAGTGTCTAGTGTGTACTAATAATATCATGGGCTATTTGTGCAGATGGAACTGCCGCTCGGAGCACCTGCCCCGCAAAGCCTTTGATGCCAGGGGGCGCACAGTGTCACTAGATGAACTGGAAGAGTTTGCGATGTCGTATGGCCCACACGGTCGTCAAAGAGGTGACTTTCGTGGACCTCAGCGAGACTTCGAAAGGGGCCCAAGGCCACGGGACCATTACACGTTATTCCGAGATGGCCCACGTTGTTCTCGTGATGACGACGATGATGACTGCCGTCGTCGAGGCTCGCCACCTTCCTCGCGTAAAAGGCACGACAATGGCGACATTGAGCGTTACGCTGCTCGTCAAAGGTCATATGATGAAACCTACCTAAACAGTCTGCTGGAGCGCAAGGCCAGGTGTAATGGAGAAAGGGGTGGGAGGACCGACAATGACAGTGACACACCCTCAAAAGGCAGTTCTAAAAAGAGCAGTGACTGTTACAATAGCAGGTCACCTAGCAACCGGCCTGAAGAGGATGATCCTTTACCTCCATACTGTGAGAGGGAGGTGGAGAGGTTTAGAACTGAAAAGCATATAGGGAGGGAACGCTACAGGACTGCTGATCCTGCCATGTGCCCTTTTTCTTATACGCGTCCACCACAAGGGTTGTCCCACACACTACAGGAGCGCAGGGAGGACAGGGACAAACCCAGGCAATTGGTGAGTTACTTATGAACATCTGGGCTGGAGTTATTGTATATTATTTCTGTAAATTAAAGGGTGGACCAAAGAGTGCTAACTTAAAAGATTTGAAGACAGCTCTTTCTTCAAGCCTCAGAAGACAAGACTGAGATGCCACTAAGATGTCAAGTCCAAAACATTAATGAGCACAAACCCAAGAAAGGTTCCATGCTTGAAAACCAGCTGTACCTCACAATTTCACAAACAAGAAGTATTTCAGAGCTCACCAACTATAACAGAGGAGTGTGCTCCATCCATGTTTTTCATGAGTTATATATGAAAGTGCTGAAAGTCCTAGCATCTCTCATTCCTAACATCAGTTTAAAAAATAGAAATCACATTCTTGTTGCATTCTTGGCCGAGCAGTTAGTGCATTGGCTCTGACACATTGAGTCATGATGCTCATGCAGAGGCGATTGTATCAATTAAAGTGGTAAAAAGGCCAAAAATTGTATCTCATTCCAAAATGTTTAGATTTCCAGAGAAATCTCAATCTTACAGCCGTAAATGAGGCAGCATCTAGACTCACTGTTGACATTATGATGTTCATTACCTGATTTGATACACTAAATAGAAATTCCTGTATGTATACCTGTATGAATATCTGATTTTTGTACTTTCATTTGTCTACATATTTCCAAAGAGTGACTCAAAAATATAGCCAAGAACTGAAATTATGTTAATTGTATGTTATCTATTTTGAATGCTGAAACGTGTATCTTATACTTTATACGAATGTGTATAAATAAGAGTCTGCTTTGAATGATAAAAAATCCAGTTTTCTGTTTACTCTGTTTTCCTTACTTTATGTGCCATAAATAACATCACTAACTCTAATGGGCTTTTATTACTGCATCAGACTGCTGCACTAACAACGCATCAGCAAACATGCTAAGTAGTGTCTAATGTGTGGCTCTTGGTGTTTTTTAACAGACCACTCATCTAAGCAGAGACTCTCTAATTGTGTGACACCATCAGACTGAGCTGACATCATACTAATAACATCCCCATCAAGCAACAGGGAAATCCACCAGACACCAAACATCAATCAGTCAGCAAAGCACATATTATGCTTGGGAACCTATGCTGGTTAAGAGCAAGAACGTGAATGGTCGTGTTTGTGTGAGTCTGTACCTCTTATAAAGACTACCACAACACTATAAGTCAGTGAAATACAGTTTGGTCAAAGAGGACTTTAAAATGTTTAAATGATATTTAAAAATAACTTTAATTATTCTCTTTAGCTGTTTTCTGAACATTCCTTAATATTTGTATGTCTTATGTACTTTAATTGGACACTGTCTCTGATGTTTCAAAATTGTCATGGCCTTTGTTTGCACTGTTGTACTGTAAATTTCTGTGTCAGTGTTAATAGTCTGCTCTCAAGGGAAGTATGGAATGATTGTGCTTTAAATGTGCCATTTATTTGTATTTCACTGTTTTGAAATAATGATTTTGATATGAACACTTGCTGTGTGTTTATTTTCACTAGTATGATTGATAACCTTTGTGTATTCTTGACAACATATATTTTGTTCCGTATCACCTATATTAATGTAAACTATGAACATGAACACTTACCACATTGCTCTTTCTTCAACATACATAAGAATACAAATAGGATTTTTTTCTTAATATACAGACCCAAAGCCAAGCAGGAAATGGGACAGACACAGTAAAAGTAAGAATTCTTCTTTCCAGGATGAGATTACAATACCAGGAAACACTGCAGGTGTTTATGTTTAGCTCTCTGGATATCTGTATCCCTTTACAGTTCTCACACACTCTTACATTTTTTTAAAGTTAATTAAATACATTATTAATAATAAAATATTAAAAGTTAATACCTTAATGATAATTAACTATCCATTATAAATTGACAAAGTCTTATGACAAATTGTAATAATTTGGCGAAATCGTAAGATATCGTTCAACCTTAATCAACAACTAATCAACAAACAGAGTCTCAAATCGATGCAAGGCATCGTATTTTAGCTAGCCTCCTTTCCAACATTTTATTTTAAGAAAGAAAACATCTTTGAACAACTTTGGTTATTCATTCAATATTTATTTATGCAATACAATTATGTCAAAAACCTGCAATACGCTTCCCTTCTTTCTTGGCACACATAATTTATTTACATTTCCTGTTAAAATCATGGTAAGGTTTAGGGTTTGGGAAAGAGGGTAGACTTTAAAGTTAGTTTTATGTTTGGGTTAGGGGCTAAATGTAGGGAAAATCATAATAACTACGTTTGTTGGTTGTTTATTTTTCTCTATGAGAGAGAGTAAACGGACTGTTTGAGGAGAACATTATTAAGATTATTTTGTCTTCCACAAATTCAAATTACAGCATATGGGTTTTGAATGACATGACGGCAAATAAATTATGACAAAATTTTCATTTTGGAGATAACTTTTCTTTTAAAAAGGACACTTGTTGAAAAAGGCCTAAAGACAGTTGCAGTAGGACTTAAAGGAATGTGTTCAGTTTCTATTTTATCCTTGCAAATCAGTTTCAGATTTCAGATTTTTTTTACTGTAAATATGGGGACAGATTCAATCAAATTTCAGCAAAAGTGTCAGTGTGAAAAAAGAAATACTTATTAATCAACCAAATGTAACATTGCTGCAGCAAAGCATGATCTGGAAACAACGTACCTGGCCTCACACTGTTACTTGCAGATGTGATAATATATCTAACGATTTTTATTTATTTTATAAATAATTTTATAGTAATTTGTAAAATGTTTTTATTATTATTTACAGACCCTATACTGTCAAGACATGTCTGAATGCGCAAGATAAATGCACATAAAGATTTTTCAGCTTCGTTGTAATGGTTGAACAAAATTTATAATGTTTAAAGCAACCTTTTTGTGGTCATAAGATAGTTGTTGTCAAGGATTATTAGAATGATCAGAATTTAACACATCTAAAATTTCATATAGTGTGAAGCTCAAACTGACATTGATGGTGTTTTGATAGTTAAAAACAGGCCTCAGTTCAGATTTGTTACAGATGCTCTCTTATATGGCACTTAAGAGAGCATCTGTCATGGCTTCAGAACACTTAGAAGTTTTTTTAAGATATGGTAGCTGTGCAAATAATCTAAATTACATGCATACAACATAATGAGAGGAAGTTGTACAAAGAACACATCTATGCTTGTCTTAAGGGCTTTATCATATATATATATATATATATATTATTCTTGATCTTTGTTTCAACCACACACAACAACTAAAAGCACTATAACAAACAAACACACACACACACACACACACACACACAACTCAAGTAGTAGGGACCCCACCTTAAGACTGGAATGAACCCGAGCACTGTGTGCACCGATGTATAATACCATGGTATTTACATGCTACTCAAATTTACAAACCATGCAATTCTAATGGTACTTTTTGGTACTTAAAGTGTAGTCATGCAGGTTACTACTAGTGTTTTGATACTCTTTTGGATGGAAAATTTGTTGAATTAACCTTTGGTCGTCAAAACAAAATTAAAAATACAGTATAAAAATGTCCATGCCAACTGCCATAATAATATTATATATTAATATTATTTTCCACTTTCAGTGAGTTGATTTTTTTAACCAACATCAGTCCTGATCATATCTACTACATATTCATTCATTTTCAGGATTTTAACCCTTTAAATACCAGTTTGTTTACATAATGCCACACACACACACAAATTTCTCAATACACACATACAAAACACACTCTGACATACATGCCAACAAACCCACACAATTTTAGCTGCATTATTTATTAAATTGGCCTGCAGTGCTCTAATACAGCAAACAGAAAATAGGAAAACAGCATGTATTTTCTCCATAGGCTAAACATGATAAAAAATGGCGCCATCTGGTGGAGAATATAAAATAAAAAATAATTTAAAGCCAGGGCTGAGGGCTGCGGAATGAAAGTATAGTACAATAGAATTAATGAGGTAATGCCTGGCACTGGGATGAAATACTGCAAATCTAATGGGTTTTAATTGGAATAATGTTGTCCTGAAGGTCCTGAGTGTAACTATTTTGTGTACACAGTTTATTATAGAGGTATTATAGGAACTGAGGTTGAAATATAAAGATTCCCCAAAAATACACACCTCTGGAAAAAATTATGTCGTTGCCGAATGTACCGAAGGTCGCACAAGGTTTAAATAAGGACATCATTCTTCATCGCAGCCAAACATTAGAATGGTGTCAAAATGACACGTTTCATGTTTAATAAATTGTTTTGTATTTTGAAAAAGCATATTGTAGGAGCAAACTTTGTAACCAAGTATAATAATAATAATAATAATAATAATAATAAAAACAATATAAATATTTTTATTGAAAACAAGCAACACGTGTAATGAAAAGCAACTTACCTATGTTATGAAAGCAACGCACTATTTCCTTTGAGAGAACAACAGATTAACAGGTCATTGTGTGAAAAATGACTGAGAAAACACCTTTGACAGTAGCCTATTAATATGGCTTCAAAAACATAAAACTAGTGCAGATTTCCTAAAGGCTATGCTTTTAGTAGATACAAATAAGAGTTCATTTAAGGTTACAGAGTTGTCGTTTGTTTTGGCAAAATGATTAGGCAATTTGGTCAAAGCAAGCGCCCCTTGTGGTTGAAAATATGTTTTGGTGCGATGGTACAATCATTTCATGTTGACACATTAACAAATAACAACAGTGTATGTGTGTGTGTGTTTATTCTGATTTTGAATAAAAATACATTATGAACAACCGTTTGGTGATATGACGGTTCTAAACACACAATGCACCTGTTGAGGGGTGGAGTCGGTGAGGTCATTGTGGAATGGGGGAGGGGAATTCTATTCCCTAAGACCAAAGGTGTGTTTACACTGCGGACTCCCGAGAATATAGATAGCTCACAGAAATAAGAATATTTATGGATATGCTTCTAACATACTTTTTCAGATGACATGATGGCTTGCGTGTGGTGCCAACTTTTACAAGCAGTCTGAGTCGTAATCCGGATTTTGTTTAATTTTGGTGGAAATTTGAAGCGGGGAAAAATTTGAAGTTTTTGTTAAACTTCCGTGTAAACGAGAAACATGCTGAAGCTCGAGGTGATTGCTCTCGTGCTCTACGTCTTTCCAACACGTAAGTGGCTTTCTCCACTATCAGGTGTTAAAATGGGAAATTGAAGGATTGTTTACTATTAGATCCTTCTGACTATTTAAAATATAGGAGTGCTTTGCTATAAATTCAGTAAGTTGAGTGGCAAGGTTAATAATCAACAGGTGCAAACATTACTGACCAATAAACAAGTGGCCTATATCACTAAGCAGCTAGGCTACGTAAGTTAAAATGTAGGCTACTTTAAGCGAACACTGAATTTGTAGTTTCATTAAATTAGATTTTCGTCATGGTTCATCGCCATTGTAACATGATCTAAACGGCTATGTTTTGTTCTGCTGAACCAGTCAGCTGTGAGCAAATGTATGTATCTAAGGGAATAATGCCACTCACCCCTTCACTCGCTCCAATTTAAAGCGCACTTCAAAGATAAAAAAAAAAAAAAAAAAATTTAATGATATATTAGCCTATTTATTTGCGAGAAATTGTTTTTCAGCAGTCTCACATTTTTAAAGAAACTTTAATTGCTGCCTTGTCTGTCAATATTGAAATCCTTTTTTAGCAAATCTCCACTTTCACTTTCAAATTCTTCTTTAGCATTATTTGTGCATTTCGCCACCTACTGGGAAGGGAGGATAATTTATAGAAAGAAAAGGGCTTAAATATTTATCTGTTCTCACCCACACCTATCATATCGCTTCTGATTCTAAAGACATGGATTTACCCACTGGAGTGGGTTTACCCACTTTTTTGCAGCCTTTATATGTTCTGGCCACCATTCACTTGCATTGTATGGGTGAACTATCCCTTTAAACATAATGAAGCCTGATTGGACTTAGTGAATGAAGCCTGGTTGGATTTAGTGGGTATTGTCAAACTAAAACAATCCTGGAATCCTGAGATTGTTTAGCTCTTTGTGATACTTTGCACAGATCACATGATCGTGTATTTATAAACTCTCTTCATAGCGATACATTAATGAAGTGTTGTGTTGACACTGAACCGCAGTTCTGTTTGTATACAGTCAGGTCCATAAATATTGGGACATCAACACAATTCTAATCTTTTTGGCTCTATACACCACCACAATGGATTTAAAATGAAACGAACAAGATGTGCTTTAACTGCAGACTTTCAGCTTTAATTTGAGGGTATTTACATCCAAATCAGGTGAACGGTGTAGAAATTACAACAGTTTGTATATGTGCCTCCCACTTTTTAAGGGACCAAAAGTAATGGGACAATTGGCTGCTCAGCTGTTCCATGGCCAGGTGTGTGTTATTCCCTCATTATCCCATTTACAAGGAGCAGATAAAAGGTCCAGAGTTAATTTCAAGTGTGCTATTTGCATTTGGAATCTGTTTCTGTCAACTCTCAATATGAGATCCAAAGAGCTGTCACTATCAGTGAAGCAAGCCATCATTAGGCTGAAAAATCAAAACAAACCCATCAGAGAGATAGCAAAAACATTAGGTGTGGCCAAATCAACTGTTTGGAACATCCTTAAGAAGAAAGAACGCACCGGTGAGCTATATATTGATGATGTGACTGCTGACAAAAGCAGCAGGATGAATTCTGAAGTGTTTCGGGCAATATTATCTGCTCATATTCAGCAAAATGCTTCAGAACTCATTGGACGGCGCTTCACAGTACAGATGGACAATGACCCGAAGCATACTGCGAAAGCAACCAAAGAGTTTAAGGGAAAGAAGTGGAATGTTATGCAATGGCCAAGTCAATCACCTGACCTGAATCTGATTGAGCATGCATTTCACTTGCTGAAGACAAAACTGAAGGGAAAATGCCCCAAGAACAAGCAGGAACTGAAGACAGTTGCAGTAGAGGCCTGGCAGAGCATCACCAGGGATGAAACCCAGTGTCTGGTGATGTCTATGCGTTCCAGACTTCAGGCTGTAATTGACTGCAAAGAATTTGCAACCAAGTATTAAAAAGTGAAAGTTTGATTTTATGATTGTTAATCTGTCCCATTACATTTGGTCCCTTAAAAAGTGGGAGGCACATATACAAACTGTTGTAATTCCTACACCGTTCACCTGATTTGGATGTAAATACCCTCAAAATTAAAGCTGAAAGCACATCTTGTTCGTTTCATTTCAAATCCATTGTGGTGGTGTATAGAGCCAAAAAGATTATAATTGTGTTGATGTCCCAATATTTATGGACCTGACTGTATTATCTAGTGCAGTGGTTCACAACTTTAGCAGTATTAATATATTACAGTGTATATATATCATACACCTATATTAATAAGTATTATATTAATACATATTTATTATTTACTTTTAGTGTTTATAGTATTTTAAACATTAAAGTATTGCAAAATAATTGCAAAATTAGCTGCAAAAATAAAGGGCATCTTGTGGAGCACTTTATCCTGTTTCACACATTCCAATAAAAGACTGTGCACTAACTGGTCCTTGAATAAATTGTTTTATCAATTACAATAATGGCAATTGTGTATGTGCAATTAAATTTTTCATAGTGGGATTTAAATATATCCAAGTGGCTCGAGTGTTATATGATGTTCACCAAAGTATGGCTGAAACTATGTTCACCAAAGTATGTTCAGATCCATTTAATGATTCAATGACAATTTCTGGTGATGCCAGAAGGACATAGGAGTGAGTGTCTTGTGTGAAATGAGTTAGTCACTGAATCAACGATCAAAAGTAAATTGTAATCCTTTAAAATGCGTATGTCTACAGACCTACAAAGAGACTTTAGTAGAGGTTTTAAGCGTTATTAGAACAAAGCAAATCTATAATTTCCCAACAGTTTGTGAGCTGCTGAGCTTGACTTTAATCAAAAGACAACAATAATAGTCTTATATTAATTATGAATTTCAATAACGTCCATACGTTTTCATGTAGAAAAAAAGTGTGTCTACATATCTATTGACTTCAGTAAATGCTCTTAAGTGTTCTAAAAACACAGCAGATCTATCGTTTTCCAACAGTTTGTCAACTGCACATCAACATAGAAGTAAAAAACAGGAACTGATATTAAAAATAGCTTTACATATTTAACACAGATCTAGTAATCTGCTTTAATTGGAAAAAACAACCAATCAAACTATTACCTCACAAACATAATGTAAAAAGCTTAACTTAATGAAGAGTCAGGCGCTGATATAACCTCCACTTACAATATGTGCTTAAAAGAAGGACACCTTCAGGTGTCTTGTAGAGTCCATGCATTGGAAGGTCAGTGCTATGTTGGCAGCACCCAGAGGACCAACAGCATATTAGGCAGGTGGTCATAATATTTTGGCTCATCAGAGTAAATCGAGATGCTTTAATCGAAATATCACTGTCTCCCTCTCTTCTCAGAGCTGTTGTCAATCCAGGTTACTGTTCCTCAAACGGAGAGATACACAACTCTGTTTGCTTCTGTCATTCTACGGTGTGACTACTCCACATCTGCAAACCAACAAGATGTCCTGGTCACATGGCGATACAAGTCTTTCTGTCTGGATCCAATCCTGGAATATTACTCAACTGGTGAGTGTCATAGAAGAACTTGAGCCTCAACACGTCAAATATAGGCTGCAAAGCTTTTATTTTTATTTTCATAATAAATGTGGAGTGGTGGTGTAGTGGGTTAAAGCACATAACTGTTAATCAGAAGGTTGCTGGTTCGATCCCCACAGCCAACACCATTGTGTCCTTGAGCAATTCACTCCAGTTTGCTCTGGGGGAATTGTCCCTGTAATGAGTGCACTATAAGTCGCTTTGGATAAAAGCGTCTGCCAAATGCATAAATGTAAATGTGATAATCGATGTGACTATGTATGGTTTTCTCTTCCATTAGCATACCAAGCAGCTTTGGCCCTTAAGCAGGACCCAGCTAATGATTGTCCAGACAGTCAGCGTACTATTCGCATAGTGATTCAGAAAAGGGGCATCAATGAAGCTACTCTGGGGACAGAGTATCGACAGCGCAAGATCTCTTTACAAAACAGTGAGTTTGGACCCACTAGCGCTTTTTCAAACACAACATAAAGAATGAAAATTCTTTCATTACTCACTCTTATGTCATTCCAAACCTGTATGATTGATTTTTTTCAAGTTAAACCCAAAAGGAGATGTTATGCACACACCTCAGTCACCATTCACTTTCATTATATAGAAAAAAAGATGCAATAAAAGTAAAAGGTTACTTTCTGCTGAAACGTCTGTCATTCAGTTCATTTATTAGAAATTAGGGTAAATGTATCCTTAACCTAGGCAACATACTGCCAAATAGCATAGTAAATGTTTTATGATTTACCTTTTTTTGTTTTACAGCTGCAGACCTGGTTATCAATGAGGTCATGTGGTGGGACAACGGCATGTATTACTGCTCCATTGATGCAGCCGGTGATGTTGTGGGAGACTCTGACAAGGAAATAAAACTCATCGTGTATCGTAAGTATTAACACACTGAAGTCTTGAATTTAACCACTGAAAAGCTCATAGGTGCTGATGAGGTCACATCCCCATCTTTCTTTCAGACTGGTTGACTGTGTTGCTCATCATTCTTGGGGCATTGCTGCTGATCATACTCCTGGGTGTCTGCTGTTGTCAGTGCTGTCCTCAGAATTGCTGCTGTTATGTGCGTTGTCCCTGCTGTCCTCGCACTTGTTGCTGTCCAGAAAAAGGTATTTACCCCCACTGACACTTTGCATGCATCTTTCATTGTATGGAAAAGTGAATAGTGACTGTGGCTGTCATTGCATGTCATCTTAATTTACTTTATTTGTCAACAATAATATTATTGTTATCATTACTACTAATATTGTTATTATTAAAACTTTCAAAATGCATATTATGTTTTTATTTTTGTAGTCTAATAATTGTGTAGCAATGATTTAGTAATCAGTTAACAGACACTTTATCATGACAAATGACCTCAGTATTGGTCATGAAAAAACAACGTTGTTTTGTTGTGTAAATATTTGCCCTGACAACGATTCGATTACAATTGTTTACCTAACAGTTACGATGCATCATGAAATCTCAAATTTGGTCCCAATTCAATTATTTTACAATGATTTAAAAAAATATGGCTAAAAATAATAAATTTTTACTGAAGGTTCTTAATTTAGACAGCACAGACATCCACCAGACTTGAGCACTAGAGTCACAGATGCATTTAGGACCAAGGAGGTTCGGCTTATGTTGGGGTACAGATATGAACGGAAAATTTATACTAATGTTCCATGCATGCATTATAGATCTGTTATAAAGGATTACATAATGCAACATAATGACTTGATGCAAAAACACACAAACAGAAGTTATGTAAACCATGGGATATGCATTATATCATGTAATGTTAACATTTATTGCACCTATAATTACGAATAAAATATGTCATGTGCATACAAATAAGGTCTATGTTTAAATCAAGCAGGATCATAAAATTGAAAACTATGTATTGGTAGCGTATAAAGGCGGTTTTGTGGCAGGTGCTGTATTTGCAATTTTCTGTTCATTTACAATGGGAGCGACAGCAGAATGGAGGCGACCCCACTTGTGAAGCACATTCATGAGAATGTTTTATGTTTTCATTCCCTGTTCCCTTCAGAACAGTCTGAAGTCACTCCATATTCCCTATATAGTGCACTGTAAAGAGAGTGAGTAAACAAGTGAATGAATTTGCTCACTGATGTTTATTAAGGCTGTCTACTGTTTGTGGTTAAACAATTCTATGGAGATATAATGCAATATAAACATAATATCTCGTAATTGGAGAAGAAGGCAACAACAGTTAACTTACTTTGGTCAAATGGACACAAACAACAATAATAAATAATAATAAAAAAGCTGAACTTGGCAGCATCTATCCATCCATTTACCTGCTTATTCTATGTGGGGTCACTGGAAGTGAACTCGGAAGCATGAACCTTCTTAATTTAGCATGCACTTTTTTTCTTTTTAATCTCACACGCTCACCATCTGTTGCGAGAAGGCTTGTGTAATCTTTGATGGTATTGGTATTGCATTGGGTATTAATATAGTAATAATAATCGATGCTTCAATTCTGCAATTGATGCATGGAAATTTCTTTGTCAGATCGATGCATTTTTACACCCATAATATTGATTGATCAAGAAATTACTTCTTTAACAGCCAATTCTGTAAAATCCAACTGTATTTCATTCTGAAATCTTGTCAAATATTTGTTTCATGTTCATTCTCTCCTTAGCGGTAATGCACCACAAGATGATGCGTGACGCTCAAAAGGCAATGGTACCATGGCTTCATGGACAGCCCATTTATGCCCCTATTGCTTCAAATGCATCTTCTCAGGGAAACCCATTACTGTATTCAGGTCAGATATGCTTCCTTTAATCATCTGCTGATCAGTAATAGAATGACACTAATGTGGCTCTAACAAAACTCCTTTGAATTTGTATTGCACAGGCTCTTTTTACGAAACTCAATCCAAACACAACATTCCCATGGGCCCAGTGGCCATTCCTTCCCCTCAACCAGCACCGCCCTTCGCACCTCCCCATGGATACCATGCCAATAGCACCATGAATGGGAATGCACATGGAAATAACCAGGTGTTAGATTTTGTGGAGAACCAGGTTAGAGGGATGAATATGGGAACCTCTATGCTCCAGTCTCAGCATCACTACCCAGCAGTCCCACTTCAAAACCTTCAACCTCAATATATGGCCTCACAACCCCAACCCACACTGCAGTCTGTGTCCTTTTCAGCCAGGCCACCCAGCATGCTCTCAGCCCTTGATGAGATGGGTGTGCAAGGTGTAGAGCGCAGAATCATCCAACTGCCTCCCATTGTGGGCCGAGCAAAACGAAGCTCTCGGCGGGCTAATGATGGTGCCCGTGGAAGACCTCGGCAGTCTAGTCAATCCAGTGGTAGTTCCAATCGCACAGGTCATCATCGGGATAACTCCTGGAGGGAGCCAGCATCTTCACAGAGAGGGATCCCACGCAGCTACAGTGACGAGTCAGACTGGAATGACAGGCGTGAAGGGCGAGGTTCTGCAGGACGCAGAGGAGGTTCAGGTTCAGACAGGTTTCGTCCATGCACCCTCAGTAAAGGGGAGCTGTTGGAAGAGTTGGAGCGTGCGACTAATCGGAGGGACAGGAGTTATTCACCAGCTCCACGCAGGGGCTCCTGGAGTTCAGATGAGGAGGACAGTTATAGAATTGAAAAACGATCTCAAGGGAAATTGTCTGAGAAACCACCAGCTTACTCTTCCATTGACATTTTGCCTGGCCACAGCAGGAGGAGCGACCATTTCTCAGTAAGAATCTAAACTCATAACCCCAAAAGTATTTGGACACTTAAGCCACACTTAATGTTTAAATGCCATTGCATTAGATAACAAAATATCAAAACAAGTGGCATTCATTTTAAAGAAAGGTTACAAGCACAGTTTTCATTGATTACTCTGCTAGAACACCTGTGTGAACTTGAGGGTCTCTGACAGCAGTCATCCACTACAAATTACATTTAAAGGGGGATAGTTCAACCAAAAATGAAAATTCTCTTATGTACTCACCCTCATGCCATCCTAGATGTGTATGACTTTTTCTTCTGCTGAACAGAAGAAGAATATCTTTGCTCTATTGGCCCTTTCAATGCAGGGGAATGGTGGCCAGAAATCTGAAGGTCCAAAAAGCAGAAAAATGCAGCATAGAAGTAATCGTAAGACTTCAGTGGTTAAATCGCATAAGTGGTTAAAATTTTCTGGAGCGATATGATAGGTGTGGATGAGAAACAGATCAATATT
This sequence comes from Xyrauchen texanus, assembly GCF_025860055.1. Lineage (NCBI taxonomy): Eukaryota > Metazoa > Chordata > Actinopteri > Cypriniformes > Catostomidae > Xyrauchen > Xyrauchen texanus. The sequence continues at coordinate 31,917,072 of NC_068289.1, read as the reverse complement.
TAAGTCCATTTTACTATAAATCTCAATTTTCACTTTAACATATGAAAGTCACATTTGGTGCCAGGTTTTTCACATGTGAAAGTGAAAGTGGAGATTTGTAGTTAAAATTATTTAATTACTTAAATAATTACTTAAGATTTCCTACACATCATATCACTTTTTATTTATTTATTTATTATTCAGATTTGACCACTGGAGTCTAATGATTACTTTAATGCTGCTTTTATGTGCTTTTTAAACCTTCAGATTTCTGGCCATCATTCACTTGCATTGAAAGAAAATAACAGAGCTGAAATATACTTCTAAAAATCTTCATCTGTTTTCTGCTGAAGAAAGAAATTCATACACATCTGGGATGGCATGGGGGTAATGAAATGATGAGAACATTTAAATTTTTGGATGAACTATCCCTTTAACAGTTTGTTAAAATAATTCCTTTTAGATAAGGTTCTGAGGAAAAAGCATCATTTGTTTGCAGATGTCACTTGGTTTTTATCTTTTGTTTCAGCATATGCAATGACAATCTACGGTAATTCTTAACTTTTCTCCCAATTTTTACTGTTAACCATTCCTAAGATTGTCACATACAGCACTTTTTTATGTAGTGAGAAAGTTAGTTTGTCATTTTATTAACTTTTAATAAAAATGTTCTGACTGAAACTGAGTAAATAACACTAAATGAGTTAAAGCAAATGTAAATACATTTTATTGTTTGTCTCGTCATAAATAATCTCAATCTTACAGGATAAGAGTTCTCGCAGTTGCACAAGCATGGTGATCTGAATCCTCAGCCTGCCTTGTCCTTCATTTCCAAACTGATCTGTCACTACTCACCACCTTCATGAATGTCTACTATCATTAGGACTAATGGTGCTCTTTTGCACTAAAATTAAAAATGTATCACAGGTGGACTGCATTAGATATCTGTAAGACAGTGAATGCACATATGCCTTTTTCATTATTTTTTTACATGTATTTTAGCTATTTTATTTTAAGCTGTAGATATGCAATCACTAGAAAACATGTGTTTGTTTTATACTACTAATGGAACTTTTTATTGTATATTGTTAAAGGAATATTCTTAATTCAGAACAAATTAGGCTCAATCGAAAGCATTTTGTGGCATATTGTTGATTATCACAATTTATTTAGACTCATCCCTCCTTTAAAAAAAAGCATGGAAGTGGGGGCCTGGGTAGCTCAGTGGTAAAAGACGCTGGCTACCACCCATAGAGTTTACTAGTTGGAATCCCAGGGCATGCTGAGTGACTCCAGCCAGGTAGAGTCACATGGGTTAACCTCCTCATGGTGTGATGCCACGGTGGATGGCGTGAAGCCTCCACACGTGCTATGTCTCCGTGGTAACGTGCTCGACAAGCCACGTGATAAGATACGCGGGTTGACGGTCTCAGATGCGAAGGCAGGATTTGAGGTGAATCACTACACGAGAACTAAAAAGCATTTTGAGAACTGGGCAGTCCAAATTGGGAGGGAAAAAAAAGCATGGAAGTGATTGGGGCCAATCGGTAAATGTTAAAATACTCAAGTGTAGCCACAAAACGTAAACGATATGTGTGTTAACATGATTTTAATGTGACTAAATCACTTGGTAATCTTTTGTGTGTACATTTACACCCAATTTCACAACTTCGTTGCCATGACGACATAATTCCGTAAATCTTAAAACAACTTTAAACAGCTTTACAGCTCCATAATACATTAGTTTAACAGAAGAATGAATGTAAGTGCTTTTATAAAATGATAAGCTTCTCATTTCTGCCTTTTAAACCCTCCAAAAATTGGCCCCATTCACTTCCATTGGAAGTGTCTCACTGTAACCACGATTTTTGTTTGTTTTAAAGAAAAGGATGGACAAGTCAAAATTATTTGTTGTGGTAATCAACATTATGCCATAAATGCTGGCAATTGAGCCAGAAATATTCCTTTAACCACAAACAGGGTTTCTGGTATTTGATTAGAACAATATTTGGATGACGCTCAGTGGCACTTCAGTGAAGGTTATACATAAAATAGCCTCTTGTTCATTTAAGTGTTCTGTTTACTTCAGTTTGCTCTTTGGAGAAGTTATTTTGTTGGTTTAGTTGTTTGTTTTCATGTTTGGTACTGTCATCTAAATACAATGTTTATCAAGAGAAAGATAACTGTTTCAGAGTCAGTAAAAATGTCTTTGTTATTAGTCGCATTAAAAAACAACACAATAATAACACTCAATTCTTACATGAGCTGTATCATCGGTTTCAAAGAGAACATTTTTCAAGGTCCTTTGGTTGACTCTTGAGTCATGTGCTGAAATTGCTATAGACCTGGTTGGCAGTTACTTTTACAGATTGTATATTATATGGAACAGCTGTTTGAATACCTTCCTGCATACATGTGACTTTTTTTTGGTCTGAAAAATGTCTAGACTTTCCTCAAAATTATATTTGACTGTTATTACAATATGTACTTACGCATTATTTTATAATGAATTATTATGAATAATAATAAACATGTGTATTATATTGATGTTATTATTATAAAGTTTATACTTTTATTTAAGTTATTGTTTTTGTTATTATGATGATAAATCATCAAAATTTCTTATAAGAAGTATATCTGCAGTCTGTGTGGGATCTGGTGCATCTTCTGTATTTATAAATATTGACCAAGCAACTTAAAAAAAAAAATCAAGCTTTGTGAATACGTGGCACTATTGAAACGCCCGCGATTCAATAGCTGCTTTTATTTAGTTTTAGAACAAGGCGGGTAAAGCGTTTCAACGGACTAAACAAAAAGTGGGGGAGGAGAGAGAGACCGCAAATCTTTTCTTTTATTTGGAAACTTCGTCACTCGCATCGTCTCATCCTATTGGCCAGTTAAGCCCTAAAGGGGCGGTACCAAGGGTAGAGCCTAGGGAAGCTTAAGTGTCAAAGTCAAACAAACCTGGATCGTTTGGATCAGACGATTGCATTATAGTCATCACCATCGTCATCGTCATCATCATCTGCCCATCAGGAGCGTTTGGATTAAACCCTGTAAAACAGAGCCTGTCGGTGGACTGTTTCAGGCTGTTCTCAGGTACGTGGCTTTGCTTATAAACAGGCGTGTTTTATAATAGAACAATGACTATGGTGAACCGCTCCAGAATGTTAAGTTGGCCAGAAGCAAGCTGTTTGAAATGAAGAACCTTAGTGAATATCTGCGCATCATAATACATTGCATTCACTGATCATGTATTAAATATGTTCTACCCAAAGGCCTTGTTTACAGTGGGTGAGGACAAACTAGCTGAACTTGCAAGGGCTGTATTAGTCATAACTGTTTCTTTGTTGCACCGCGATGCCCCTTTACCATGCTAAAGTGACCATGATAACCACAATTATATAAAAAAAAATAATAGTACAATTATTGTTACTACAGAAAAATTATAATGCATTATCATAGAAAGCCCTTCAAAATTTGAACGGATCTCTCATAATGCTTGTAATTGTTTATGGTATTGGTGGCAAATTTATGTTACCAGAGTTTTACTGCAGTAAAATATAATATTCTAGAACCATAGATAACATACATTTTTAGAAGGGACTGCAATAACTAAATCTCAATTCTCTCACTTTACAGGAGTCATGAACTCTCTCTCCGGTAAGAGTATGCTGTCCCTGTGCAGGGTTTTCTCAGGTGCCCAGTCTGCTGCCCTCATAGGGGCTGTGAGGGTCTGTCACTCAGGCGTGAGCACCAAGGGCTCTGCCTTCACCAAAAAGCGTGGCTATGACATTACCAGGAACCCACACTTAAACAAAGTAAGCATAGCTAGGCCCAAACTCAGGTTCTGGGAGCGTGAGTGTCATTTTATGTGTAGGTAATTGCAGAAGAGGGGGCTTTGATTAGACATGCATTAATGCCAAAGTCCCCACAGATAATGAAATATGAAAGTGGCATTATGAGATCCGTAATCTGCATTCAGAATCTGGCTTGAGCTCCCAAGGGACTAGATTATGAATTAGGATCTGAATTGGAATGGAGCTGCATTAGACCACTGAATATGCATAATCAGTGCTGGGTGGATTTCTTGTGAATTGTAGTCAGGTACTGATTACAAATTACATGACAAAGAATGCAATCGGCAACATAATCTCATGGGGGTAATATAATCTGATTACTTTTCGATTACTTTCTACCTAATTCCGTTTTTATTTGCATGTCACATGCATTTGAATAGGACAATCATTTTAACATAGAAGTACAAAGAGTAAGAAAATGTATTCCATCCTTTATTACTAATGGAAAGAGTTTGTTATGACATTTTTAAAAAGTAAATTAAACGTAACACATATATACATACATACACACACACTTTTTTTTTTAAACATACCTAGTTCATAATACATTACATGGACAAATGGTAATGAACCTGAAATCAACAGCAATGACATTGCTAGGTCAAAGCTAACAGCTCCAAACACTGATACACTTACGTTTAACCCTTAATACTTAGGCACTTGTTCCTTAGCTGAGGTACATATCATACTCTTGTAACATAAAAGGAGCACATGCACAAAATATTGGGGTAAGAATGAGAGGATATTGATATGAAAATTATCAATAAATCATTAATAATTTCCTGCTGTTGCCTTGTTGATATGTTATTATGTAATCTATAAAAAGTAACTGGTACAATTATGAGTTTTTAAAAATGTAAAGAATCCAATTTCAAGTACTTGATTTTGTAATCTGATTACATAATCCAGATGATTTGTAATCTGTTACTACCCAACACTGTGTATAAGTGTTTTGTGTCTTTTGGAGGCTTGGACATCTTAAAACAAGTGCATGGTTTTAGGATATGACTTTTTGGATATTAATTTTATAAAAGCACTTGCATTAATTCTTCTGTTAAAACTCATATATTATGGAGCTGTAAAGCTGTTTAAATTAACATTTTTACTGTTATTTTAGGGTTTGCGACATGTTTATGTCGTCATGGCAACGTAAATTTGGGTGGGTCAGGGAATGTGTATATTTAAAGGAATATTCCGAGTTCAATTCAACTTAAGCTCAATTGGCAGCATTTGTGGCATAACATTGATTACCACAGAAATTAATTTAGACTTGTCCCTCCTTTTAAAAAAAGCGTAAATATGAGTTACAGTGAGACACTTACAATGGAAGTGAATGGGGCCAATCCTTACACGACCATAAAATGGACGATTTAAACAACTTTACAGCTTAAATAATAAAAAGTTTTAACAGAAGAATGAATGTAAGCACTTGTAGAAAATTATAAGCTTCACATTTCTGCTTTTATACCATCAAAAATTGGCCCCATTCACTTCCATTGTAAGTGCCTCACTCTAAGCTCCATTTTTACTTTATTATTATTTTTTAAAGAAAATTAGGGACAAGCCCATTTATTTAAATGTTTTTGTAGTAATCAACATTATGCCACAAATTAACTGTCCATTGAAATTAACAGGAATATTCCTTTTAAATGTTACTTTTGCTTTCATTCTATATCTTGTGAAGACATACAAGCCAGGATGAGATACTTACGGAATGGAAAATAGGTATGATTTGTCGTGAGAGAACTTTAGAACTTGCCTTTAAAGCCAGGAACGGATGGAAACTGTTGGACGTAATGATAGAGAGTGGAGATCTTACAGGGGAGGGTAGCCATGCTTGCTTCCCATTGGTCAGAAATAAATAGATCCAACATGTAATGTATCTACCCAAAGATGGGAGCTTGCCTGGAGGCAGACCCAGTTGCAGGGTGATCATTTTTATTCAAACCAGGCTGTAGAAGGAGTGGGCATTTTTCATTGGTATTAGCAGCTGTCATGTGTTGTTGATGAAGTTATGGTGCTGTGTTAACAGGGCATGGCGTTCACCCTGGAGGAGAGGTTACAGCTGGGTATCCATGGCCTGCTGCCTCCCTGTTTCCTCTCTCAGGATGTGCAAGTGCTTCGTGTCATGAAAAGTTACGAGACACGCAGTAACCCTCTTGACAAGTAAACAGAACTATTTCACAACCTTAATACCAGAAAATGTATTGCCCTTACTCATCTAGACGCAACCCCAAAAGAGCACAGTGACAAAATACAGTGATCCCAAAAAATATTTGGACGCTTAAGCCAAACATAAATATGTATCAATTTAATGTGTTATTTTACAGAATATGAATCCATGTGGCATGTGAAATGCAAATGAGCCCTTTTAACTTTTCTAAGATATTTTTATAGTTTTAACCAATTGCTCCCAAACTCATTTTGGTGGCTGTATGAAGTAATTTCCTCTCCTAAGTAGTTCACAAAGGTGCACTGGCAGAGTAACTTTAAAATAGATGCCACTCGGTTTGATAGTTTGATTCTAATGACATTTCATTCATAGATTAGGTGTGACTTAAAGAGATAGTTCACCTTAAAATTAAAATTATCATCATTTACTCACCCTCATACCACCCCAGATGTGTATGACTCTCTTCTGCTTAACACTCACAAAGAGTTTTAGAAGAATATGTCAGCTCTGTAGGTCCTTTCAATGCAAGTGAGTTGATACCAAAATGATGAAGCTTCAAAAATCACACCAAAGCAGCATAAAAGTAATCCATAACACTCCAGTGGTTAAATCTATATGATAGGTGTGGGTGTGAAATGGATATTTTAAGTCCTTTTTTACTCTTAATTCTCATCCCTGCCAAGTAGGTGGTGATATGCATGAAGATTGTGAATTGCCAAAAACAAAAGAAGAATGTAAAAGTGAAAGAGGTTATTGATAGTAAGAAAGGACTTGAATATTTTTCTGTTTCTAACCAACATTTATCATATCGCTTTTGAAGATATGGATCAAACCAGTGGAGTCTTATGGATTACTTTTATGCTGCATTTATGTGCTTTTGGAGCTTAAAAATTTTGGTCAACATTCACTTGCATTGTATAGGGCTATAGGGCTGAAATATTCTTCTAAAAATCTTCATTTGTGTCAAGGAGAAGAAAAAGTCATGCACATCTGGGATGGCATGGGGATAAGAAAATGATGACAGGACTTTTATTTTTGGGTGAACTCCCTTTATGTGTCCAAATCCTTTTGGGGACCACTGTACATCTTTAGCTCACAATAGTTCTTTACTATTTTCTTTCGCTGGGCCATTTTCCATTGACAATCAAAAATTCTATCTCTGCTCTCTCTAACCCTGCAGATACATATTGCTGATGACCCTGCAGGACAGAAATGAAAAACTTTTCTATCGTGTGTTGACCTCTGACATTGAGGAATTCATGCCTATCGTTTATACTCCTACTGTGGGCCTGGCCTGCCAACAGTATGGCCTTGCATTCAGAAGACCAAGGTGAGATAAATTCCTGCTTTGCACCTGGGGCAGCTTGTTTAGTCAAACCAATCCTGAATCAGCTTTTACTGTATAAACACTCATACCAGTCCAACCAGTTTTTGTTAAAGGAATAGTTCACACAAAACTGATAATTCTCTCAACAAGGTTTTTTTGAAGGACAAAGGATGTGTTGAAATCCATACAATGCAAGTCCATGGGGTCCACAATTTTTAAGATTCAAAATGGATATAAAGCAGCATAAAGATAATGGTTTAAACCATTTATTTTGAAACTATACAATCGGTTTTAGGTGAGAAATGGGCCAAAAAGTAACTCATACTTCCCCTAAATTTATCATATTGGTTCAGAAGACATGGATTAAACCACTCAAGTCGTGTGAATTGTATGACTGTGGTTCTAATTATTATTTTTTTTCCCTAGAGGACTGTTTATCACTATACATGACAAAGGCCACATCGCCACCATGCTAAACTCATGGTCGGAAGAGAACATTAAGGTATGTAGAGAGTGTTAGAGTTATGGTGTCATTCGGTGCCACTAGATGAACGTTTCATTATATGTGCATTAATAGGCCATAGTGGTGACAGATGGAGAGAGAATTCTGGGATTAGGAGACCTGGGCAGTTATGGAATGGGCATCCCAGTGGGCAAGCTGGCTCTGTACACAGCCTGTGGAGGAGTGCCACCCCAGCAGTGTCTGCCTGTACTGCTAGATGTGGGCACTGATAATCAGGTATAACAACATCATTGTTATACGATGACAAGTGTAATATAAGATTTTACTAATTTGTTGTCCCTGTTTTTAACCCTCTGCTTACATTTGTATTTGTTTTTGCTCAGACCCTTTTGGATGACCCCTTGTACATTGGCTTAAGGCACAAAAGAGTCCGGGGCAAAGAATATGATGACCTCATAGATGAGTTCATGCAAGCCATCACTGACAAGTACGTGAAACATTCTTAAAGGTGCAGTGTGTAATTTCTGCACCACAAGTGGCACTAAACGGAATAGAAATTTGTTAATCTGAATGTCAGAATGGGTCCGACAGAACAGCATTGGCTCAACCAATGGTGAGTTTGGAGCAGGACAACCTGTTTTATTCCATTTTTTTAATTGCAGACATAGTTCTCCAATGTGGTTGCAGAATTACACACTTCAGCTTCAAGTGGGTGAAATGCTAAAATGCATTAAAAAAATCCAGTTCATTTATATATTTCGTTTCAGGTACGGGATAAATTGTCTCATTCAGTTTGAAGATTTTGCCAACAGCAATGCCTTCCGCATTCTCAATAAGTACCGCAACCGTTTCTGCACTTTTAATGATGATATCCAAGGTAAGTGTGCACATTACAATATCAAACTGTAGTGCTACACACACATTTCATTTAAAGACTACATCAAATAGGGTAGTTGCATCTTTGTCAAAGCAGATATGTATGACTTTCATTGTTCTGCAGACCACAAACAAAGATTTTCTAATACTATCTCTGTAGCTCTGTTGGTCCATAAAAAGCAAATTAATGGGGTCCAAAACACAAAGGCAGCATAAAAGTTATCCATAAGACTCCAGTGGTTTAATCCAGGTTTTCTAAAGTGATCCAATTGGTTTTGTGGAAGATCAGCCCAAAATGTCACTAAATTTTCACTATAAATCTTGATGTCAACAGTCTCTGGCATTCACGATTTCTAGCTTGATTACCCTTCCTATAGCACCATCTATCGTTCTGCTAATGTGTCAAGGAAGTGTATTCGAGCTTGAAATCATGATCGTGCCTAGAGGCTGCAACAGCAAGATGTACTGTAAAAATTAGTTACGTTTTGGTCTGTTCACGTCCAAAACTGACTGGATCACTTCAGAAGAAATTTATTAAACCAGTTACTTTTATGCTGCCTTTATGTGCCTTTTGGTGCTTGAAAGTGTTGAACACCATTGACCGGCATTTTATTGCCCTATAGAGCAGAGAAATTCTTCTAAAAATCTTTCTTATTCTGTAGAAGAAAGTCACACACACATCTGAGATGGCATGATGGTGCGTAAATGATGAGAGAATTTTTATTTTTGGGTGAAGTATTCTTTTAACAGTGTTTTGCCTTCTCTATTCCTCTACCTTTTTCAGGCACAGCTTCAGTTGCCGTTGCTGGGGTCTTTGGTGCTTTGAAGATCACAAAGAATAAACTCTCTGACCACAAGTTTGTATTTCAGGGAGCAGGAGAGGTAATGCAAATTCAATGCAGAGTTGTTACAACATTTTACTGTGTATTAGCAAATACAAACAAACATTTGAAAGCTATTTGTGCCGTCCTACATAAGATATTCCCTGATTAACACAGATGTAATGGTCTTGGTTTGTCATGTGACCAGGCTGCCTTGGGCATTGCTCACTTGCTGATCATGGCAATGGCCAAGGAGGGTGTATCTCATGCTGAGGCCGTGAAGAGAATATGGATGGTGGATTCCAAAGGCCTAATTGTGAAGGTTACAATCAATCCCACACTAACCTTCAAGCTGTTCTTTTCCCCCTCCTACTTGACATATAAATATACACATTTATGTGGGCTTAATGAAAGATTTCAGAGCATACTGTAAATTAAAGACAACTGTAATTTAACACCTCCAATTTTAAATAATGTGATACTAAAACTGACTTTTTTTGTGCCATTGTGCCCTTTAGGGCAGAGGTCATGTGAACCATGAGAAGGCGGAATTTGCCCATGAGCATCCACACATAAAGACTCTGGAAGAAGTAGTGGAAACCATCAAGCCCACAGCTATCATTGGTAATGAATACCTCAGGCCACATACACACTGCAGTTAGATCCCAGTCTGTATGCAAGTAGTGAAATGAAATACTTCTGGAAATATGTCATGTCTTGCGGTGTAAGGTCATGTCTATTCTCCGTCTAAAACCATTTTTAAAAGCATTTTGCTAAATCTTTTATAATTATTAGGCATTCTGCTTTAAGACCTCATATATTTAGACAGTACATGAAATGTTGGTACTTAATTTGTCACACAACAGGAGCATTTAAAATGATTAAGTGAAGGCAAAAGAAGGCCATTAGAGCCAGAGATGATCTTCGATCACCTGTGAGCAAGTATTTAACACCTGTTGAGAGAGTCAGAGAATAGACTTAAAATAATGTCTATTTTTAATTGAATTCAAAGAGAATTAAACACAAACCATCACTATTCAACTTCATGTTTTCCATATTCCAACACATTTCCTTGCACATTTCCGCTTATGCTATTCACATTTTCCTGTATCAGGACACGTTTACAGGGTCAAAAACTTGCAATGGGAGAAAGGTGCTTGAAATTGTTCATGGCAGGCCACTCGGCCTCAAAGGCTCCATATGGTTATTACTTGTTTATTTACAAACCATTATTATTACTGAACAAAACACAAAAAACGACATAACAGTATTTATAATAAATTGTATTGCTTCAAAATATTGTCAGCCACAGCAACTTACTAGATGTGCTTAATTTATTTTTTAACCAACAGATGGCAGTATATTTGTAGCTTTAATGAACTCAATTTCAATACTTTTGTAATGAAAGCCCCATTGCTTCAGAAAGCTTCATTTTACCATCACTACATCAATGGCTCCAACATGTACACTTTCTCTTATACATTCATATATACACTGGCAGCCAAAAGTTTGGAATAATGTACAGATTTAGCTGTTTTGGATGGAAATTGGTACTTTAATTCAACAAAGTGACATTCAGCTTATCACAAAGTATTGTCAGGACATTACTAATGTAAAATACAGCACCATCACTATTTGAAAAGTCATTTTTGATCAAATCTAGACAGGCCCCATTTCCAGCAGCCATCACTCCAACACCTTATCCTTGAGTAATCATGCTAAATTGCTAATTTGGTACTAGAAAATCACTTGCCATTATATCAAACACAGTTGAAAGCTATTTGGTTTGTTAAATGAAGCTTAACATTGTCTTTGTGTTTGTTTTTGAGTTGCCACAGTATGCAAAAGACTGGGATGTCTTAAGGTCAATATTAGGTCAAAAATGACAAAGAAACTTGTCAGTCAATCATTGTTTTGAGGAATGAAGGCTATACAATGCTTGAAATGGCCAAAAACTGAAGATTTCATACAAAGGTGTACACTTCATACTTAAAAGATAAAGGATAAGTGGCTCTAACAAGGACGGAGTGAGATGTTGAAGGCCAGATGTACAACTAAACAAGAGAATAAGTACATCAGAGTCTCTAGTTTGAGAAATAGATGCCTCACATGTCCTCAGCTGACAGCTTCATTGAATTCTGCCCACTCAACACCAATTTCATGTAAAACAGTAAAGAGAGGACTCCGGGATGCAGGCCTTATGGGAAGAATTGCAAATAAAAAGCCACTTTTGAAGCAGAAAAACATACATTGGAGAACAGATAACTGGAAAAGAGTGTTATGGATCTTAACCCCATTGAGCTTCTGTGGGATCAGCTAGAATGTAAGGTGCGTGAGAAGTGCCCGACAAAATCTATGTCAAGTGCTACAGGAAGTGTGGGGTGAAGTATCTGGACAAACTGACAGCTAGAATGGCAAGGATCTGCAAAGCTGTCATTGCTGCACATAAAATAGTAATAGTCATTTTCACATTATTAATATCCTGACCATACATTGTGATAAGTTGAATGCCACTTTGGTGAATAAAAGTACCAATTTCTTTCCATAAGAGCAAAATCTGTACATTATTCCAAACTTTTGGCTGCCAGTGTATATAATTTAAAAAGTCCACAGACATGTTATGAAATATTTGTGTTACTGGTAGATGTAATGTATTTCATGTTGTTCTTATCCCAAATGTAATTATTTAATGGTGTTTGTTTTTGGTATAAAGTTAGGTGTCTATGATCCCATCCACAGGTGTGGCTGCGATAGGAGGTGCTTTCACAGAAAAGATAATCAAGAACATGGCCTCTTTCAATGAACGGCCTATCATTTTTGCCCTCAGCAATCCCACAAGCAAAGCTGAGTGCACAGCAGAGCAGTGCTACCAGCTCACTGAGGTAATAAACACTAATTAAAAAAATAATAATAATAATTAAAGTGCTTGTGAAAGGGGTGTCCTATCAGGAACAGACTGAACTTGCCTTGTAGCAGTTTTAAGCTAGTCTCACATAGCTAGACCTGACTATAATGGCAAAGGTCTAGGATCTATAGCAGCTTCATTTGGCCAAGAACCACCCAGTTAGATAGGAAAAGCCCTTTAACTGACATGTAAAGTGATTATTCACTGCTGGTTTAGTCATCAGATGCTGTTAGGGTTATCAGAGATATGCCCTTGCATAATAAAAGAGAATAATGGGGAAATATTTAATTTATATAATGGCGCGTGAGTTTCCTGAATGCGATTGCTTGGGGAAAAAACACAGGAAAACAGCGGAGTCCGAGTAAAGCACAGAAATCCTTATCACATAGTATTTCAAAGACATAACTAAGAAAATAAATCATAAAATGCAGCTCTGCTCATGGATATCTGCTTTACTTTCTGCTACAGTACGTGCCTCAAACGAAACTCGAAATATCTTTTAAAGATATTTGTCTTTAAAAAGATGTCACTAACCTGATAAACTTGGACAAAACGTTGATTATTTTGCTCTCAAAAATTCCCATTGTATCAATGCAGAAACTTCTTAACATGATTCTGTTTCCTGGTGGAGTGATGAAAGTCCTGTGTTACTGGCGGAAGTTCCATCAAACAAGCCAATCAGATTTTTCCTGAGTGGTTCGAGAAAGTGTTTTTCCAATTTTGTGTGCATCACGGACTGTCCACGGACAGTGGGCGTGCCGTCTGAGGCTGAGACTGAGACTAGTTTCAAGCTGGTCTCAGCACTCTAAATGGGTATGTGTGTATCACAGGGAAGGGGCATATTTGCCAGCGGAAGCCCCTTTAAAAAGGTGACTTTGGCAGATGGACGCACCTTCTACCCAGGCCAGGGAAACAATGCCTATGTTTTCCCTGGAGTGGCATTGGGAGTCATCGCCTGTGGTGTTCGCCATATCTCGGATGATATTTTCCTTACCACAGCAGAGGTAAATGCGATCTCACAGTAACACTAATGTACAGTAAATGTGACTGTGTGCTTCAACACAAAACACCTTGACCACAAATGTATGTACAGTGTGAAACCGAAGATACCAAATCATTAAGAGCTGAACAGCTAATATGACAGCATTTCTGATTTCTCTTTCAGGCTATAGCCGACATGGTTACAGAGGAGCATCTGGCTGAGGGTAGACTGTACCCCCCTCTGAACACCATCAGAGAAGTGTCCTTCAAAATTGCTGTTAAGGTCAGTAACTGTTCGCATACACATATGAAGTCTTCTTTATCAAGTCTGCTTTTCGGCACCCTTGAAAAATATGAAATGTGTGTCCATGGTAATTTTGTTTTGTGATCAATGTTTTTTTTTAAATTGTTTTATATAAAGAAAGTCAATTACAGATTGACTACTGATTCTCTCCTCCTCAAATTTAAGAAATGTATTAATTTAGCAAAGTGGGTTGTAAGAGCTGTCCGATCAAGTAATGGATTTGATGGTAAAAGAATATGCTTTTTATGCTTGTTTCTTTTCAGTGGTATTATATTAACTGTGTTTTATCCCTTTCCTTTCAAACCATCTTTTCTTTCAGATTATAGACTATGCCTACAAGCAGGGCATTGCCTCATTTTACCCTGAACCCAAAGATAAAGAGGCCTTTGTTTTGTCCAAAGTCTACAACTCTGACTACGACTCCTTTACCCTGGATTCATACAGCTGGCCCAAGGAAGCCATGAAGCTTCAGAATATTTAGAATATAAATCTAATACCCTCTCCACCCTCTGTAAAGGGATTTATTCAAATCAGTCATATGCCTTATATCTCAGTTCATAATCATCTGATGTTAAAAACCCTGCTCCAAACCAAACAGTCCTAAAACGGTAGCTGCACCAACTGGTTTCAGGCAGCATGTCAACACGAGTTGCTCATATCCACTGAGGACTAAAATGATAAAAGAATGCTTACAAGCTTACTATGTCTTTGCCTCCAGTGACCACCAGATAAGTGGCCCTAATTAAAGGGGAAAAGCATCTCTTTGTTTACAGCTGTTACAAACTCAGATATTTGTTATCCTCCTAGTCTTTCAATAGCATTTCAGCATTTCTATTCACTTATCCACTCCATTTCTTATGGCAACTGTCACTCCTGGAAATGCAAATATCAGTTATTTTTGGACTGCAACTGCCAATAGGAAAAGACAGAATGCCTGGTTTGAATGAAAAGGAATTTCCGTTACTTGGGTAAGGTAGTTATCCAGTTGATTGCAGTGTAAATTAAGTGCTTTTGCTATTTTTTTATTTTTTTTACCTGTTGGGACATAAGTTATGCTAAAGTTTGTCTGGTTTTTAATGTATTGTTGTCATGTTGCAATAAGTACTGAACATTGTTAGCTTGAGACGATAACCACCTGAGAAGCAAGCTATTTGTGTTCATTGCAGCATGTGGAATTGTTTTTATCGTTTCTCCTTATTTATCCATATGCTTTGCTTATGCATAACGCACAACTATTGAATTCAATTTTTGGATATTCAGGGAGATTTTGAAAGGAGAGTGACTTTTAAATAAACTTTTTAAACAAAAAATATTTGTAGAGTTTGGAACACTTTGGACTGAGAGTTATGGTGGTTATGAAACCCCACAGTTGTGCACTACAACATTTTGTTCTGGTTTTCTGTCAAACTGTTGACAACCACAAGAGCTCATTTGGCTTCCTCTAGGCAAGCACAGTTGACCTAAAATTTGTTAAAGCATCATAAATTTGATTCTGGACAAATAAACAATAAGCTTCCCTTTAAGATACAATAGTCTCTCCTCTGAGTTTCCAAAGGCATTGGCCTCAGCTCCGCAAACAACAACACCCTTACGAAAATCGAGAGTTCGTGGCAAACTTGCTGTAAATTTGCCACTGATAATTTTCACATGCAAATGTATGAAATGCAGGGACTGATTGCCGACCGGGCCAGTGCCCAGGGGCCCTTGACTGCCCGGGGGTGCCCTGGGCTTTAAGGATGTGCAATCTAATTTGGTGATCCCCTCAACGCCATTAATCTGCGGATGAAAAAGGAAGAATCTCGTAATACAAGATCTCGCACGTGAGGACATGTCTGACAGGACGCGCAAGACAATTCCCCAAAGTGTCTCGCTTTATCTAATCTCATTTGCTGCTTTTGCTCGCTCAAACAGTGATTCACATGCAGCGGGTCCGTTGGTGAAGCCATGTCTAAAGGTGAAGTTGAGCTTGTTATGAATCTTCTTATAACAGGCATACAATCACAACAGACTTCCGGAAATGGGATTTAATTTTTATTTTTTTATTATTAATACTTTATTATCAACAATTAGAATTTGTACAAGAGTCATTTCCATATTACAACAAATGATCATATCACATGCTTCATAATACAATATAAATCAGAATAAAAAAAAATAAAAAAAACAGAGCGTACTTATCTATATATTATTGAAACCAGTAATGGGCAACATATCTGGTGTTAATTTAGAAGGGAATCGGTTTATTGTCAGTCAGTTTTGCTGATGACATTACTCTTTAAAAATGTTTAAAAAAAAATAAATAACTGCAAATACCCCCAGGACTTCAGAAATAAAATAAATAAATAAATTGAGTTTTGATTTTATATGGAAAAGGAAAAGTCATATACGTAAAAGTTATATGATTAAAGATTAAGACGGAGGTCTTAAGATGATTGACTTTGACATAATGAATGGGACTATCAAGCTTAAATGGTTACAATCGTTTTTTAATAATGAGTCCTCATTCTGGCTTGAGATTCTTTCAGCTGTATTTAAAAAATGAGGTGGCAGAAGTTTTGTTACAGTGTGACTTTTGACATTTCTAAACTCCCTGTAAAACTCTAAGCTTTTCACCAACAAATACTATTATATTGGAAATTGATTTTCAAACATAATTTTAGCCCACATAACATGTCAATCTGGAATAACTGATGTATGACAGTGAGCAGAATATCTTTGTTTATTGATGAGTGGTGGCAGAAAGCCATATGGTCAGTGACACATGTTATGGATAACTTTGGGAATATAATGAGTCTCAATAATTTTTGTGTTAGATACAATATACATAGCTCACCTAAAATGTATGATAAAATTATTAAAATTATCCCATAGTCGATGATTAAATTAGTTAAAGAACAATTAAAATATTCAGTGGTAAAACCTAAATTGCGTGATCTCATGATAGAAAATGTTAACTTTGCAGATAAAAAATACTCTAACAGATTTTGGAGAGATGGTTTACAACAACAATGTTTTCCAGGTCCTGTAAAGAGATCTTACATTTTTCATAATTTGGAGAAGAAAGAAGTGTGTGAAATTAGAACCCATTTCTTTTAATTTCTCATTGCCCCTTAATGTAAAGAGGTGCACTTTAAAATTATGAATCATATTTATACAACTACAGATTTTTTAAGAATAAGATTTAATGTTGGGAACTCAAATATGTGTCAAACATACAAGTCAGAGACAGAAACAACTGAACACTTGTTTTTTCAATGTAACTTGGTGCATTCATTAAAACAATACCTGCGAGACTGATAATTTCATGGGAAAATGTTAAATTTGGTTTAGTAATTAAGGATAAAAATGTATCATGTTATTAATAATTTATTACTTTTGTTGAAATTTTACATGCATTCAAATTCAATGTATTTAGAGACATTGAGTGGGATGAAAAGACCCAAAGCAAAATATGTGTATTCTTTGTTGAAGAATTGGTTTTGTAATGTAAAAATCTCCTACTCCCCTATATTTATTTTTGTTTATTTGACTTATTTACTTATTTATTGTTAGGTATGTTGTGGAGAATGTGATGTGTAATTTTAATTTAGAATCTCAGTCTTTGTTTGTAAATCTTTCAGATGCACAGGAGATGTCATGATGTCTCGTGAGGCAATGAACTACTGTCCGCAAGTGTCAATAATGCGCGCAAGTTATTACTTTATTCCTCGCGTGGCTTTAATCAATCATTAATAGATTAATGGCATTGAAATGCCTACATACTCCCGCTTGAAACCATCTCTGTGCCCTTAACCCTTCAAATGGTCTGTCCTCCAGAGATAGAGCTTTGGAGGGTTGAAGGGTGTAAGGCTAAAAAATATCATAAGTTATGCCTATAAATATGGATCTATGAAACCCAAAGATGACCATCACCACGGTCTTCCCATGAATTATGCCATTATATTGCCTATCCTCGAGATATAAACAAAGTCATGTGACTGACCTAAAGAGGTTGGCTTACTATATAAACATTCGGGTGACCCAACTAGTTTCCCTTGCCTGGAACGGTTTGTTCATCTCAATTGACAAGAGATGGTGACGGTCATCGTTCGGTCTCCTATATCCAAAATTATAGGCATAAATTACAATCTGTTCCAACCTCACTCAGACCGTCACCACGGTCTTTCCTTGGATCACTAGTACCATCAATGTCATGAGGGATGGAAGCCTTTCTTACTTCACACCCCTGTTTAGCAGCTGAAAGAAGAATCGTGGACCCATGTGAATCAGGGTCTGCCACATTAACCCTGTAATACTTTGTAAATGTACACGGAGAGCTCCATGATACTTCTGCACTGACGTTGGAATGTGCCACCCCCTTGAGTGCTGCCCGTGATGTTGCCAGGCTTCTGGTGGAATGAGCTACTATATTTCCTGGAACTGCCAGGCTCTGGCTAGTGTATGCATGTGCAATAGTGCTCACTATCCAATGTGATAGACACTTTTCAAAACTGGCTCTCCATTATCCTTCTTATTAAAACACAGAAATGGTTGGGTGTGTAGATGTCTTAGGGGCTGTATATGGTCAATGTAACAATGTAGTGCTCGAACTGGGCATAAGGTGGATAGATCAAGCCCTGTACCCAGAAGAGACAGGTCAGGTTGAAATGCTGCAAGTTTGATTACTTGATTAACTGTACTGGAATTATGAACCTTAGATAGGAAAGCTGGGTTTGGCCAAAGGAAGACTCCTGAATAGTCTGCTTTCCCTCTAAGACAATCCTCACTTACTGATAAGGAATTTAACTCCACCACTCATTTGGCTGAACATATAGCAAGGAAAACAGCTTTTTATGTTAGCAACTAAACATCAGCCTGGGCTAATGGCTCAAACAGGAAATGTCAGGAATTGAAGGACCGTGGAAAGATCCCATAATGGTGACCTTAAAGGTTTTCCTGGGTACAGACGGCATGCTCCTCTGAGAAACAGAGAAATCAGAGCATATTTTCCAATCGTTAAGCTTTCAACAACATCATGATAATGAGAGATAGCCGCAACATAAATCCATATTGTGCTGACCTTTCTTCCTGAATTTAAAAGTGACTGAAGGAAAAAAGGAGAGAGTCAATACCACATTTAGTTGGATCCAGCTTTCTGTCTTGGCACAACTTTGAATAATTGTCCCAAGTGGAGGGTGCTTTGGCAAATTTATGGTCCTCAAAACTGCCTCATCTAACTCCTGAGAGAGAGGCTGAGTAGAGGCCAAACCCAAAATCTGGCCCTTTGCCTGAGAGAGAAGTTCTACTCTCATTGTCATTGGCCATGGGTGGCCCCATATCAGGCTAAGTAGGGATGGGAAACAATGTCTCCTTGGCCATTTGGGGGCAATCAGTAAGAGCCTTTAATGGCCTGTTTCCACTTGTTTGAGCACATAGGGACTCAGAGACAGAGGAGGAAAAGCATATAACAGTCCTATCAACCACTCGTGAGAGCATATCTATTCCCGAAGTTCCAACTTGGCCACTCAGTGAAAACCACATCTTGTAGTGTGTTGTCTGCTGATGCAAACAGGTATGTGTAGGCTCTGCCAAACCAAGCCCATATTAGGCACACCACCTCTGGGTGTAACCACCATTCCCCCAAAGTGGTCCTGAGACAGGAGATCGGCAGCCGGGTTTACAACCCCGGGTATGAAAACTACTCTGAGTGAGGAGAATCTTGGGAAGGCCCAAAGCAGAAGCTTTCTGGTTTCCTGAAGGCATCGCAGTGATCTCGAGCCACCCTGATAATTGATGTGATATAATAGGACCTGTAGAAACTGAGTTAGGTGGCTTAAGGACATATGAATTGCCCTCAGCTCTAGCACATTGATATGTTCCATGGTCCAGGGAAATACCCATGAACTCTTGACCATTCTGCCTTGCCAAATAGCTCCCCATCCAGTCAGTGATGCATCTGTAGGCACTACCATTCTTCTCACTGGGATGTTTTCCAGAGAAATATCTTGAGACAGAAACTTTTTGTTCCTCCATGGACATAAAGCCTGGATGCATTTTATTGTGACTCTTAACTTCACTCATCTGTGCAGCTTGGGGTGAAGTCAGATTTTGTTCATCCACTATTGCATTGGCCATGCTCTGAATAAAGCCATGCTTTATTGCTGCAGATATCTTGCCCATTAACCTCGCTTGCCTAAGTGGAGAGCTTGTGCAAGGGTAGTCAATTTTGTCACACTCTGTGGGGTCAGAAATTAGTCAACCCGATGAATACTGCCTGCTGTCGAGGCTTGGTATTGCTCTTCTCCTAAATTATACTGAACACCAGATCTTGTACACGGTTGATAAGAGCTTCGGTGTCTCTTATGTCCTGATAATGATTTGGTGCACAGATCAACCAGTTGTCCAAATATGGGAGGATCTTTTGGCCAGCAGCCTGAAGAGGACAAAGTGCAGCCAACACTACCTTGGTGAAGACTCGGGGAGAGAGGGAAAGGACAAAGGGGAGAACCTTAAAATGGTATGTTTGACCATGGAACGCAAAGCAGAGAAATATTCTGTGCTCTGGAGGAATAGGCACATAGACTCAAAAATATGCATCCTTGAGATCTATAGAAGTGAACCTCTCATTTGGTTCTATGACCTCTAAAATTTGTGCAGTGGTTAACATCCTGAAATGTAATACCTTTATGTACGTGTTCAGCTGCCTTAGATATAAAATGGGTTGGAGGCCGGCACTTTTCTTTTGCACAAGGAAATAATTTGAATAAAACCCAATGAGCTCTTCTTTGGAGCTTACTTTGGAAATTACCTTTTTTGCAGTAGAGTTGTGATTTCTTTGGCTAAAACTTGTGCCTGGACTAGGTGCTTGACTGCTGTCATGCGGAACACTGAGAAAGGGGGAGGACGTCAACAAAACTGAATTCTGTACCCATTTTTTATAGCAGCGAGTACCCACAGATCTGAGTTTGTCTTCTCCCAGCTGTCCAGGCATAGCTGGGAACAGATTGCAGCAACCACCTGAAATTGCTATGAGGTTCCCCCATTGGGGACTGAGCCCCTGGGGGTCCGTATCTTCTGGGGTGCATCCCTAATGGAGGAGCGAGACGGTGCCCCTCGTGTGTGCTGTGACATTTGTCTAGTGGTTTTTGTTCAGTTTCACGTGGGATTTATATAATATTTTTGAGCAACCCTATTTGGATGATCAGATGCTAGTCGCGGGGAGCGCCTGAACTACCTGCCTGCCTTTCATCCACTAAACTCCAGCTTAACTCTGGTGAGGTTCGGCACTCGATTGTTTGTGGTTGGATGGACTCGCGGCAGGCTAGGATTGACTACTCTCGGCTGGATGATTAGCTGCTAGTCGTGGAGAGCACCTGAAAGACCCGCCGCCTGCCTACCTGCCTGCCTTTTATCCACTAAAACATTGGCTTAATCGAGTGAGGCTCGGCACTTGCTGCCTTGTGTTTGAATGGACTGGATTGCAGTGGCCTGAGATGGACTGCTCTCGGCTGGCAGCTGTACTGCTGCATGCTTGTGTGCGGGCGCGTTGGTACACGTGGACATTAAGACCATTAAGACAAAGACCTGGTTGTGGTGGTGTTACAATGAATGAAATGCTCACTGCTCTGGTATGTTACTGCTGTATTAATGTTCTTTGCCATCTCTACCTTGCTTCTTAGGCTCTTGGATATTATATTTGGCTAGTTTTATGGCTCTCTTCTACTCATCTCTGTATTTGCATAATCTGAACTCTTCATATCATCTTCCTGTGGACATATATAATCACTGTGCTTCCTTGGAAATTCTTCGTCATCCTCTATATGTCCACCGAGGATCTCGGCGCAGTTTCTGTAAAGGTGTACAGTTTGTATCCTTGGTTAGCAATTACATTCCAGTAATTTCATCCCGTCGTTCCTCTTCAAAGTCGGGCACAGAGTTACAGCCTGTGACTCCGTTAAATCTCTGTTCAATTTAGTTTCCATCTCCAAATGCTGAAAAAGCTGAGCCGCTGACGGTGAGGATGGGCTTGATAAACACGAGGTCACTATCTAACTAATCATTCATTTTAAATATATAATCTCGAATTTGCTTGACCTTTTATTTGTGACTGAAACATGGCTGAAACGGGATGAATTAACATCTCTCTGTGAAGTTTCTCCAACTGATTTTTTTTTTTTAGCACTCCAAGACTTTCTGGTCATTGCAGGGTTTTTGCTACCATTTAAAAAAAAAAAAAAAATAAAAAAAGTATTATGTGCACTGGTTTCAAGCCTCCGAAATTTTACAAGAATTTCATAGAGTTTCTCTCTAATAATATGTCTCGCTGTGATATGCTGTTGATTCTAGGAGATTTTAAAATTCACCTTTGCTGTCTGTCTAAACCTTTGGTGAAAGAGTTGTTATGCCTCATTGAATCTTTAAATCTGTCACAATTAGTTTATAGCCCTACTCATAATTTGGGGTACACATTGTACCTGGTGTTGTCACATGGTTTTCCTGTAACAAATCTGAGTGATTGATGCTGCTATTTCAGACCATTTGCCAATTGTATTTGAATCTGTCTGTATTTCTCCCACCTCCACTTGCTCTCAGTCTGTAAGTTATTCTCGTTTCATTCAACCTTCCACTACCAGTTTATATTCTATCTACTTAGTACTATCAAGCTAACGTTGTGGATGCTGTCTTCTTTGACAAATTAAACACTGAAGAGATGGTGTAGGTTTTTATTAAATATTAAATTTATTATAGACTTTGTTGCTCCCCTTAATCCCAGGAAAGAGTAAGGGCACCGCCCAGCCTTGGTTAAATGATAACACTCTCTCTCTTAGACAAGAGTGTTGTAAGGCAGAGTGAAAGTGGAAAAGAGAAATACTCCAAGTATCGTATGAATGTTTAACGGCATGCTTAATTAGTTGCCAAAAGTAAGTAAAAGATGCTAAGTCTAACTTCCTCTCCAAACTCATCACTGATAATGCTAACCGTCCGAGAATGCTGTTTAAGACAATTAATTCAGTGCTAAATCCCTTACCAGCTCCTTGTTCCATCTCGGGAAACATGTGAGAACTTTTTACAAAATTTTGATAATAAAGTCTTGGAGATCAAGGCTTCCATTAAGCCATCAACATATGATCCCCCTTTGATTTATTCACCAACAGATTCGCCGACTTGTTTTCATCCAGTTACCTCTGCTCAGCTAGCTGATGTTGTTTCCAAGGCTAAATGCTCCAGCTGTGAGTCTGATGTAATCTCAACTCATCTTTTCAAGGAAGTGTTTGTAACCTTGAGCCTGGCTGTAACAGAAATTATTAAAAGTTCTCTAGCAAATGGAGTTGTACCTGCTCGTTTTAAACATACTGTGGTTCACCCTCTGCTTAAGAAACCCCATCTTGACCCAACTATCCTTAGCAATTGCAGACCTATCTCCAAATGGCCTTTTATTGGCCTATTTCAGTATGTCCAATATTTTAGATACTTTTCAGTCGGGTTTTAGATCAATGCACAGTAAGGAAACTGCGCTGTTGAAGGTCAGCAATGCCCTGTTGCAAGTTCTCAATACTGGTTCGTTTGTGGTGCTTGTCTTGTTGGATTTAAGAGCTGCATTCGATACAATCAATAAAAGTATTCTGTTACATCGGTTGGAAAAGGGTGTGGGTATTCAGTGTGTAGCCCTGCAGTGATTGGCCTCTAACCTCAAAGATAGAACCTTCACAGTGAGCATTGGGAAGTTTTCTTCTTCGTTGGTTCCCCTATTATGCGGTGTGCGACAAGGGTCCATTTCAGGCCCTCTTCTCTTTTCACTTTATATGAGCCATATTTAAGAAATATGATGATCTACCACTGCTATGCTGATGATACACAATTTTATTTATCAGCTAAAACTGACAGTAGTTATCCTTTGGAAGTGCTTTGCAAGTGTTTTGAGGAGATCAAATGTTGGATGGCTAATAGTTTTTGAAATTAAATGAAAGCAAAATAGAAATTCTGATTTTAAGCCGCTCCAGATCTCCATCTGTTTTAATTTAGATTCTCTTTCTGCCAGTGTTCAACCTCATGTAAGAAATCTTGGAGTTACATTTGATTTGTGACAACATTTTGAGAAACAAATCAGTACAGTGGTAAAGGGCAGTTTCTTTCATCTGAGATCAGTTTCTACCCCCAAAAGATTTGGAGACTGTAGTCAAAGCTCTCATAACATCACGCCTGGACTACTGTAATTCCCTATACTGTGGAATGCCTCAAACGGAGATCTCTCGCCTGCAAATTGTCCAAAATGCCACAGCGAGAATTCTTACCGGAACTAAAAAGGGGGATCACATTTCACCCATTTTAGCGACTTTTCATTGGCTTCCTGTAAAGTTTAGAGTCGATTTTAAAATTGCTCTTTTTGTGTACAAGGCTTTATCTGGTGTCACACCAAAATACATTCGTGTCCTTCTGAATCCTTACTCTCTCCACTTAGGTCTAGTAATCAGCTTCTCTTAACTGTCCCACGTTGTCACTGTAAAACTAAGAATGGTCTGGCCTTCTCTACCTTCCTCCTAAACTTTGGAACAGTCTGCCCATAAATGTGAGGTTTGCTCCTCCACCAGCCAGTTTTAAATCGGCTCTTAATCAAAAGCAAGAGAGAACAAATAAGATTTAAGGTAAGTTTAAGTGTTTTATGTTGAAGTTTTCGGATTGTATTATATTTAATGTGTTTGTTTTGTACGTTGCATGTTTTCCTTTAATGCTTTTTTGTTATATGCTCAACGTTTTATTGTACAGCAATGTGGTGCAACTCTGTGAACTTGACTACAGCTTTTGCTGTCATCAAACTGTTAGGGGTATAACAGTTTGACCCGGACCAGATATGGAGAAAGAAAACCAGGAGTCGAGAAATTCAATTAAAGAATCAAAATTTACTGAAGAATAGTTTGCAGTGAAATTGGTAGAGCCAGCGACAAAGTCTCACGAGGAGATCGAAAGCTAACTCGTACCTTACACAAAATCTTACATCAATTATACCATTTGCAAGGACGTACATTCCATTATTTTACTCCTGATTGGCTAAAAGAACATAAAGTCACAACATATAGATAGTTAAATGGCCTATCAACATTAATCAGCGCACTTGTCGTCCGCGCCCGAGATTTACGTCTGAAGTGACCTCGCAGATGGTCGCGGGGCATCTTCGAGTCGGCCTGGTGTGCATCCCTGGGTCCAAAAACTGGGTAGAAGGTCAAACGCACACACAAAACACTGACGAACGACAGTTCTTTTCTGGGCACAAGAGAGCCAGAGCACACATTATCAGGCCATTTGAACCAAAACAGAGATATAAAATATTCACTCCTCGGGCAGAGGAGAGGGTTGAAATAACATACATTTCTTCCCTAAAGAAATAATAAGAGAAAATTACACTTCTACTATTCAGGTGTTATTACATAGGACTTTAAACCATATAATTAGTCATGGAAAGGTAACAATCAAACACAGAATACATCTGGAACACATGTTTAATGCATTCCCCCTGACCCCTCCCCTGAGAGGCTGGAGAGCATCACAAATAAGCTTATCCCCCAAAAGACCTTCAGCCGACGTGCAGGACAGAGAGACTCTGGAATGTTCCTAAAAGAGACTAATTAACATTCAACACACATATGATTCAAAGTATATTTCAATTATGCATAAGAAAATAGAATTGATTATGTGATCATGCATATAGTTAATTCATCACTTTATTAAAGAAGTTAAGCAACAGAATACAGATAGATATTGATATAAAAGGATATATACGTATATATATGTGTTGATATATCTGAAGAGCCAAGGGATTTTGACCCTCACCCTTCAGTCCCCCGTTTTAGACCAATACCGCCACGTCTGGTCTACCAAGTGAGGTCACTACGGAAGGTGGAGTGGTAACGCATGCTTCCCTGACGGGTCACACTTGTCTCTTCGCCTCATTGCGGACATGCTGGATACTAAAAATTCCCAGTCCCCACGCAAAGGCTCTCCCACCTTCCACTCACAACAGGGCATGGATGTTATCCTTCTTAAGTTTCTCTTCCAAGCCTGTCGTCAGTTTTCTCAGTCGGTTCTCCTCCTCGGAAGGGTTCAAGTTACTGCAAGCAGACCTGCATACATAAGAAAAACAGAAACGAACACACATCCACACACACAGACAGAGGACACCCACTCCCAAAAGAGCTCCAAAAGCATATAACACATATTTAACAGCTCCCATGACCAAATCCTCTGACGCAGCCACAAACTCCTCCCGAGCTTCCTCCACATATTCCTCCACTGTTTCCGTCATGTCAGTAAATATTTCTCCTACCGAAAAAGCCAAAACCAATGCTACTGCTATAGCAGACGGAGGTTCCGAATCAGTATACCATGGAGTGCCCTTAGATTTAAGCCATACAGAATTCAAATACTCATAACCTGCAAATGGATCATTAGTTTTTATCTGTTCCAGAAATGCAGTGATAAATTTCTGCCGAGCTGTTTGCGCCTTCAACCGAAGAAAATATTCAGTCTTCTGCTTCAACTCTGCAACACAAAGAGACAGCTCTGCTTCGTTAGCTTTACTCTCACCTTTTCTAGATTTTAACAAATATCGATTAACCATATCCATTCGTATGGAGCATGCACTCATGTTTTCACGAGCTATGTGGTCAGGGATCCAGCTCATTGAACTGAAATCTCCTTCAAACAGGTCAACGCCTCCACTCCTCATCCACCGACCTTTTTGCATAATGAGGGTAGTATCGGGATAATTTGGGGAGTGACCAAACCAATAGGTCACTGTCTCATTTCCGTCCAGGCGATAACAACGATCATTTACCTTTTGGTACATAGTCGAATTAAATTTAGACCCTCAGTTGAATTTAGACATGGGTATTGTACCCATGATGGACGGTTATCGATCTCCTCACAATCCCAATGAGTTGAAACGCATGGAATCTCCCTGTCCAAATTGAAATTTGAATCCACATCAAAAATGATAAAGCGATCAGAATTAAAAATACCAACGAGAGCGGAAGTACCAATCGGATGAAAGCTCGTTTCACTTTCAGTCGTCTCTCACTACGCACTTCTTCTTGAAGAATTAGCAGCTTCAGTATGTCGTCGGATTCAGCCATCTGTAATGATAAAACATTGATTCTAGAATTCTAGAATTTTAACATACATGACAGACATTTAATGATCCCGAGGTAGTAAGTTGTTACACTTTTCAAGTGGTTTCACCTGTGACCAATGTCTCCATACGGTACCCAACACCCCCCTGTCCAGTAGACCAGAGGTGTTAGTGGTCAATACCACCTGATAAGGCCCATCAAATTTCGGACCTAAGGGGGAAACTATCTCCCGCTGTAACATCACACTGTCACCTATTTCAGGCAAAGCAGGCATGTCTTTTTGCTCAACATTATCTCGATCTGCTTGTCGTGTGCTAACACTAACCCGTGTGTCTCGCAGACTGTCATCCAAAGCTTTCAGATAATTTTGTAAAGCGTCTTTCAAAGGCCCGGATGGTCCCTCATGTTGCAAGGGGGCATCCCAGGGCAGCCGCATGTAGCGACCTGTCATTACCTCAAAAGGGCTGAGCTGTGTAGTCTTGTTAGGGCTGGCTCTCATGCTTAACAAAATCGCTGGGACAGCTGCATGCCACCCTTTCCCCCACTCCAACAATCTCTTTCTCAATGAAGTTTTAAGCGTACGATTAATGCGTTCAATAGATCCGCTAGATTGGGGCCTAAATGGAATGTGAAAGTGTTGCCTCACCCCCATCAACTTCATGACATTTTTCATCACCTTCCCAGTAAAATGTGTACCCTGATCTGAATCAATTTGTAAGGGCAAACCCCATCTTGGGAAAACTTCATTCAACATAATCTTGGCGGTTGCATCTGCGGTGCAGTTTCTCAGTGGAAATGCCTCAACCCATCTGGAAAACAGATCAACAATCATTAGAATGTATGTAAAACCTCCACTAGGGGGCAGTGGACCTATGAAATCAATTTGGAGGTGTGTCCTCGGCCCTTGAGGTCCAGGGGCATGTCCTAAGGGAATTTTCAGCTTAGAAGAAGAATTAACCTTAAGGCATACTAGACATCTCTTACAAAAATCATTGCAAGAAGCCCTCAGTCGTGGCCACCACCAGGTTTTGGAAATCATTGCATGTAGTTTTTCAGGACCTGCATGTGCCAAACCATGATACAAAGACATTAGTTCAGTTCTAGCAGAAACAGGACAAACAAAACGCTCATTAAATTTCCACAGTCCTTCTGCATTTTTCTGAGCTCCTAATTTTGTCCATTGTTCTATCTCTTCAGGGTCATCCTCATCATAGAGTTTAAAAATGTCTCTGGGGTTCTCACTCTCCTGAGGAGCAAGAGCCATAACACTCACGCAAGTCTCAGTCCGTGTTGCAGCCTCTCTGGCAGCTGTGTCAGCAGCTTGGTTTCCTGCGGCCTCAGGAGATTTGTCCGTTGCATGTCCAGTGACTTTGATAACTGCTCCTGTTGCAGGAAGATCACAGGCATTCATAAGTTCTTTTACCTGCTGTTGATGAGAGATCGGCAGACCGGCAGTGGTTAGAAATCCTCTGCGTCTCCACACAGGTCCGAAGTCGTGAACAGCACCATATGCATAACGGCTGTCAGTGTAAACATTGACTCGTTTCCCCTGGCCATACTGCAATGCTCGTGTCAATGTGACCAGCTCGGCCACTTGAGCCCCTCCTCCTGAAAGAGAACCACAGTCAACCGTTTCACCATGTTCATTTACAACAGCCCAGCCAGTGAAGCGTTTTCCCTGTTCATGAAAGCTGGAACCATCCACGAACAACTTCATGGCATCAGAAAGTGGTTCAGATTGAAGAGGGCTCTGGCTGTCCGTCTCGATCAGCCGGGCACAGTTGTGTGCAGTTCCTTCTTCTGGAAGTAAGGAGGCAGGGTTGATAGCAGTTTCAATGTCAATATTTATATCCACATTTTTACTCAAGAGAGTGGCCTCCCATTTAGCTCGTCTTTGATTAGAGATAGAGCCTAAACGAGTGTTTGTTAACAGTTTCAGAATCTGGTGTCTAGTGTGCAGTATCACCTTCTGATGAGTCACAATGTCCTCTGTAACCTTTACAGCCCACTCTGCACAGTCGCATATCAACAGGCACGGATGCTGTCCTGCCACTGAAACAGGAATAGGGGCAGAATAATATCCTACCATCCCATAGGAGTTTCTTCCTGGAACCCTTTGACCCAGGGCCGCTGAATAGGATCGAGTTCCCACCCATGTCCATAGATGGAACGGCCTGCTTGCATCGGCATGACGTAATGCTGGGGAGGAAGCAAGAGTTTCTTTGATACTCACAAACGCCTCCTCCATCTCCTCAGTCCAGTCGATCAGCTCCGATCCAGGTTTTCCTCCTTTCAGCGCCTCTGTGAATGGTTTAGAAAGTTCAGTGTATTCAGAAACATACTGGCGGCAATAATTCAAAAGACCCATTACTTGCCTTAGACCAGTAACCGTGTTTGGTTTTGGAAGTTCAATGATAGCTTTAACTCATTCAGGAGTGATGCGTCTGCCGTGCACACCCACAATTTGCCCCAAATAAGTCACTTCAGGCAGTGCTAGCTGTGCTTTCTTCAAGTTCACTTTGAATCCCCCGTTTTGGAGGGCATTCAAAACAGTCTGTACAGCAGTCAAATGTTTGAACTTGGTTGGACTAGCAATTAAAATGTCATCCACATATTGTAGGACAACAGATCTGTCATATTCAAGTTGTTTTCTTACCGGCTCGATGAAGGATGCTAGTACCTGATGAAACAGTGTGGGTGAGTTGCAGAAACCTTGTGGCAAACGACTCCATGTCCATTGGCGACCCCTGCTGGTGAAAGCAAATCTGCCTTGGTCCTCCTTGGCTAGGGGACAAGTCCAAAAACCGTTAGAAATGTCTAAAGCAGTAAAAAAAAACAATGTTCAGATCCTATCTCGAGTAGGATAGTTGCGGGGTTGGCCACCAGAGGGTGCATTTTCTCAGACACTGAATTCAGAGAAGTGTAATCAGTGGTCAAACGCCAGCTCCCATCTGGCTTTTTGACAGGCCACATGGGAGAGTTAGTGGGAGAGGCACAAGGAATCACAATCCCCCGTTTGCATAATTCATCTACAACAGTGTCAGCCCCCTGTCGAGCTTCATTTTTCAAAGGATATTGTCTTTTGGCTTCATGCAAAGGACCTGGGATGCTCAGTGGCTGAATCTGTGCTAAACCACAATCATATTTATCTTTTGCCCATACATCAGGAAATTTGGAAATTATAAACTTCCACTCAGAGCGAGTTTCAGTTAACCTAGCAGGTTCAGCCACTGCACATCTCTGCTCATGGTGGGGGCCACTCTGAGATAAGCGAATTGTTTCATTGCAGCCAAGCACTAGCTTATCTTGAGAAAGCAAAACATCAGCTTCGAGTTCTTTCAGAATGTCAACACCGATTAGAGTCCCTACAGTATTTCTCCCTACCCAAAATTCAGTCCAATATACTTTTTCAGAGTTAGAAATGGTTAGAGGGACAGGAACAGATTTATGATATACATTTGTGCCATTTAGACCTTCTATATACAAAGTTTCAGAAGTGATCTCAAGATCGAGATCTGTAATTGATACAGTCGCGCCCGTGTCAATCAAAATAAGGCATCCTTCACACTCATCATCGGTTAGCTGGAATACAAAATGAAATGTTAAGAAGATTGCTAGAGACTGATCACCTCAGACCACATTTTGACATAAATGCTCCTATACTTTTGCTGTGTTTCACGCCTGCACTTATTTAGCCCAATCTGTTGCTTTAATGCATTCTCTCACAAAGGGGCCCAAATCTGCTCACAGCAGACCACATTCATTTTCATTGTGTTTTTTTTTT
Organism: Xyrauchen texanus; assembly: GCF_025860055.1. Classification (NCBI taxonomy): domain Eukaryota; kingdom Metazoa; phylum Chordata; class Actinopteri; order Cypriniformes; family Catostomidae; genus Xyrauchen; species Xyrauchen texanus. Next base: position 31,886,496 of record NC_068289.1, on the reverse strand, counting down.
TTCAATGAAAGTGAATGGTGACTGAGACTGAACGCTCTTTGGCCTTGATCACTGATAATGTGTCTCAGTGTTCCCTGCTATCAAAATAGAACTGCATTTGTTTTTCTGTCAGGCAAGCTGAGAGCACACACACACACTTTATCCCAGAAAATCTTATCACATTTCACAGTCTCATTTTTCACAGTATTTTCTGCTTTCTCACAAACAGCCTCGAAACCCTTACTCAAACTACACAGATCACAGCCGACTTCCTGCCCAATAATTTTTGCCACTCTATCACGCTGGGCAATCAAACTAGACCATCCGTCCATCATATTTGGAATTGCCTCTTCATGGCTTAAAGGTATACCACCCAGTTTACAAATCCATGAATAGGCAAACACGGATAGATATTTGGCCCTATCAGCGTCTTTTTTGTTCTGCAGCCAGTCAATCTGCTGCATGACTTTTCAATCAGAATCAAACCCCTGACTGACCATTTTCTTAATGAGCTGTGCACATTTCTTTGATTTGAGCTCGTCAGAGCAGAGCTGTTTACAGCGTGTGCCCTCCTCGTTTTGGTCAGAACTACTCAGAAAATTCCCTTTATCAGACATTTTTCTTGGTCACAGTTGAAAATCACTACCGAAAAGATTTTAGCAGCAAATATTTTACGCGGATAAATTAACTATAGCAGCAACAATACTGGATTTCTACCAATTTCACCACAAAGTATTCTTCACAAACATCCTGGTCATATATACTGATCCATACCAATTCGGGTCACAATTTATTTATTTACTTGGGACCGCTCCTGATGCATCCCTGGCAAAACAATCCCTATTGTATTTTTATTTTATTTTATACCTAATATCTGAATCCCTAACTGCCTGATTCACTAAGCTCGGGGTACCCCTATCTGAGGTGGAAGAGATTGAGCAGGTTTACGGTGCCACTGGACCTCCCGTCCAGGGACGCACTCTGCCGGGGTTGGTGCTACACCAATGCCCACCTGGGCCCCCCACAGAGCACGTTTCACTTGCGCTGTTTGCTGTTTTAACCCTTAACAGCTCTCTCAGCGACTTCTTATACTCTCAATAGTATAATTAAATTACTCTTCACATGCCTCGTTGGAGTGAAGCTCTCCCGCTCCCCTTCAAAATCTCTTCCAGTCAGACAGCCCTAACAATTAATAAAAGCTTCCTACCTTGTTTGCTGGTTAAATTACTCTTTGCTGAGATGTCACCACAGAGTGATTGCCCGCATTCTCCACCAAACTGTTAGGGGTATAACAGTTTGACCCGGACCAGATATGGAGAAAGAAAACCAGGAGTCGAGAAATTCAATTAAAGAATCAAAATTTACTGAAGAATAGTTTGCAGTGAAATTGGTAGAGCCAGCGACAAAGTCTCACGAGGAGATCGAAAGCTAACTCGTACCTTACACAAAATCTTACATCAATTATACCATTTGCAAGGACGTACATTCCATTATTTTACTCCTGATTGGCTAAAAGAACATAAAGTCACAACATATAGATAGTTAAATGGCCTATCAACATTAATCAGCGCACTTGTCGTCCGCGCCCAAGATTTACGTCTGAAGTGACCTCGCAGATGGTCGCGGGGCGTCTTCGAGTCGGCCTGGTGTGCATCCCTGGGTCCAAAAACTGGGTAGAAGGTCAAACGCACACACAAAACAATGACGAATGACAGTTCTTCTCTGGGCACAAGAGAGCCAGAGCACACATTATCAGGCCATTTGAACCAAAACAGCGAGATAAAATATTCACTCCTCGGGCAGAGGAGAGGGTTGAAATAACATACATTTCTTCCTTAAAGAAATAATAAGAGAAAATCACACTTCTACTATTCAGGTGTTATTACATAGGACTTTAAACCATATAATTAGTCATGGAAAGGTAACAATCAAACACAGAATACATCTGGAACACATGTTTAACGCATTCCCCCTGACCCCCTCCCCTGAGAGGCTGGAGAGCGTCACAAATAAGCTTATCCCCCAAAAGACCTTCAGCCGACGTGCAGGACAGAGAGACTCTGGAATGTTCCTAAAAGAGACTAATTAACATTCAACACACATATGATTCAAAGTATATTTCAATTATGCATAAGAAAATAGAATTGATTATGTGATCATGCATATAGTTAATTCATCACTTTATTAAAGAAGTTAAGCAACAGAATACAGATAGATATTGATATAAAAGGATATATATATATATGTATTGATATATCTGAAGAGCCAAGGGATTTTGACCCTCACCCTTCAAAACCTTTAAAAATGGTTATTCTGTCTTCTGTCAATCTCCCATGATTCTGTGTGACTGAAGGTAGGAGGCTGAGAAGGTATATATCTGCTAAACATTTGTTTCTTGCATCAAACAGCCAGTTTACCAATCACATTAATTACTTCTAGAGTTTGCATTAGGGCGGAACAAGTAACTTATGCTAGAGAGAGATAGTGGCTTTCGTTCAGCTATGATCCCACATAGGCACTATTTCTTCTTTTTGTTTTTGGCGTCTCGCATTCCATGTGTATGTCGCCACCTACTATTCTATTTAAAATTAAACTTTGATCCTTTGCCCCAACTCTAGATCCATCATGACTGTGTTGTTTAGCTCCTTCAGCTTCCACACAAAGTCCCTCTTGATCCAGATTGAAGTAGTATATTTAGTCTGTTCTATAATACATTTAACTCTTGTGCGTCAATTTAAAAAAAGTCACTCCGAGGTCCTCAGAAGACAAAAACTTCTGTGTCAAAAAAACTGCCATAATAATATTATATATTTATATTATTATGACTTAATTTATTAACCAACATCAGTCTTGAATTATTAACCTAACAATGAAGATTAAGGTATCCCACCACCCATCTGTCTAAAACCCAAAGTGCAATTATTATTATAACTGTTTTAGTATAACCATCGCTAATCTCTTCAGCAAAATGTAAAATTTGTTCTAGCAAATTCATAAAGCACAGATGGTTTTGCAGATCTCAGAATATTACACCCTGCCATTAAAGTAGAAAGGGCTACATTAATGATGTGCTGTAAATATTATTCCAAGTAGTAGAGACATCCTGTTCCCACATTACCACTATGGGCAATATACAGTCAGGTCCATAAATATTGGGACATCGACACAATTCAAATCTTTTGGCTCTATACACCACCACAATGGATTTGAAATGAAACGAGCAAGTTGTGCTTTAACTGCAGACTTTCAGCTTTAATTTGAGGGTATTTACATCCAAATCAGGTGAACGGTGTAGGAATTACAACAGTTTGTATATGTGCCTCCCACTTTTTAAGGGACCAAAAGTAATGGGACAGATTAACAATCATAAATCAAACTTTCACTTTTTAATACTTGGTTGCAAATCCTTTGCAGTCAATTACATTAATTTTCCTCAGACACCATTCACTTTCAATGTATCTTTTTTCCATATTTTGAAAGTGAATGGTGACTGTGGCTAATATTCTGCTTAATTTCTCCTTAATGTTCTATCACAGAAAGTAAATGATGAGTAAATTAGTCATAAATCGCAAAACAAGGAGGGATCATGATACTAGTCTACTAACACGTTCTTCAGGAAATGTAATGGGCTAATAAAATGCAGATTAAAATTATTATGATATTGCTTAATTTTGTATTGCCAGCAAAATCATGGCGAATATATTGTGGATATTCCATTTATTGCCCAGCCCTAATTCTCACTTATTAAAATAACTGGATAGATAACAGACAGGGCTGGACTGGGAAGAGAAATCGGCCTGGGGTTTTAAATAGCAACTGGCCCAAAAGTGCATTTTGTGGTCCGTTCTTCATAATGCGACGGCTCATTTTAGATTGTCGTGGCCCATTCAGCACGTTTCGCGGTCGACTCATCAGCCCGCTCGGTTCTCCCGCTGGCCATTCTGCCCCCTGATCGGCCCCAAAGTGCGTCGGCCCACCTGGAAAATGCCCGGTAGGCCAGATTACCAGTCCAGCCCTCATAACAGATAACAAGGGCTGGTCTCAAACATGAAGGTAAGAGAAAATGTGAAGAGCAGCTTTTGGTGCCACATTCCAAAACTATCCCCTTAATAAGTCATTACTCTGACCACAGGCACTCCCAAATATTCCAAGTTTAGCCTTGCATTGGCTAACTCCGCCTTCTCTTTCTCCTAACAGGGCAGATGTGGGAAAGGATGCAGTTAATCATATTTGATATGATGGCAGGTGGAGGGTGTAGCTCATGAGGATGGTGGTGAGCAAGCATCATCTCCCAGGCATCCACCAGATGGACATTCAGTCCTTTAAACATGGTTCTGAGCACCATATCAAGCTGTTGAGAGAACCAGTCGCTGTTGTATAAGCTGGATTCCGGATCCAGTTTCTGGAGGTTGGCTGTGCGGAGCAGCACCAATGTTGCTGGTTCCCGGTTCAACAGTCGAATCACTGCCCTGCGAATGTGCCGCAGGCGCCGTATGAACACCTGCACTGGGAAAGTGCTGAAATGTGACCAGATGCTAATCAAAATCACTGTGTCTGAGCCCCCTCGTAAGGCATCCAGCTCATTGGAGATATAGTGCATTTCAGCTGCGTAAACAGATGTGAACCGGATCGGCGGGCCATGACAGCGGTACCTTAACAGTATGTTGTCACTGCTGTCTACTGCCATGTGTGGGCCAACATTCTTCGGGCTATGAAAACTGAATTCCTTGAATTCTAAACATAAAACAGAGCAATAAAAGAGAGGGTATATGATATGAAATTAAATATAAGGATGTACAAATACATTTTAGACTTTAAAGGCATAGTTCACTCAATAATACAAATTCAGAGATTTACTCGCCTTAGTGTCGCACCAAACCAGTGTGACTTACTTCTGTGACATGCAAAATGTCATTTTTATTTAATCTTCACAAGGTTAATTGCAATTAGGTAAGTGGAAAGTGACTCTGGTCTTCCAAGCTTGAAAAAGAACAAAAAACCAAACACAACTCAAACAAACCATAAAACAAAAGCAAATGTGATCGATACGACTCATACACATATTTAAAATCAATCAAGCAATATGATCACTTTGTACTTAGAATGGAAAAAAGTCCTTATTTACTCTCAAATCAAATCATATTAATAAAGTAAAGCACTTAAAGGGATAGGTATGTCTTATCTCTGTTGGCCCTTACAATGCAAGCGAATAGTGACCAGACCTTTAAAGCTCAAAAAATCACATAAATGCCACATAAAATTAATCCATGTCACTTTGAAACAGAGAGAAAGTGGATATTTATAGTAAAAAAGGACTTAAATATTGATCTGTTTCTCACCCACACCTTTCATATCACATCCGAAAACAAGGATTAAATCACTGGAGTTTTATGCAGCCTTTATGTGATTTTTGGAGCTACAAAGGTCAATTGCATTGTAAGGACCTACAGAGCTGAGACATATTTCTATAAATCTTCATTGGTGTTCTGAAGAAGAAAGTCAAACACATCTGGAATGGTATGAGGGTAAATAAAAAGATAACTTTATTTTTGGGGGAACTATCCCTTTAAATAAAATATAACCCAAACCTCACTAGTTCTCATCACATCTCTTGACCAATCATCGGTCATGAAGACTTGGAATATAGTGCATGAGTCGTTGCAATCTCTTTTACTGTGGTATAGTGTTTTTTTTTTCCTTTTTGAGCTTGACAGACTGGAGTCACTGCTCATTTACATTTATGCATTTGGCAGACGCTTTTATCCAAAGCGACTTACATTGCACTTATTACAGGGACAATCCCCCCCGGTGCAACCTGTAGTTAAGTGCTCAAGGACACAAAGGTGGTGGCTGTGGGGATCAAACCGCTGATTAACAGTTCAGTGTTTTAGCCCACTATGCCACCACTCCATATGAACCCTGTAAAAATTCACCTTTTGTGTTCCACAAAAGAAAGGTCAAATGGGTTTGGAGTTACTTTAGGGTGAGTAAATAATGACAGAAGTTTCAAACCAAACAAATTGACATCACAAAGTTTGTTGTAATGTTCTGAAGAAGATGTCGAAATGTTAACCACATGGTTTTGGATTAAATTTATTGTTGGAGCAGTGAGTAAGTTTGTGAATTTTTCTTTTCTTTTTTGTTTACTCTGCACCTTACAAAGTTTGTTTTGGTGTACGTGTGTTCTCACACTTTAAAAGCAGTTCCAAAAATATTTCTGACCTGGAACGTTAGCAATGAGATATTCGTACAACTGTCGGACAGTGGAGTCTCCATACATGTACACCATCTTCCCTCTAAGACACTGGGTAATAGCTGAAGAGTCATTAAACTGGCGCATGGTGACACCACTCAATGACCTCCACAATCCTTGGTAGTAATACCCGGAGGGAATGTATTCAAGGTTTTTCTCTTTGATTTGCTCTGGAAGTAAGCAGGCATAATTTAAATGAAAGAAAGAAATGTGAAGAATAAGAAAAGACATGGAATGAGGAAATTTTGTTAACCTGGTTTTGAAAGCATTCAAGTATATTGCAGGCATAATGTTACTGTATTTTGATCACAAAATTAAGATTTTATTCTGCTGAGGAGAAGGACATTTTAATTCTACATGGCAGACAGCTCATGAAATGAAATTCCTACCCAAGAACCATTTATTGAAATAAAATAATTACAATAATTTTGAATTGAAAGAGGGAAAAAACAAAACTAAAAAAACAACATATTTTATTCTGAGGGTCAGAGGGAGGGGGACAAATTGTCATGAAAAACCATGACTATTATTATGTTTACATTGATAAAAAAGTACGAAATGGCTTTTTGTGAGTTGAGTATGATATAATATTTAGCTTTTATAGTCTATAAATTAATACAGTAACATTTGATGAATTGTAACATACTGTATATGTGTCTGAGATAGTCCTCTGTACCTTTAGAAGCAGGTTGAACAATCACATTCTCAATCCCTGCAGCATGTATTGGCATTTTGATATTTATTCCACTAGAAAAAAACAAAATAAGAGTCTCATTCGTGAAGAAAACAATAACTATGTAAAAGAATAGCACCCAAAAGTGAAAATTCTGACATAATTTAATCAACCTAATTTAGTTTCAAACATGTGAGACTTTATTTCTTCTGTAGAAAACAAAAGGAAATGTAAGGCAGAATGACAGCATGCAATTAAAGTGAATGGTGACTGAGGATAACAAACTGCCAAACTCTTCTTTTGGTTTCCACAATAGCAATTTGATACAGGTTTGGACCAATATGAGGGTGAGTAAATTATGACAGTAACTATCCCTTTAAGGATAACATTTATTGAATCACACATAAAAGAACATCATTAATTTGAATAATCTGCAGGTATTATTGACAAACAGAAGACATTCTCTAAGAATATGCATTAGTTCCATGACAAATGCAGACATTTTTGTTACAGCTCACTCACCTTTGGAAGAACTGTGACTCGTACACAGTGAGCAGGTGTTTTTTATAGCCTCCTTTTGAGTGGTTGATTCGTGTTTCACAGTCCAACATTTTGGGCTTATAGCAGTTCCAAGTTTCTCCGGTCTGGGGGTCTGTATAATTGCAAAGCGGCTGCTGATTCACTGACAGACACAGATTACAAACAGTGGTCTCAGAGAGGTACCCTGAGCGGAAAAGGCTCTTGAAAAAGACTCGGTCCGATTGCTCCTCTCTCAGTCGCCTAAGTACCATTATCGCTTCACTTGAGTGAACCATGGTCAGTTCCACCTGTACAACACCAACCCAAAGCAGTGGAAAAAAAACTGTGTAGTTTCCATCTCTGTGGTCATGTACCTGACCTGCCACACCTGCCCTCAGTTCTGGTGTGTGAAGTCGTGCAACTAGGAAGTCTCCTCCGTGTTTTTTAGGCTGACCAATAAAGTTTTGCATCTGTACCTTCGCTACGAGCTGTCCACCCACCTGCAGGTCCCCAGAGTTTTGGATTATATAATAGCTTTGTGCAGGATCACTACTTTGGCGCAAGGGCAACCCTAAGACCAGTGGCTCTGGCCAGGCGATGGATTTGAGAAGATTGCTCTCCTCTCTGGTCTCCTCTGCAGAGGGCTTCTGGCCAAGGTGGACACAGTAAGAGTAGTTGAACTTCTCTGGTAGCACCATTTCTGAGGTCTTCAAGGCAGACTGTATGCTGTTTTGAAGCTGATGGAAGGTAGATACTGTCTGACATGTCCAGTGCTGCAGTGGACAAGATGGCAAGGATTCATTAAATCAAGTCAAGTCATTTTATTCGTATAGAGCTTTTCACAATAAACATATTTTTGATGCAACTTTATAGAAAATTATGCCTTAATGTCTTTAAGCGACTGTTGAAAAGGAAAAACACCATAATATGTTTAGTTAGTAATCGACTAATTAAGTACTCGTTCTGCATCTGCTAGTAGACTATTAAAAACACCACTTGAATAACATAAATACATTTTCCTTTGCACATTTGCCTGTCATGGGCCGCTGTGGAGTATGTGGGTTAAATATCTGAACATGGGGCAGAGTGCATTTTCTAAAAAAACACTTGTTTTTCTGAATAATAACATAGAAAATGATAAAAATGTGATAGCCTTTTATCGAGTGACGAGACATTGCATCACTAAGCTGATGCATATGGGGAGTGCCCATCTACACGACCTAGTTGAAACCTCTCTACAATAACGGCAATTATAATATTGGCTATGACGTTTGAGCCCCAACCTTTTAGGTGTGAAGATGTCTATAAAATCATGCGCACCAACACCATTTCTCCAGAATTTTCTGACTGAGGGACAAAGAGCACATCGCCTGCACCTCAAAGAACTCTGTGTCTAATAGCGCGGCCAGCTTATGCAATGTCTCGTTCCCCTTTTCTCAAGGAACAGAGTTTACGTAGGTAACCAAGACATTCCCTTACAACTCAGTACACTTGACATTGCATCACTAAGCTGACGCATATGAGGAACAGAGTTCCATCACGCCACACTACATGACATAACCTTCCAGAGAGGAAACTTGATGTCGCTGTCCCATGGGATGGCGACCAACATGAGTATGCTGCAAGTGAATGACCCTCATGGTCAGCCAGGAGGGGAACACTCAGAAAGCGCTCTAGACAGAGAGGACTTGTTTTTAGAGAGACGTTATGTCTAGGTTGTAAAACCTTGCAAATATGTTTTTGAGAAGACCATCTTGCTGCAAAACATATGTCTTGTAAGGACTGATGACTAATTGATGAAAATCAGTCCTGAGGACGGATGTGGGATAAGATCTTTTTCTGAGTTAACATTTTCAATGGGCGAGTCATGAGCATTATTTTCAAGCCTCACAGAACTAGAATGGGCAGAAGCCCGCTGTCTTTCTCCAGAATGAGGAAATAACGGCTGTAAATCCCGCTGTTTGTGTCGCAGTCTGTGCACGCAACACCGGCACATCCTGTGGTCGGACCACTGATTGTGCTCGATTGTTGGAAACACCAGCTCTGACACACCCCAGAGCACTTGCCACATATTCGTGCAGTGGGACAGCAGGCTTATATGAAACAACCTCTCGTTCTTTACGAGAAGACTTTATTTCAGCTTGTAACACCAGCGTGTCCTCGGACTGAACCGTAAGACAGAACACCATTGAATCGGGGCGGCAAACTTGCCAATTTAATTGTATAACCATGTTCGATCGTTTTTAGCACCAAGTCAGAATGCCAGTAAGAGCTCGCCATGCATCCGCATAACAGGACAGAGTCATAACATGATATAATGTGCCGCTCACGATTGGAAAGCAGTTGCGCATAATGTGTGGGCTTTGAAGTGGGAAAGATTTGAGAGTCTCGTGCATGTGCAATGAGTGCTGTAGTCTTTTTGCAATCTTTGTATGTTCATTACAAGATATAATGCACCGCTCACCATTGAGAAGTGGTTGTGCATAATGTGTGGGCTTTGAAGCATTTATACAGAAGTATTTTTTACTGAACCATAATTAAAATCATCTTATTTGATATACAGTAACTGATTAGTAAATAAGTGAACAGAATGAATCCACACAGACACACATTAAGCCAAGGTTTAACCGAAAGCTTGAACTGTGTTATTTGGACATTTTCATCCTGCAGTGTGAACTTTATTGATTAACTGAAATGTAATTTTTTTAAATATCCTTACTATTGTGTGTCAGGATCCTGTCATATGTCTAGTCTTGTTTTTTACTTTTGTGGCAGTATCCTGAGACTGTTATTTTGGGATGTTCTGTTCCCTTATGACTCCGTACACTTGATATTGCATCACTAAACTGATGCATATGGGGAGTGTCCTACTACACTACCTAGTTGAAACCTCTTTACAATAATGGCAGTTCTGGCTAAAATGGCTATAAATTATATTTACACTTGCTTTTAGAGAATAGATTTTGAATATAATATATTTTTACTGCACTCGCAGAAGTATAAACAAGTGAAAAAATACACTTATTGTTACGAATGCGTGCAGCAGGAGAAGGCAGACGGGAAGTGCGGATCCAATAGTGGTACTTTATTCATAAACAATAGGAAAAGACACAAACACTGGAACAAAGTAAAGATCCACGAGGGGAAAAAATAAACTAAACACGAGATACATACAACTACTAACGAAGGGCAATGGAACCTCAAACAAATGAACAGACAGCAGGAAACAGGAGCAGGGAACACTGAACTTAAAACATACAACGATCGACGAGGGAAAGGAAAACAAACGGGTTTAAATACACGAGGTGATGGAACTAAACGATAAACAGGTGAAAACAATGAGTGAGTGCTGGCAGGTGGTGAGGGCAAGGAAAGATGGGAAGTGTAGTTTTCTTAGACAAGGACTGGTGAAAACACGGGCCGGACAACACGGAATCATGACATGGAGTGTGACGTGCTGAGTGAAACAGAAAACACGGGGAGGACAACAAGGGATTGTGACACTTATATACAAAATGCACTTATATTTAGGATACATTCTCTTAAAGCAAGTCTAAATATCTTATATGTTACTTTTCAAGTAAATATATCTTGTTTTAATGATTTTTAGACCATATTAAATTAAAGGTCAGGTCAACAGAGAATGGCCAGAATGGTTCGAGCTGACAGAATGGCTATGGTAACTAAGATAACCACTCTGTACAATTGTAGTAAGCAGAAGAGCATCTGAGAATGCACAACACATCAAACCTTGAGGCAGATGGGCAACAACAGCAGAAGACCATGTTGGGTACTTTATTAGGACCCTAGAGTTCCAAATAAAATGCTCAGTAAGTGTAGCCCCAGTTACGCTCTTATTTCTATAAATTCCTGATAAATGTATCACTTAGTATTTTTATAATATCACTTTAATATTACTTGCTAATAAATATTAAAAATCCAAAATACAAGTTATAGACTTCTACTCACTTCCAATGAGGTGATATTCCGCAGCAGGAATATGAGTCCTATCAGTGCCAACATAGTAAAGAAAGGGAAATATTTGGGCAGGATTCTCTCCATGGTTTCCTCTCTGTCTTCCTCCTGCCAGTACTACAGTAGGCCTTGGCTGGCTATAACCATCAACTAATCAATAAGACAAAAAAGTATGGTGAGATGAGGCGTATGAAAAGACAAATAAAAAAAAGATTTCATAGAATCAGAATCAGAATCAGAAAAAGCTTTATTGCCAAGTACATTTTTCAAGCATACAAGGAATTTGTTGTGGTGTTGTAGGTGCGTTCACACAGTCTCTAAATATATGAACAAGTGGCTGCCTTCTCAGAATATGAAAAGTCATGTTATCATTGCCAAAATGTAGAACGCAATTTTATACACTGGTGGCCAAAAGTTTGGAATAATGCACAGATTTAGCTGTTTTGTAACAAAATTGTTACTTTACATTAAACTGATCACAAAATATAGTCAGGACATTACTAATGTAAAATACAGCACCATCACTATTTGAAAAATGTAATTTCTAGAAATCTAGACAGGTCCCATTTACAGCAGCCATTGCCTCAACACCTTATCCTAGAGTAATCATGCTAAATTGCTCATTTGATACTAGAAAATTACTTTCCATTATATCAAACACAGTTGAAAGATAATTGGTTTATTAAATGAAGCTTAACATTTTCTTTGTGTTTGTTTTTGAGTTGCTACAGTATGTAATAGACTGGCATGTCTTAAGGTCAATATTAGGTCAAAAATGGCAAAAAAGAAACAGCTTTCTCTAGAAACTCATCATTCAATCATTGTTTTGAGGAATGAAAGCTATACAATGCTTGAAATTGCCAAAAAAGATTTCATGCAAAGGTATACACTATAGTCTTTATAGACAAAGGTCAACTAGCTCTAACCAGGACAGAGTGAGATGTTGAAGGCCAGATGTACAACTAAACAAGAGAATAAGTACATCAGAAACTCTAGTTTGAGAAATAGATGCTTCACATGTCCTCAGCTGACAGCTTCATTGAATTCTACCCGCTCAACACCAGTTTCATGTACAACAGTAAAGAGAAGACTCAGGGGTGCAGGCCTTATGGGAAGAATTGCCAAGAAAAAACACTTTTGAAACAGAAAATCTAAAAGAAAAGGTTAGAGAAACCCTGGATGAACAAGGAAGTCAGACTCCTGCTGAAGACACGTGATGCTGCTTTCAGATCTGGCGACAGTGAAGCCTACACTTCATCCAGGGCCAATCTGAAGGGGGGAATTAAAGCAGCCAAACACAATTACAAACTGCTGATTGAGGACAATTTTATGAACAATGACCCCCAATGTATGTGGACAGGCATCCATGCCCTCACAGACTACAAACCAGAAAACAGCACCCACCCAACCAGTAATGCCACCCTCCCAGACGAACTGAACACCTTTTATGCTCGCTTTGATCATGGAAACACAGAACCACCCATAAAAGCTGAGCTACCACCTAATGATCTGCCACTCATATTTTCCTCCAGTGACGTGTGCTCCACCCTGAGCAGAGTGAATGCACATAAAGCTGCTGGCCCTGATGGCATCCCGGGCCGAGTACTCAGGGCCTGCGCAGAACAGCTAGCTGATGTCTTCACCAACATTTTCAACCTCTCCTTGGCCCAGGCCATTGTCCCCACCTGCTTCAAAACAGCCACCATTGTACCAGTACCAAAACATGCTGCCGCAGTGGCCCTCAACGACTTCCGCCCCATTGCTCTTACTGCCATCATAGCAAACTGTTTTGAGAGGCTGGTCCTCTCCCACCTGAAAACATATCTGCCCCTAACACTGGACACATATCAGTGTCACACATGCTATGATCAGTGGCTTATGATATGATTGGTTAAGCTCGCATCTGATTGGCTAAAGAGTACGACAGACCCACGTGGGAAGAGATCTCTGCCAGTAAAGTCTCAAAAACACACACACACACAAATCCGAGGGGATTCACACGTGAATGACGATTTGCACATTCAGATTCATGGATACACTCGTATATTTTAAACATTCGAAACTTTTTGCGACTAGTTGTATATCTATGAAGTATGTTTTGCGTTTGTAAAATGTATTTTACGTAGGGATACTTTTATTTTGCGCATGTGAATAGCTTTTTGTGAATATATATTTTTTTAACGCACGTGATTTTTTTTTTTTGTGTACGTGAATTAGGTTTCATGCATGTGAAAATGTCTACGCATGTGTGAATCATTTTTTGTGCGTGAATTATTAATGAGATTGATTTGGCTCCATAGTTTAAGTTTACATTTTTTTTTAAAAATTGTAATAGTAATTTTTTACGTTATTAATGTCCTGACTATAAATTGTGATCAGTTGAATGCCACTTTTGTGAATAAAAGTAAAAATTTCTTTCCATAAGAGCAAAATCTGTACATTATTCCAAACTTTTGGCCGCCAGTTTATATAATTTTCAAGATACTGTAAAGTAACAACACATTATGCAGGCTACAAACCAGTAGCAGATAAGTTGCAAAGCAAGATTGGTCTTACAGGGTTTTTGTTTTTTGGTGACTTGATCCCAACATCTAACACAAAGTAATATAAAATATACAATACAACTGAAATACAGTACAGTACAAAACACAGTTTTGGTGTATTTTATACAGATGAAACAGAAGCGAAATAGAGTTAGAATAAACAATGTTACTTAAAGATACAATAATGGAATAAATGTTGGTTGATGTTGGATATTTATCAGACATTAAGACTCATAAACTTTAAGAAATAAATCATACAAATGGATTTGTTTGAAATGCATTGTGTTACGAATGGGCAGCGAAGGCAGACGAGGAGATGCAGATCCAAGTGCAGTTCAACTTTATTGAGGAAACAGACAAGGCAGGTACACGGAAAACTCGGGAACAAAGGAAAAACCCTCAATGGGGAAATAAACACAAGACTGAGAAAACAGGCAGGGAACACATACCAGGCTAACAACATTCAACGATAGACACCGACTGAACAAACAGACAGGGTTTAAATACACGGACATGGGAAGACAGGAACCAATGAACAAACAGAACTCAAACAAGATAACAAGGGGATAAACAGAAACCAGTGGCAAATTAACGAGGGCAGGTGAAAACAATGAATGAGAACACGAACGCTAACAGGGAGACTGTGGAGTTAAACAAGGGACAAAAGTGAAAACTACGGAATACAAAAGTGACAAAAATGACAACCAAGGGGTAACAGTGAGAACAAGACGAGGTAACCCTAACAGAGCCCCCCCTCAAGGAGCGGATTCCAGATGCTCAAAAGTGACAGAACAAAAAACAGGAAGAACAAATGTCCATTGACTGGGGGGGAAGCTTGTGGTGGGCAGACAGACCAAGGGGAGCAACAAAGGGCAGACAGGCAGTCCAGGGGGCAACGAGGGGCAGACAGGCAGTCCAGGGGGCAACGAGGGGCAGACAGGCAGTCCAGGGGGCAACAAGGGGCAGACAGGCAGTCCAGGGGGCAACAAGGGGCAGACAAGGAAAAGGGACCGGTTCGGTGGGCCTGGGAGGTGGCCACAGGACAGGGACAGGTCGAGGAGGCCTGGGAGACGGCCACAAGATGGGGACAGGTCGAGGAGGCCTGGGAGGTGGCCTTCGGACAGGGACAGGTCTAGGTGGTCTGGGAGATGGCCGCAGAGCAGGGGCCGGCCCAGGGGACCTGGGAGGAGGCCATCGGACAGGGACAGGTCCCGGAGGTGGAGCCGTAGGAGGCTCGGGAGGCGGAGCCGCAGGAGACGGAGCCGTAGGAGGCTCGGGAGGCAGAGCCATGGGAGGCGGAGCCGTAGGAGGCTGAGCCATAGGAGGCGGAGCTCTGGAAAGCTCGAGAGGAGCCCTGGAAGACTCGGTAGGCAAAGCTCTGGGAAGCTCGGAAGGCGGAGCTCCGGAAAGCTCGGGAGGCTCGGAAGGCAGAGCTCTGGAAAGCTCGAGAGAAGCCCTGGAAGACTCGGTAGGCGAAGCTCTGGGAAGCTCGGAAGGCGGAGCTCTGGAAAGCTCGGGAGGTTCGGAAGGCGGAGCTCTGGAAAGCTCGGAAGGTGGAGCTCTAGAAAGCTCGGAAGGCGGAGCTCTGGAAAGCTCGGGAGGCTCGGAAGGCAGAGCTCTGGAAAGCTCGGAAGGCGCTGGTTCTGGGACGGTCATGGCTGATGGCGCTGGCTCTTGGAAGGTCAAGGCTACTGGTGCTGGCTCTTGGACGGTCATGGCTACTGGCTCTGGCTCTTGGACGGTCATGGCTACTGGCTCTGGCTCTTGGACGGTCATGGCTACTGGCGCTGGCTCAGGGACGGTCGAGGCTACAGGCGCTGGCTCAGGGACGGTCGAGGCTACAGGCGCTGGCTCAGAGACGGTCGAGGCTACAGGCGCTGGCTCGGGGACGGTCGAGGCTACAGGCGCTGGCTCACTGACCTCTGAGGCGACAGGCACTGGTTCACTGACTTCTGAGGTGACAGGCTCGCTCACAGTGACATGTGTAGGTGCAGGCTCTCTCACGGTGACATGCGTAGGCTCGCTCACAGTGACATGCGTAGGCGCTGGCTCGCTCACCGTGACAGACGTGGGCGCTAGCTCGCTCACAGTGAAAGGCGTGGGCTCTGGCTCGAAGACCGGGGCAGGCGTGGGCCAGAGGGCGGAAGCCCGTCTTCTCTCCCTTCTCCGGGCAGATGAAGAGGGCCGTGCTGGCCCGTGGAAGGCGACTGACGTGAGGGTGACCTCGTTGACAGGTGGAGTTGGTGTTACAGGGGGTGCCGGGGGTGGCTGAAGAGACTCCACTGTGGACGGTGAGGAAGGGTCCTTCTCAGCAGCGCGAACGGTGAGTCGCACACCCGTAGGGTCGCCACCAGGAAGTCGCGGAGGGTCCAGTCAGGCGTCGCCGGTGGTAGCCGCTCCTTCAGTGCGGGGTGCAGATTGCCCCTGAAGAAGACCACTAGAGAGGAGTCCGGGAAATCCGAAATACTCGCCAGCTTAAGGAAGTTGCGGATGTGGTCCTCTATAGGGCGGTCTTCTTGTTTCAGGCAGAGCAGGTGGAAGTTTGCTCGCTGAACCGCTGGATCCATGGTTGGTCTATCGTTCTGTTACGAATGGGCAGCGAAGGCAGACGAGGAGATGCGGATCCAAGTGCAGTTCAACTTTATTGAGGAAACAGACAAGGCAGGTACACGGAAAACTCGGGAACAAAGGAAAAACCCTCAATGGGGAAATAAACACAAGACTGAGAAAACAGGCAGGGAACACATACCAGGCTAACAACATTCAACGATAGACACCGACTGAACAAACAGACAGGGTTTAAATACACGGACATGGGAAGACAGGAACCAATGAACAAACAGAACTCAAACAAGATAACAAGGGGATAAACAGAAACCAGTGGCAAATTAACGAGGGCAGGTGAAAACAATGAATGAGAACACGAACGCTAACAGGGAGACTGTGGAGTTAAACAAGGGACAAAAGTGAAAACTACGGAATACAAAAGTGACAAAAATGACAACCAAGGGGTAACAGTGAGAACAAGACGAGGTAACCCTAACACATTGGAATGTAGAACACTCATTGCAATTTATTATTGTTAATTCACTTTGATGTATTGCTACTAGTTATAATATAGTTATTGAATACAATAGGGTCCATCTACAAAGTACAAAACGGAGAGAAAAACATTCGTCATCAAAATCAGCACAAAATAAAAAAATAAGAGCAAACTGAGCACCATGTTCCCACCAAGAGCCATCCAAATTCTACAAATAACTGCCCCATTTCCGGGCAAACAAATCCAAATCACCCCATCTTCCCAATGACACCTCCTCATAAGCTGCCACCTTTCATATCTCTGTGCACTACTCTGGATTTGGGGGCACACCAGCTTTAAAGTTTCTCATTAAACTATTATTTATATTGTCAAGTCGGTTCTCGCCTCCTCCTTGCCCGACTAAATCCCTTTACACTGGTGCCGAAATCCGGGAAGGAGGAGGGATGCCTGTCGCGGAGTCCTCGACACTGGCATCCACCCGGGGGAGCACCGCTGCCATCCGCCGGGGGATGGAGTAGCCCGACCACCCGGACATGGTGAATTGCCGCCGTCCGCGAGGCGAGTGGGGACTGGACTCCCCGAACGCCTGGAGCGATGGAGCCGCTGCCAGGGGCGGAGGAGAGCCCTGCCATCCCCCAGAAACGCGGAGGTGTCGAAAGAATACTGCCATCCGCGAGGGGAAGAGGGAAGTGACTTCCCGACCGCCTGAAGCGGTAGGGCCGCTGGGGCGGAGGAGTGTCCCCAAGAGTCGCTGGGAACGCGAAAGGGGGTTCTGTCCGCTGGGGGTCGTGGGTCTGACTCCGGTCCGCCCGGGGAAGAGCGGCTGTCCTCCGCCTGAGAGGGTGGAGGAGTGATCGGGGACCATTCGACAGTGTATAAGAGAACCGGCGAGTACGATTTTTTTTTTCTTCATCTCTCTCTCTCTCTCTCTCTCACTGCTGCTCCACATTGGCCTTTTCCCTCTCTTTTAAATGTTAGTGTTTTTTAGTGTTCAAATAACAGGAGATGCCATAACCATTGCGTTATTAAGTTGAAGTTCAGTTTTGGTGATGTTGCATTGTGTTCCATTTAACTGCTCTCTGTCTAGCTTTTTGAAACACTCACCTGCTGTACACTGCCACACGCGCCTGGTGTGTATGTGTGTCCCCAAATGTTTGCTCTTGTGAGGAAAGCCGAGTTGCTCTGTATTGTTGTTGCTGTGATTCATGAAGCGTTCCAATCAACTCACAGAGTCTGAATTTCCACCTTTCAACTGAGGAAAGTGCAAATGAATGACACTTCATATCAGATATCTAACTTGGAAACTCAAGCAGAAATCATTATTAATTTAGTTGAGATGCAGGTGTGTGTTACGTCACACATGGCAGGGAGGTATATTCAGTGACAATCATTCACTTTTATTAAATAATATCCATTAACGAGTCAAAGTTCTTATATTAAATTATAATAAAGCATGTATAGCAAACGTTTTGCTGAGACAGGTTTTCAAAACACGGTTAATTACACTCTCTTTGTTTTGATTATTGTAACGACAGCATTGCAGAGTCGTATCACTTTGTTTGCCACGTAAGGCTGGGTGATATGGCAAAAAATATTATCACGATTTTCTTTTTCATATCATTTGATATCGATATTTATCACGATATTGAATCACATTTGCACATTGCAAATTTTTTTGAATTTCCAAAAAAAGAAGAGAAAAAAAATTCCTAAAAAGTCTAAATAGTCTTTACAAAACTGCATTGGGGGCCCAGACAACACCAATGCAGTAGTGTCTGAGGGATCTTCTATGAAAATATAGAGTTTATCAATTGAGTGCAGTTGGATATGAATGTTATAAGATTATCTGTTCATTTTGAATCATAATGACAGTATACAGTCAGGTCCATAAATATTGGGACATCGACACTGTTATGGATAGAGACAGAGGCAAATGGGAGGTGTGGATCCAAATGCGGAACTTTATTGTAAACAACTAAAAATAACACAAAACACAGGAACAAAAGAAAATATCCACGATGGGAAAACGGAGACTAAACCTAACTAAAAATAACACAAAACACAGGAACAAAGGAAAACATCCACAAAGGGAAAACAGAGACTAAACCTTGACAGAACATGGAGACATCTATGAAGGGCACAGGAACCTCGAACGAGTAAGTGATAATAGGGAACAGGGCAGGAAACAAGAACTAACACATACAACGATCGACAAACAAACAGAGGAAAGGCAGGGTTTAAATACACAAAGGAACAAACAAGGGAATGAGGGACACCTGGAGGAAACAATCAAGGGAACACCAATCATAAAAATGAACTACAAAAGGACTACAGAAAACCAAACAGGAAACAGGAACTAAACTAAACTTCAACATAAAAGCACAAAAAAAAACAATGAACATGACAGAATCCCCCCTCAAAGGATTGGATTCCAGACGATCCTAAAACAAAAGAACAAAAGACAAAAACCCACAAAAACAACATGAGGGCACCAGGGGCAAACAGACAGTCCAAGTGGGCACAAGGGGCAGACAGACAGACCAGGGGGGCACAACGGGCAGACAGACAGACCAAGGGGGCACAAGGGGCAGGCAGGAAGTCCAGGGGGGCACAGAGAACAAGACAGGCAGGCCACGGAGACGCAAGGGGCCGACAGGCGGTCCACGGGGTTATGTGACGGGGACCGGGTCATGTGGTCTGGGGGGCGTCCACCGAGCAGGGACAGGGCTAGGACCGGTTTGGGTGGCCTGGGAGTGGCCACTGGGGAAGCAGGTGGAGCCGTGTGATGCGGGGCCAAGGAGGACCTCTGAGGCGGAGCAATGGAAGACTTGGGTGGCGGCGCCGAAGGAAGCGTAGGCAGGGCCGCAGGAGACCCTGGGGGCGGAGCCGAGGGAAGCTTAGGAGGCGGAGCCAAGGGAGGCTCAGGAGGCGGAGCTGAAGAAGGTTTCGGGGCGGAGCTGAGGAAGGCTTCGGGGGCGGAGCTGAGGAGGGCTTCGGGGGCGGAGCCGGGAGAGGCGTGGGAGGCGAAGCTGTAGGAGACTCGGAGGCGGCGCCGAAGGAGGCATAGGCAGGGCCGTGGAAGGCTCAGGAGGCGGAACCATGGAAAGCTCAGGAGGCGGAGCCGTGGGAGGCGGAACCATGGAAAGCTCTGGGGGCTCAGGAGGCGGAGCTGAGGGAGGTGGCGCCGTAGGAGGTTCTAGAGGCGGAGGCCTGGAAGGCTCTGGAGGCAGAGCCGAGGGAGGTGGTGCCGTAGGAGGTTCTAGAGGCGGAGGCCTGGAGGACTCTGGAGGCGGAGCCCTGAGCGGCTCGAGGGCCTCGAGTGGCGGAGCCCTGGAAGGCTCGAGAGGCTTGAGGGGCGGAGCCCTGGGAGGCTCGAGAGACTCGAGGGGTGGAGCCTTGGGAGGCTCGAGGGGCAGAGCCCTGGAAGACGCGAGTGACTTGAGGGACGGAGCCCTGGGAGGCTCGGGAGGCCGAGCCCTGGAAGGCTCGAGAGACTCGAGGGGTGGAGCCTTGGGAGGCTCGAGGGGCAGAGCCCTGGAAGACGCGAGTGACTTGAGGGACGGAGCCCTGGGAGGCTCGGGAGGCCGAGCCCTGGAAGGCTCGAGAGGCTTGAGAGGCCGAGTCCTAGGAGGCTCAAGAGACTCGAGGGGTGGAGCCTTGGGAGGCTCGAGAGGCTTGAGGGGCGGAGCCCTGGAAGACTCGAGTGACTTGAGGGGAGGAGCCCTGGGAGGCTCGGGAGGCCGAGCCCTGGAAGGCTCGAGAGGCTTGAGAGGCGGAGCCCTGGAAGTGTCGAGAGGCTCGAGAGGCGGAGCCCTGGATGGCTCGAGAGACTCGAGAGGCGGAGCCCTGGATGGCTCGAGAGACTCGAGAGGCGGAGCCCTGGATGGCTCGAGAGACTCGAGAGGCCGGACCCCTGGATGGCTCGAGAGACTCGAGAGGTGGAGCCCTGGAAGGCTCAAGAGACTCGAGGGGTGGAGCCCTGGAAGACTCGAGTGACTTGAGGGGCGGAGCCCTGGGAGGCTCGAGAGGCTTGAGGGGCGGAGCCCTGGAAGTGTCGAGAGGCTTGAGAGGCGGAGCCCTGGAAGGCTCGAGAGACTTGAGAGGCGGAGCCCTGGATGGCTCGAGAGACTCGAGAGGCGGAGCCCTGGATGGCTCGAGAGACTCGAGAGGCGGAGCCCTGGAAGGCTCGAGAGACTCGAGGGGTGGAGCCTTGGGAGGCTCGAGAGGCTTGAGGGGCGGAGCCCTGGAAGACTCAAGTGACTTGAGGGGTGGAGCCCTGGGAGGCTCGAGAGGCTTGAGGGGCGGAGCCCTGGAAGACTCTAGTGACTTGAGGGGTGGAGCCCTGGAAGGCTCGAGAGGCGGAGCCCTGGAAAACTCAAGTGACTTGAGGGGAGGAGCCCTGGGAGGCTCGGGAGGCCGAGCCCTGGAAGGCTCGAGAGGCTCGAGAGGCTTGAGAGGCGGAGCCCTGGAAGTGTCGAGAGGCTTGAGAGGTGGAGCCCTGGAAGGCTCGAGAGGCTTGAGAGGCGGAGCCCTGGATGGCTCGAGAGACTCGAGAGGTGGGGCCCTGGATGGCTCGAGAGACTTGAGAGGCGGAGCCCTGGAAAGCTCGAGAGACTCGAGGGGTGGTGATGTCTATGCGTTCCAGACTTCAGGCTGTAATTGACTGCAAAGGATTTGCAACCAAGTATTAAAAAGTGAAAGTTTGATTTATGATTGTTCATCTGTCCCATTACTTTTGGTCCCTTAAAAAGTGGGAGGCACACATACAAACTGTTGTAATTCCTACACCGTTCACCTGATTTGGATGTAAATACCCTCAAATTAAAGCTGAAAGTCTGCAGTTAAAGCACATCTTGTTCATTTCATTTCAAATCCATTCTGGTGGTGTATAGAGCCAAAAAGATTAGCATTGTGTCGATGTCCCAATATTTATGGACCTGACTGTATATATATATATTTTTACATTAAAATTATTTTCATATTTCTTTACATACAGATATCCAAGTATGGGGGCATAGAAGCCCTTGTGACTGAGGAATGATACTGAATGGGGGTTCAGGGGTATCTCCAGAGAGAAACCTTTGAAAATATAAAAGTCTAGTAAAAGACTTTACTCTAGAAAAAGTACAAACTAGTAATTGTTTTGTCTTTCATCCTTGTCAGAGATGATAACATCTGAATAATTTCACAAAATTAGAACAGAAATCTATTTGTTTATTATTAAAGGCTTGGAACATGCTGATTAATAAAACTAAATTTAGAAAGAAAAAACGTTATGGTCTAAAGGTGCTCTGGAAACACGATATTCAAGAAAACAGCGCAGATAGATCAGATAAGAAACGACAAGAAAGCCAAACTGCTAGTGTTTTTAGCAACACGCATGTCTAGATGTAGAACAAAGCCTAAATATCGAAAATTATTCAAAAGCTTATCATCGATATCGTGGAGTTTTTTATCACGATGAATATTGATATTGTTTTACCGCCCAGCCCTATGTACTCCTCAAAGTCTCAACGTAATCAATCTCAAAATTAAAAATAAGCTCCCTCTTTGACACGTTTGTGTTTAGTTGTCAGGTAATTGGAGTTTGAATTATGTGAAAAGTCACATCATGCGTGATAACTATCGATCATCATTTTCATAATCGATCGTTGCTGCTACGTCTGAGTACCCATGTCCTTGAGTACTCGAGCCCATCCCTAGTTTCATCTTCATCAGTAGACAAATATGTGGAACAATAAAGATCAAGAGAGATCTCTTTACAGTAGAGATGCACTGATTGCAATTTTCTTGGCCGATTTCGATTTCCGATTTTTTGCAAGTGTGACCTGCCGATACCGATTTTACCGATTCCGATTTTCTTTCTAAGAACTATTAACACATATACAAACAAAATCTACCTTTCTTCAATGCTAAATTTTATTTTCATAATAAAATAAATTATTAAACATTACAATTTCCCCCAAACTGCACTAAGTTACAGGATCTTCTCTCACTTAAACAACTCTCAAAATAAAGTGCTCTGTGACTAGAAAGAGGTAGAAATAACAATTAACTGCAAATAAGTTGCTTTATATAACAGATGTCATTTTCTACTATTTTTATAAATGGACCTTTTTCTCTTTATTACTTGTCTAACAAAACAATTCCAAAGATCTGAAAAACTGAAGTGTCCAATACGCTCAACTTACGTTAGATGTCGAAATATCAGTTGTAAAACTGATCACTGGTTTGGGAACGGCTTGTAACTTCATACCTGTCAACACTCCCGTTTTTCCCGGGAGTCTACCGTTTTGTTATTTCTCCCAAAAAAACTCCCGTAATTTGTATGGCCCAAACCACGTTATATGAATAATCACATTAATATATTTTTTCAAGGTGGTCCAGTTGCCAGATCTTGAATGAAACGCATCCTACTCACACAATCGACACATCATAAAAATTACAAATCATGTATGACCACAATCTGGCAACCTACAACCCAGTTGCGCTGTTGATATCTGCGCAGGCAGTAGACGCGGGATGTTAAATCAAGCATCACTGGTAGATGGGAGGAGAAGACTCAGCTGGTGCTCCGGTGATAAAAAAAAAAATATACATGTACATTTAACAACAGCTGGATGGAAGAATTTAATTTCACATCCCGAAGCCATAACGACTATGCCCACACCTTTTGCAATGTGTGTCGCACTGATTTTAATATCGGACACGGTGGGAAAAATTACGTTACTCAGCACTTTAAATCAAACCGGCATAATTTGTATGTATTTAGCCTGCCTCTGCCATCCAGCACCCCACTTCCCCTCTCCCGGATTTGTGTACCCAAATGTTGACAGATAACAGGCTGTGTGTGTGACATGATACGAGATTAAACAACTAGGGCAACGTGACGTCGGAAAGTACCTCCTACTCTGTATCGAGGAAATGTATCAGATTTCTGAACCTTCTATCCTCAACTATGGAGAACAGCTGGTCATCCAGGACCATGAATTCCATAATTTTCCTCGTAATTGCTTTGGTATTTTCGCTGCTCATACCAAGGAATGATAGGAGAGGCTGCTGACTTGTGACTGGCTCTGAGCTCTGGCTAGCTTTAGCCATTTTCACTTTTTAGCTTCTTTTTTAAAATGGGCATTTTCAGCTGGTTGATGGTGTTATACATTTCTAATTAGGTTTGTTGATCCGAAAGTTATTGTTGTGGTTCCCCCATGGTTTACTTTGCCCTTACAATTATTATACATTTTGAACTTTATGTGTTCTTCACTCACACAGTGAAGATCTTCCACGCCAATGACATGTTTAAGTGCGGCTGTGACGATATCGCCTGTGCCACTGGCAACAAAACGGACCGGCTTGGAATCGGAAAGACGTGAGGCTGTCGTCTGAGGACATCAGACGACATGCCTTGGATCTCTTGATGAATGAAGTATGCTGTATGATCCGGCCCCAAAGAACCGCCTTAAGTGCCTCCCAAGCCATGCCCACTGAAGATACTGAACACCAGTTAGTCTCCATATAAACATTGATTTCAATCTTTAACATTTGTTGGAAATAAAATTAAAAAAATTAAAGCACCAACTATTTGATTTATTTTTCTCTGTATGTGGCAACACTTCTAAACTCACCAGGGTGTGATCTGAGACTAAGATGTTTCCAACTGAACAATCAACAACAGATGAAATGAGGGAATATATATATATATATATATATATATATATATATATATATATATATATATATATATATATATATATAAATCGATTCTAGAATAAATCTTATGGACTGATGAAAAAAATGTACAGTCCCTATCAGATGGGCTCAAACGTCACCAAATGTTTCCAAGACCAAGATTTTCACACATCCTGTGAAGCATCAGTGTTGCTCTAGGGGGCTTACACACTTTTGTTTTACTATGATAAAGGACTGAGTCCAACAGTAGATTAAAGTCTCCTCCCAATATTATATCATAAGTGGTGCCAGCAGCTTGCAACATCCCTTCGAGATCAATAAAAAAGTCATGATCATCAACGTTAGGTGCGTAAATATTAGCCAAGACCAACCTTTTCCCCTGAATTTCTGCTAAAACGATAATGATTCTCCATAATTTATCTTCACTCTGTTTGAGATGTAAATGTTTATATATCAATATAATGACTCCCCCTGTTCTTACTTGAGCCAGCACTAAAGAAAACATGTCCACCCCATATCTTCCCAAAATGCTCAGCTTCCTGTGAGGAAAGATGTGTTTCTTGAAGGAACACTATATCACATTTCTTACGCTTAAGAAAATAAATAACCTTCCTTATTTTTATGGGGTGCCCTAACCCATTCACATTCCACGTGGCGAAAGATAACCCACTCATATTAACATTTTACATTTTTATATAATAGAAAAAATAAATTGTGTGACAAAAACAAGATTATACATACCACATTCCAACATTAGTGCAACAATCAAACCCTGAACCAAACAAACATAAAAATAAAAATGTGCGCATTGACCCCGTGAACGACACCGCCAAACGGCATCAATCACTCTAAACTCAAAAGGTCCATGTACACTTATGAGAGCCCCCACGAAAACTTTGCCATCAGATTGCTCAAGTCCGGTGCTTCTGCACAAATTTTGTAAGGCAAAATTACATAATAGAAGATTCTTTGTAAAACAAACCCAGCCAATAGGCAGAGTAAACAAAAAATTTGTAGATTAATTCACAGAACTCGAAGTCTCGAAGGTATGATCATCCACAAAACAAATTCCAACCAATATAAAGCCATTCAGTTTCCTCAGACAGACAAACAAGTGTTCAGTAAGCCAGCTGTTTATTAGTGCAGCAGATTATGTAATCATTCCAATGTCGTGCAAAAATACTCCACAAAACAAACTCCAGCAAACAGGAAAGGAATGAACAGATTCATCCACAACTGTTCCGAAGCAGTTCCATTCCACAAATCAAACTCCAGCTGCTAGGCGGAACCAGCACAAAAAAAACAAAACAGGCATCCCGGTTCCTCAGATGGTCAAGAGTCAAATACACCATCACTTCCTCAGTCCATCGATTTTATAAAAGACATCCTTTTTGTGGGCATGTAGATACACTGTATTTTGCACCCATACCCAGCATCCACTCTCAATCTGGCCGGGAACACCAGTGTAAAAGTTTCTTGAAGGAGAAGTGTTATTCCACAAAACAAACTGCAGCCGCTAAGCGGAACCAACACAAACAGAAACAAAAATGGCGCACAGCTTCCTCAGACAATCGAGTGTATGTTCAGCGAATCAATCCACACACATAAGAAACACCAAATGGCTTCCTCAGTCCAATGTATTTATGAAGGATTGTGTTTGTTTGGGATATGTAAATACTTTGCGGCCAACCTTCATTTCTATTCTCAGTTTGGCTGGAAACATCATTGATGCAAGAGTTTCTTACACTCTCTTGTCGAATTCGCAAAGTCCGGGAAAAAGAAAATATTGTGATTCTTGCAAGAAAGCTTTTCTTTGGTCCTCGCCTCGCACAACACAAGATCTTTATCGGATGATCTCAGATCTGCGAGCCGGGACTCTGTGAGCTCACTCGATTTCCAGCTTATGGCCTGTTATGTCGAGCAGACTCGGGAAGAGCTCGTCTACGAATTTCTCCATATCTCTGAGTTCTTCATGCTCAGGAATTCCAACAATCCTTACATTATTTCTTCGGCTCCTATTTTCGGATTAGAGGATAATTCCCTTTCCGATGACTCCAGATAATCAACATCTGCCACTCTAGTAACCAACTCAGAGAATTTTGATTCCATCGCAATCGATCGACATATTACAGCAAGATCCTCCAAGTTAGCAAAAACCTTCATCAGCATCACAAACAAGTTGGACATTTGGCGCTGAATTTCCCCGGCCACATCGAGTTCCCGGTCTGCAGGCCCATCGGAGGTTCCAGCTTGAGCACATAAGTGTAATTTAATGTCTCCAGAGTCTGAGAATTTTGACTTCTTTGCCATGTTTACCTCAAAGAACAAATATGTAACTGGGTGTATCGAATCTCACCGGATAATAAAATGAAAATAATTTTAAAAAAATCTAACAAATTGTGCAGAGCTCGTCGCTCAAATGTCTGCTCCTTGCAAGGCGTCACATGACTCCGTTCATTCACAGTGTTAAAGACATGCAGTGACATGGAGGAACCCTGTGTCACATCCGAGATGATAGAATGAAGAAATACAGAATCTCAAAGGTTTGTCTTCATGTGAAATAAGAGTTTAATTATGGAGCCATGAAATAACTAGTTAAAGAGAAGAATTTTGTACAGATATATTTTACTATTGCATACTTTAAAATAATATAATATAATATTATAGCTGTTCAGGTTGGCTGGGTTCCACAAACAACAGTGTAAATACAAAATAGACAAAGACTAAAGTTGACCAAAAAGAGAACAGATATTTTATGTATTTTTAAATATTTATATATTTATAATATTATTTTTAATGTCATCAATAAGTTTTTTTTAAGCCATAAAGGAAATCATGTCAAAGTTAAATATGAATAAATTACTTTTTATGGTTTATAAAGCACACATACACCTAAGACAAAAGTATTACACTTCGTATGAATATCAATCATCATAATCGTAAAAGCCCTAAAACAGACAATTACTTGTCATAATCACAATTATTTGTTAAACAATTAATTGTCAGCCAAACTTCATAATCATGACAGCCCTAGAATTAATTCACAAAAATAACATTAGAATTTTCCCGGTTATTGGCCAAGAACCAGATAGCACACAACCCATTTAAGCCCACCGGCAACTATAGTTGCTGCAGTGTATAGTTGTTATTTTCCTTTTGTAAGTATTTTTCTAGATGCTATCCATGTTTTATATCTCAATGACTTGCAAGAAAACAACCAAATAAAGGATTTCAAGAAAAAAAAAAATGGTGTTCACTTCCTTCCTGTCACATAATGCTGTCAACTTCCTGACCCTTCTTCCAGGAAGCATGGCAAAGTCAAACCCTCCCAATAAAAGTTCATTTTCATGTTACTACTAAGTATTTTTTTTTTACATATATAAATCTACATAATCATGAAGGTCTCTAGAATCACCCAAACAAAACAAATATTACAAGAGATCTATAGTGTCTTGTATACTTAGTCAAAAGTACAAGCGGCAACAATAGTTGCCGTGGGCAAATACCTTGTAAGTACATATCATTGGGAAATGGGGTATACTGTGTTAATAGGTTAATAAATCAAGGTTATTGGTCTTTTTTAGTGCTTTTTACTTTTATAATATTCCACCTAAACATAACTTAAAGCATGGGACTAATTGCTGTAGTTTATCTTTTTCAAACTTTTATGATATTATGTCCTGTAAGGGGCAAAATATTGAGACCCCTTCATCCAGTTTGGATGCGTTTCATTCTAATCGGTCAAGGATCCTAATACTTTTTATGACAAGTAGCTTATGATTCCATTATAAAGTTGAAATTCAGACAAGTAATGAGTTTACATTTACATTATTTTATGAAATCACCTACAGTATAAAGATTGAAATGCACATATGGGAGGTGTTGACCTGCATGACCAATGAGTAAACCGTTACCGGATTGGCATCTGATCAAAGAAGTGGTGTTGGCCATGCTACAGCTGGGCACTCAACAGTGCTATGGTCAATGCCTGGTGTTATTACAGGTACATGGAGGTGTAATGGGAAGTGGGAGGTGAGGCTGCGGGGTGGCAGGTTGGAAGGATGGGGTCTATATTAGGTGGCATGACACAAAAACTAAACATGTATTTATTAATTATTTCATTCATTCAAAACCCACCCATTGAAAATTCATTCTTTCATTCATTCATACCAGTCATGTAAAGGGGAGACAGAGATCTCCTCTCCTTCCAAAGGCTGGTTGCCCAGAGTTTTCTCCAGGAGTTAATGCATTAATTATATTTATTTTCATTTAACTTTTTGATACACAATGCCCTGTTAGGGCAACTTAATGTCTGCACTTTGTTCTGCACTATGTTCCACCACTTTAAGTAAATGGGTTTGTTGATGACGGTTTAAATCCCCATTTATTCAAGATAACTTTCGACATTTTAATAATTTATTTTCAAATTCAAGAGATTATAAGCTAGAAGCAGCTTTTTTGGGTTTGCAGTGAATCTCTTTACTAAATAAATTTGTCTATGAATAAATATTGTTCTGCTGAAAACAGTTAATTTGAGAAAGATGCCAAATGTTCTTCTCCTATTCAAATTTGACATTGAAGGCGTGCATACAACATATTTGCCCACCGGCAACTAAAGTTGCCGCACATTCAAACATGATTTTCAAGAAGAAGAAAAAAAAACTTGGGAAAATAAATGCAGAACGTGTTCATATAGGACACTATTAACATGACTATATGCATGAAACCATTCAGAACAATTTGGGCAGAAATAGGTTAATCTCTCAAATGTGTGTTTTAGAACGTTTCATCTTGAAAGCATTGCATTCTAATTAACATCTGATATAGACATCTTAAAAAGAGCAGATATACATACATTTTACATCAGATGCATCATTCCCATTCATACTGATTATGAAGAGGATTTTGAATGTATTATTTTAAATTTAAAAAAACATATTTGTACCTTAAATTAAATGATTATTGCATGTAAAAAACAATGTCTGTGGCAGAAATCTTTAATAATGTCTTATGGTGGTTTTTCTCATGCAATGCATGGAAAAGTAAAACTGCCTGAATACGTCAAAAATGCACTCCAGATTAAAAAAAATGGAACAAATGCAACTATTACAAATACACAATTGTTAGCAAACAACTGAAAATGTTATTGTTTAATATAAAAGTGAGTGTGATACTGTTGTTGATACTCCACTTGGTGGAGAGAAAAAGTATGGCAGATGATGACCAGTATATATGATTTCAGGGTAATATATTGGCCACCGATATTATGCACCCCTACATTGTATAATATTTTATTGTAACCTTTGTATTTGAAAATAGACTTTTGCAGAATATTTGAAGGAGAGAATTTGGCTAAATTTGAACCTGCCAGCAAAATCATCGCAAATATATCATAAATATTTAAAATATCCCCCAGCCATAAGAGGTAATAATAACTTAGGCTACACCTTGTGGATAATTTATGCCACATCCCATAGATTTTACAGATTGTTTTATACATTTTACACCAAATTTATTAAAAAAATGTATTATGCACAACGGGACAGAGTTTTATAGGAGAGCTAAAAATCTTTGAGTGCTCTTTCCACTAGCCTACTTCTCTTCGTTTTGTAGTTTTTAGAGGATCCCTATCTTGCTTCACGGTAGCACATTTATAAAATCGCGTTGCAATACGTAAAGGCGGTTTAAGACAAATAAACTACGATATGTGTGCTCTTAAACATTCTGATGCATGTCAAATAGACACATTTTTATGCTATTAAGCCAAACTTTCGATACATAATGTCTGGCAAAAACAGGCTAACTTTAGACAATATACCAAATTTCAATCGGGAATGCGTAGTTGCTCATAAAAACGAAATTACCGCACAGCTCTAAATAGGTAAACACAATTACTTATTTATTTGTGTCTTCTCAAGGCTGTGACTGAATGTTGGATAGACGGGGCTCTCACCTCCTGCATAGATGCTCCCATCCTGTACATGCTGCTGCTGATTGCTTTGTTTATAGCCATTGTGACAGCAAAATGAAACATTCAGTCCAAATAAGGTAGACTAATGATATGATGAGTTACTCAGTAGTAAACTGAAGCAGACAAGACTGAAGGTTTAGAGGACATCTAGCAATGCCTGCATTTCAAGAGACCTTTTACAGTCTATGCAAGAGACAGACTCTCCGTGCACACGACCACGTTCCGCATAATCGTTTCCGCCCTAGATTTGAAAAGGCGGTTCACAATAAATGATCATATTAAACCGATTTTTCAAATCATATTTTAGTTCCGTGTCCTCAAATTGTTACGTCGCCATTAATATATAAGGATGCTCACGCGTCGTTTTAACACATAGCAGCCTTGCATTAAGTTGTTTGATCCGGTGAATCATAGTTTTCATGTCAGGTTACAAATATTACATCCACATTAAATACATTACATAAAAACCCCAGTAATAAGCAGACTGGTTTGCTGGTCTTAGCTATTTTAAGCTGGTCTCCCGGCCTGGTCAGCTAACTGCTCCCCGGCCAGCCTGAAAAGTGAACAAACCTCTTCTAAACCTAGCAAACTAGCTTAGACTGGTTGAAGATGTTTTTCCTCTAGAAAGGACAGTTGATTGGTATATTAAACAAATATATTTATGGATTTATGAAATTATGGTTATTGGTCAAAAGTCACCATGGGCTCCTTAATAACACCTTTCCTCATGGTGTCAAAGTAGCACAAACCATCCAACATGATATTACATAAATAATAATACTTGGAGTGCATGTGTGCTAAACCATACTGAATTATAACCAGTCCAATTGCTGTGTTATAATCACTTATTACCAATACATCTTGCAATGCAACTAGTGTTTCCGTATCTTACCAGACCATGACTGAAGGTTTGAGGAAGCAGAGTAAAGTTAGTTTTGTTTTCGATATTCCCCACACATTCACCGGAAAATGCCAATACCTCCAAAATTACTCCCCTCCCCCTAACCCTTTTGGATTAGCTATTTCTGTGGACATAATGGGAATTAATACTACGCTATAAAATTACATTCTAGAGAATTGGGTATCTTTTAACTTGGTAAACTTTTTTTGTCCGAGGAGGCCACATAGTGAGGCTCATAAAATGTTTTAATCTAAAATATACTGTAAATATATAGAAAGTTAAAGTTATATAAGAGAAAGAAAAGAAAAAAAAAAGAAGAAAAAATGTATGTTGCATACTGAATAGAGATTCAGACTAGAATCAAATTCTAACAAAAATACATTATTTATTTATGAATTTCCATAGTGAAAAAGTCCAAGTGATTTAAAAGCTAGACCAACAAGAACAGACATTTCAGCACATAACTTTCTTAAGTATGCACACTAAAACTATGCACCCATTTTATTGGTAGGCCTACTTAATTATTTTATTATGAAATGTTGTATTTAGTGAGTAAAGTCAAATCCAGCTGATCATAATATCGTAATTATGTAGGCCTACCAAAATGGATGCATTGTTCTGTTAGTGCAAGTACTGAAGAAAGCAATGTTGAAACAGCTTTTTGGTCTTTTAAATCGCACAAAAAAAATATTTGATTGTATTTTTTTTCTATTTTGAGTTCGGTGTACAGACAGCAATTATAATTTTATATTATAATAAAGTCCTTTAGTCCCAATAAAAGTTTGACTCAGTGCAACAATATTTTTTACTTTAAGAGACAAAAACAGTAAAGTATAACATTAAATCAAGCCAAGAGACAGTGTAAGATATTTTGGCATTAGCCAGGACCTAAGCTGTAAGAAGAATGCAATGTAAATGGTAATGAATATTCTCTGAGACTGATCTACTTCGAACCGGTTTGTGATAAAAAAAAAAAAAAACATCACCCACAGCCCGTTTATACTGTTCATTCTTTTATACATAGAACACGACTTTACTATATTTGTCATTGTTTTGAAGGCCAGTAGAGATTTTTGATCATGAACCTATAAACCATAAACCCATAAATGTTTCCTTTAAGAACACAGAGAGTCATTAGCAAATGCATCTCGACGTGCATTTTCTGCTGGCCATCTGGAGTAAAGTTAGTTTTGTTTTCGATATTCCCAACACATTCACCGGAAAATGCCAATACCTCCAAAATTACTTCGCCCCCCAAAAAATAAACCGTATTGCTGCTAAAAAGGCAAAGGCAAAGCTAACAATGTTGCACAAGTTTAAGCTTCAGTATTTTCGTATATAATATATACGTATATAATAAGTATATAATAAGCACTGCCCTACAAAAGCCGCCACAATGTGAATTACTCCGGGAAAGCTCGATCTAGACAGAGATGCGAGTTAAGGGACCGTGTGGAAAGTCCAGCCTTTTTTTTTTTTTTGCCCTTTCTTATGGAAAAGGGTATTCATTTGATAATAGCATTGTCCATCAGGGAGACAGAGACATCAATCCAGTGTCATTCAGTAGAGGAGGACAGGGGACAACTTTCACAACCTCTCATTTTACCCCTACTGGCCGAAATCGGTATTGCAAGTCAAAATTAACATTAATTTTTTTAATAGCATTGTCCATCAGGGAGACAGAGACATCAAACCAGTGTCATTCAGTAGAGGAGGACAGGGGACAACTTTCAAAACATCTCTTTTTACCCCTACTGGCCGAAATCGGTATTGCTTGTCAAAATTACATACTTTTTTTGTAATAGCATTGTTCATCAGGGAGACAGAGACATCAAACCAGTGTCATTCAGTAGAGGAGGACAGGGGACAACTTTCACAACCTCTCATTTTACCCCTACTGGCCGAAATCGGTATTGCTTGTCAAAATTAACATTCATTTTTTTAATAGCATTGTTCATCAGGGAGACAGAGACATCAAACCAGTGTCATTCAGTAGAGGAGGACAGGGGACAACTTTCACAATCTCTCCTTTTACCCCTACTGGCCGAAATCGGTATTGCAAGTCAAAATTAACATAAATTTTTTGAATAGCATTGTCCATCAGGGAGACAGAGACATCAAACCAGTGTCATTCAGTAGAGGAGGACAGGGGACAACTTTCACAACCTCTCATTTTACCCCTACTGGCCGAAATCGGTATTGCTTGTCAAAATTAACATACATTTTTTTAATAACATTGTTCATCAGGGAGACAGAGACATCAAACCAGTGTCATTCAGTAGAGGAGGACAGGGGACAACTTTCACAACATCTCTTTTTACCACTACTGGTGTTTTTGTACAAATTGTAACTTATTTATATTACTATATGATCATTGATTTATATCAACGAGAAAAATTGACAAACAATGCAGAATTTTCCTGTTAATATTATAAATCTGCTTTGAAACAATCTCAATTGTAAAAAGTGGAGACTTGACTACAACTTGACTAGACTTGATAAATAAAGGAGACTTGACTTGATATGGAATTGCATATAAAAAATGTACCTTATGTTGTTAAAAAGTTCAGAGATTTCACCCCAAAAATTGTCAGAACAAAAGCCATTTTGACAGAAATCGTGTTTATGCAAAGACATAGGAGGAGATTGAACAAAACTGATCACACAACATAAAACATAAAAGAGTAAAAATGATCTTTTTACAGTTACAATTTCAAACGATTGTGTAGTTTTTACCTACACAATACACACAACCACAGCGTTTTCTTAAATTTTTGAATGTCTCTTTTCGGAATGTTGACACAGACAGAGTGGTACCACCTTTCACAGTTGCTGCACTGAATCTGGTGAGGGAATATTGTGACAATTAAACTTTGAATACTTTTATATTACATAGAACATAATAAGTTACAAATAAACTTTTGTAATTTTTTTTGTCATACTACATGAATAATAATAATAATATTATTTTTAACTTGAAAACATCTAATTAAATAGTAATACAATGTACAGTACAATAATTAAAATATTTGATCTTTATTTACATAATAAAAAAGTAGTACAGAACATTTGCTATAATGTTATTTCAAAGTTAACTGCATACTAATTACATAATTATCTGCATACTAATTATTTAAGTGCTTTTATTTAATTTAACACTTGAGATCTATGTCTAATAGCAAATTTAATAAGAAAATGTACATAGAAAATGACACAAAAACATGTGTTCAGACCCACACGTCCAACAGGAGACTCTTGTCCACAAATGGAGCAGTGATCCTTGGGGTTGAACACTGTAATTACATTTTCACAAATCAGTGCTCTATTTTAACTGTTCTGATTTTTAACAGACAGGTAGAAAGACAGACAAATTGATAGATAGATAGATAGATAGATAGATAGATAGATAGATAGATAGATAGATAGATAGATAGATAGATAGATAGATAGATAAAGTATATATAGTTATAAAGTGCTTCCAAATCAATTGCAAATTTTAAAGTAAAATAATGGTTTATATATTGTAGTCTCTTAACTGTTAATGTATAAGTAGATTACTATATACAAATAGTGAGTTATTTCCTTTTCAGGGTAGAAATCAAAATATTTTAATTAGGTCATATGTAAAGACTAAACTAATGTTTGTTAACAACTTAAGTAAATAATTCTCACTGTACATTAGCTCATGGAGAACTATGACAATTACTTATGGTTAGTACGTTCTTGACATACAGTATGTGCTTTAGTTTATAGTTAAATTGTAGTTTATATATTGTATCCTCTACATTGTTAATATATTAATGGGAGTTTTATACTGTACAGAGTATGTTCTTTCCCCTATCCCTAACTCTACCACTAAACCTAACTGATGTATTTTAACGTTATCTCAGGAGAATTTGGATCTATTTTT